>NC_136500.1:51225329-51707829 GCF_053919585.1 Euprymna scolopes
AAATGATACCTATAGAGACTCTCTTAAAGCAATCTGCCTAGGTAAGTATCTTTTTTGAATTGGCTCTACCGGCTTGAAAGTAAGTCAAGAAATAGATTCGACGTCCACGTAGAGTGGAATTTAATTTTATTTCCGTAAGTGCATACTATGAGGAGGAAATTTGGATATGAACACAGAGAGAGTGCGCCTAAATATTGTCAGACAATATAAATAAGAGAATTATGTATGTATGTGTTATGTATGTGTGATAATATCCACTTCCCTCCCCCAAATGTGAGGAAGTAAAAAAGAGGAAAACATATAACAAAAAAAAATCAGCAGAACGATGGTATTGGAAGTTGTTCACCAGGGTACCCAAAGAAAAGCTGAAATAGGATTGTTAATCAAGGTGTAGCAGTGATTAGAGCAAAAAAGTTCAATATGTTTAGAGCTAGTTTACGGTCAATTTTAGAAGTAGCAGTGAGTTTTGCAACAGTTCAGTTTACGATAGTTTTCCAGTTTGGTACAGTAGAACGCAAGTTGTAGCTTGGAGCAGATCGAGATGATCTGGTGAAAACTGACCATCACGACCCTGACCAACAATGTAGATGTGAATAGCGTTCAGAGGGTCATTTTCCACGATGGTGTCACACATGCACCCAGGACCCAACCGATATATATATAGAATGTGTTGGAGTTTTTGTTTTCTTTTGTTTCTTTCACATGATTTTATTTTTATACTTGTGAGTCAATGCACCCCCTCGGCAGACGCCAATGTGTGAGAAACGACGGATGGCCAGAACTGGAAGAAAAGAAGACGAAAAAGAAAAAAATCCATGGCACACAACTTTCCAGTCGGAGACCATTGCTCGACAACAATCATTTAGCATAGTATGTATGTATCGATGTGATAGGGTTTGGTAATCAAAAGTTGAAAGTTCGATATAAAATGCTTGGGTTCGGCAAGATTCATCTGAAGAAAACCAAAGTTTACATAGTGCGAAGAATAAAAGTAATATAAATTCTAAGTGTCGCAACAAAATTCAGCAGGTGATAAAAAGAAAACAATATAAGCAATAAAAACATATACAAACATCTGACGGTTTATTTATCAATAATTAGAGTTATATACTACACTATTTTTCAATCTAACTGCCACCAGCGGAGACGATAATCTCAAGGCAGATGCGAAATGTGTCACACACTTTGGTGATCGTGTCTTAGTTTATAGCATTGAAAGCCTCCACGGTAGCAGCCTCCAGAGAGTCGAGCATGCTCTGTGCCTGTTTGTTGATCTTGACCTTAATCATGCCCAGAAGAAATAATGAAGGATGCAGTCGAGTAAAGAGGGCAGTCACAAGTCCGGCAACCAGTGGTGAGGAAAATTGCTAATCAACTACCTCTGGGCCGTTTTGGTATTGTGTGCAACAGCAGAGTCCTGCTGAAAGACATAAAGGTCGTCTAGTGTCAATCTCCTTCATACAGGGTCCACCACACTCCTCAGCACCTCCTGATATTTCGTTTACTTTCTGTCAAGTATAAGATTTTGCTGTAACATCTTATATATATTTTGTTTTAATGTATTGAAAACAATAGTGATATATGTCATTCATTTGGGATTTCATTTTTTTTTTTAAAGTCATAGCTCCCGGGAAACGCTGAGTTCGTTCCTATCCAATTCGTCAACAATACAATGAAATCTATATTTGTTTTAATGTATTCACGGACAACGCCGAGTTTCTTGTCTTCTCTTTCCCCTTAATAACATAATGAAACATATTTATTTTAGTGTATTCCAGGAAAAGCTAAGTTTCTTGTCTAATGTACTACTATATTGTTGCACACACCTGCTCTATCTAGGATATTAAACACTGATTCCCGAGAAACACAGGGTACCTTTTTCTAGTATAACAAAGTATGGTGAAAAGTTTCTCCCGGGCAACTCTCGCTCTATATAGGATTATTCTATCTAGGATATTGATGACTTACTGAAAACGCTGAGTAGGCACACTTGCTCTATTTAGAATATCGAGCACTTTGGATTAGTTTATACTACTTACCAAATTTATCATCATTATTATTATTATTATTATTATTATTATTATTATTTTACTCACTAGGAGTTCTCACACAGGTTATCATCAGAGATTGCTCACTGATAAAAATCGGTGGCATTGCCGACATGAACTGAGTTCCATTGTCGCTCACACCGAAACGAGCAAACAGTTCATGTAGGAAATTTATTGTTGTCCCGAAGTCGGTGGCAACAAGTCTCCTCAGATTTCTAGTACGCTTCACCTCTTTCAACAACAACAGCTGCTTGCCGTTGATTTCTTCACTGGCAATGACCATTGCTTTTCACTGGAATTTGGGTGGCTAAATCTCTCCAAAGTCCCAATCCCCTTCGCACCTAACCAGCGGAGGTCTGGTAAGTGCTTTCACTCCTCGGTCTTTCCATCTTCCTTGACCCTTTGACTATTTGGTGTAGTACCAGCTGATGCCAGCACTACAAAGATTTGGGGGGAAGGGGGTGATAAGGGGGGGTGAAAAGGGAGGAGTAGGGGCTGAGGATGGGAACGGAGATGTGGAGAGGAGAGAGATGGGTAAGGGATGAGGGTGGAAAGGAGCAAGAGTAGTCAGTCTACAACTTTGCAGTTTCATTTTTTAAAATTTCATTTTTGTTTTACTCTGTTGCATTTTCTGTATGCGCGGTAAGCGATTGACATTCTTGTAGATTAAGTTCTGCATTCAACGTTTTTGTTTAAGATAATCCTTTTTCTGAGTCTTTTTGTATTAGTGTGGTTTTGCTTTTGGTCTTCCATTCTAGCACGTCCACTCCATAAATACAAATTTTCAGGTTCTGTGTATTCTGTCATGACCAGGTGCTCTTCAATTTGTCATTTTCCAGAGGGTGGTCTTGAAAGTTTCTTTTTTTTTATTATTCAACTTTCACCCCAAACAAGGAACAGTGCTACTTAGTATTAGGAGCTACCATCGGGGACATAAGTTGCAGGGACATTATGAAGGGAGATGAGCGGCAAGATGTCTGTTCACATTGCACTTGAACTTCTGCATGTCAGTACAGTTGGGAAAGCAGAATCCTGGAAGGAAGTCCCAAAGTCTAGCAGTTCTGGGGAAGAAACTATTGGAGTAGAAGGCTTTCTTACACCTAAGGATCTCTACTGTGTAGGGGTGGGATTTAGCTGCTTGTCAGGTTTGACGAAGGTATTTACGTCGGGGGGGGTACCAGTGCTTTTTTTTTTTTTTTTACGTAGGCATCACCACATTATCAAGGCCAAGAGGCCACTCAAGGATAAGGGTTAAAGAGCGTACAGTAAAAATTGGACAATATAGTAATCATTAGTAATGAAAATTTGGTAAATTTGCTAACTTATATGGAACGGCTCATCAAGAACTTATTTATGTTAGACTTGAACACAACCATATTGTAGTCAGCCGGAAAGCAGGAAAACGGAAGACAATTCCACAGGCGTGCAGTTCTAAGAAAGAAGCTTTGTTCATGGAATCTACGTTTAGGTCTAGGCACAGACAAAGAGTGGGGGGAATTATTGATAGTGTTTGCAGCTAGACGAGTGTTTCTTGTGAAAGTTTGGCGAGGGGGGACCATAGATTGAAGCTCAGTCGAACACTTTCTATGAAAATAACGATACATCAAAGACAAACTTGCAACATCTCTTCTGTGAGATAGAGGTTGCAGGGAAGAGAAAAGGACATTTCCTACGAGGCTACAAAGTCTATTTTGAACTCTATCAAGGCAGGACAAGTCCTTTCTAGCAGCTCCTGCCCAGATGTGGCAACAGTATTCCATCCTTGGACGTACCTAGCTCTTATATAGATAGAGAATTGCATCAGCAGTGAGATATCTACCGGATCGATAGAAAGATCCCACCATTTTTCCAGCGGCCTTGGCAACAGATTTGATGTACGTGTTCCATTTAAGATCAGGAGTAATGGTCAAGCCAAGAAGCTTGTCAAAACATGAGGCCTCCTGAAGACGAGAGCCATTCATTTCAATTGATGCCAGATGTTGATCAGAATGTTGATGATGTAAAGAGAAAAGCTTGGTTTTAGATGCATTAAAAGTAACTAGGCACTCCTTTCCCCATTGTACTATGTGCTCAAGATCAGAGGAGAGAGAATTGGAGAGAACTTGGTCGTTTACTGTCTTAGATGTGCTACCATAAATGGTAGTGTCGTCAGCATAAATGTCTACAAATGATGTTAGGATGTGATTTGGAAGATCATTAATGTAGATCAGGAAAAGAGTTGGGCCCAGGATGGACCCCTGAGGGACACCAGCATTAATACTGTGAGCTTCTGATTTTTGCCCCTCAGCTACTACTCTTATGAACCTATCAGAAAGAAATGATTTAATAATTGAGAAGACATTTCCAGCTATACCATAGCTAGAGATCTTATGAAGTAAACCTTTATGCCATACCCTATCAAAGGCCTTAGATATGTCAAGAGCAATTGCCCTAGAAAGGTTGCCTCCGTCGAGTGATTTGCTAATCCTTTGAGATATAACTGTAAACACATCTGCTGTAGATCTAGCAGAATGGAAACCATATTGAGTGTCACTAAGAAGGTTATTTTTGTTGAGATGGTTGATTACTTCTGTATTTAACACAGATTCCAGTAACTTACTCATGACGCACAGGAGACTTATTGGCCTGTACTAAGAGGGGGATGAGCGATCACCTGAATTCTTAAATACAAGGCATACTGATGAAATTTTCCAGGGAGATGGGAAACTATTCTCCTAAAGACAATGTTTAAGCAGTTTTGTAAGTAAGGATGCTAGTTCTGGTTGAAGTTTTTAGAATACTCTAATTGGAATACCGTCAGGGCCAGTTACTTTACTGGAATCAAGGTTTTTGATTAGCTTGGCAACATCACGTACAGATATACGTATATCACATAGCATGTTTTCTGATACAGGAGGAAATATTGGGGGTTGGCGGCCTTGGTCGCAAAGGGTAGAATTAGCTGCAAAGTTCTTGACAAAGAGTTTGGCTTTGTCTGATGCTGACGAGATTACCTCAGGTCCATTGATAATAGTTGGGATGGAGCACACACTTCTGTTCAGGATTCTGTTTGCTATTTGCCAAAACTGGGGGAATCAAGCCGCTGCTCAGCTACTTCGGATTGAGCATACAACTCTCTTGTGTTCTTTATTACTTTATTACAATGGTTGCTGGCAGTCCTGATAGCGGCTTTAGTTTCCATACATCTATTACGTTGGAAGCAGTGGAAAAAGTGATTTATGTGCGCAATGGCAGCAGCACATTCTGGAGAGAACCATGGCTGGCTGTTAGGTTTTTGCTGAAACTTTTTCGAGGGTATGAAACGGTCTATACCTACAATTAACCATTCCGTCAGGTCTGATACTATAGAGGACACATCCTTGGAAGTTGGAGAACTGGGTTTAATCGTGTATTTTTTCTTGAAACTTGTCATGATGAAATTTTGGAATTGGTGGACTAGGTCGTCAGATTTACTTAGAGCGGGACAAAGAGGGGAAACTAAGAGAGAAAAAGAAACGAAGAATTTTTTTTTATTTGTAGCTAATGATAAGGTAAAGCCGTAACAATTACCCACTAGTATGGCATCGAGAGGCCCCACCAGAAGCTACTGCATGGTCCAGAATCCATTCACCAAATGGCAATATAGCCCCAATACTTTGCACCTGCTGATAGGACAGCCTCCTTAGTGGTTAATCCAAGGTTCGGGTCCCTGACTATCAGGCGGATAATGTCAGCTCAGACAAAACGTTTACCTCCAGCACCCTTACTAGTGACATGGCTACAAGGATAGACATAGAAACAGAAAATTTCCGCCATCTCTGCCAACTATTCGCACAAAATACTGCCAACCTAGAAAACAGCTTTTGCTTCTCCCTTTGTCAGAAAAATCACTCATTAAAAAATGAGGACTGAGGGACAAATAAGAAGAAGCGAGAGTAACAGGAGCTGCCGATAACGCATCCACAATGCGTTTTCTACTCTCCATTAAAAAAAAAAAAAAAACTATTAAGTATTCTACTTAATAAAAGTCCAACAGACGTGTTTAAAGGAAAGTATGGTGATAGATTCCCCTCTCATGAACTAAAAATGAGTACAATTAGGTAATCTATTTTTGCAATCAACTCGGTAGATAAATAAACATTTATGGGCGAGAAAAAAGCTAGCATTTAATAAAGCAGAAATACATAAATTAAATACTGAAATAAAATGTAGTTATTAATATTTGAATCTAAAAATAAAAAGTATGATTAATATTGAAATCACTTATTTCAACAAAAACACTTCCGTCTCCCAAATGCAAACTGTAGTGAAGAATTTAAGCTTTAACAGCGTTCAAAAGACTTTTTTTTTTTTTTAAATGAACCGTTAAAAGAAAAGCGTGATTTTATTCTGAACTTTAGCTAGTCACGTTTTAAGAAACTTACGATATAAAAGAAAAGCGGATGGGGGAGGGGTCTTCCGAAAGTTAGTTGGTGACGTTATAAGTAATTGCGAGATAAGATGGAAGCCGGAATTAAGGGATGGGGACTGAAAAGGATAATATAATGGATTGAGTCTATACAATATTTAAGATCAACTCGGTAGATAAATTTACATTTATGGACGAGAAAAAAGCTAGCATTTAATAAAACAGAAAGAGACTAGTAGCAGATGCATCAGCCCAAATGTGACAACAATACTCCATATATGGGCGAATGGTGGCCTTATAGAGGTACAGGATACTTTTAGACATAAGTAGCTTTCTAGCATGGTAGAGAGATTCACCCTTCTTCACAGCGGCCCTAGCAATGCTCTCAATGTATCTGTTCCAACTCATGTTCTTTGTGAACGTTAGGCCGAGGAGTTTAAAAGTACTTTCAGGTAATGTGTTTTTGAGCATTGCTATTGGTGGTAGAGAAGGGTTCTTGTATTATTGAAGGAAACAAGCTTAATCTTGGCAGCATTGAATGTGACCATCCATTTATGTCCCCATTCCACTACAGATTGAAGGTCTTTCTCTAGTGTTTCTGCCATTTCCTTGGATACATGTTCATTTGTTTTCCCCTCGTGTCTGTTATAGAGCGTGGTGTCATCAGCAAATATACCCATCTCAGAGACAATTTTATCAATGAGGTCATTTATGAATATTAAAAATAATAAAGGGCCAAGGATAGACCTCTGAGGTACTCCTGCATTTATATCATACAGGTTGTTCTGTTCTTGTTTTTCCTCCATTTACATTTTTGGTAGAATTGGCTTTCATTGATTTCAAAGGTCCTATTTTGCTTTTATAGTTCAGATTTGCATTGTCTTAATCTCTTTTCTTTTGCTGCTATTTAATTCTTCTTGTTTCTTGTTAAGCCTTTCCCTGTAAGTCACATTTCTATTTTTCTATCCTCTTTTAGTCGTTTTCATTTTGTTTATCGCTTTGCCTCCTTTTTTAAGTTTGTTGATCTGGGTTTCCAGCCTCACTTCCCATCCAGGTTTTGTTGGTCCTTTCTCTTTCTCTGTTATTTTTTCTACTTTGAATGCCATACTAACTATCTTGCATAAATTAAATTGGTTATCTCTGTATCTGTTGCGATGTATGGGAGGTGTTTTTTTTTTTTTTTTTTTTTTTAACCTTCTCCATTTCAGTTTTTAATTTCTTCCTCTCTTGGGAGCACCTGCCATTTATGACACTCAGATCTTTCTTCTAGATCCCACACTGTGTATTATTTGCATGTTGCATATTATGATTTTATAGTAGTCTCAACTTTTGGATGTTTTAAGATAGATTTTTTTTCATCAGATCGATTCCTTTGACTTTAGACATTCAAACTCTACCTTAACACCTTCGCTGTTCTTAATTATGTATTCTTCCAGTGATACCATATGATCTGATTTTCCTGAGAAGACCATCGTTCCATACCCTGTCAAAAGCCTCAGATATAAGAAAAAGAAATTGTCTTGTCAATCTGATTAAGCCATTTTTGGTGACTTTTTGTTATGGTCCCAAGCAATCCAATTGCAATAGGAATCACCTTGACTTCTTTACATTTCCATAGTTTAATTAATTCCCATTTCAGATCTTGATATTTATTTATTTATTTTTTTCATGTTCTTTCTCTTGCACTCTGGTATTAAAAGGGGCGGGTATGTCAATGATTGAACAAGTTTTTTTTTGTTTTTGTTTAGAATAAATTATGTCAGGTATTATTATAATTATTTACTCACAGGCCATCATCAAAGATTTCTCCTCGAGAACAAACCGTGGTGTTCCCTAGAGTCTGAGTGACAACAAGTCTCCCCATATTTCCAGTACTCACCACCTCTTTCGTTGTTGTTGTTGTTGTTGTTGTTGTTGTTGTAGTAACAAATCAGTCGAAACTGAGTATTTTGATAGAATTAACCAATCAGCATTAAGAATTTCAAACAAATAAACATGGAATATTTCAGAGATCGCTTTTCTGAAGGTTTTGTTGTTGCTTGAACAAGGTTCTACATATACTCCTGATCGGAAATTTAAGACCACTTGAAAATCTTTAAAAAGAAAACCTTTTTAAGGATAGATTTTAAACTCCTCCCACTTAAGATTACCAAAGGGGTAGGGAAAAAAAGTTACATTCAAGCATTTAATTCAGAAATTTACATTTTTATAAAAAAGTGGTCTTAAATTTTTGATCAGGTGTGTAATTTAATCGGAATACATTATACGAGTACGTTGTGATGTTTGTATTTGAATAATTGACGAAGGAGAACACAGTAACAGTTAAATAAATATGTATTAACGAAAGCACATGAAAAAGATAAATCGAGCAATATCTTTGCTCAACTGCTGAAATAGTTGGTGATGGTCATCCTCTTCGCGTATCCGTCTCTGACTGACCAGTCCTAGTTACCAGGAAGTGATGTCATGGACGGAAGTGACATCATGGAATAGTTCATTATTCTAGGCAGTATGCGTCCCCAACACCTGCCTCCCAAGCTTTTTGTTCGTAAAAGCTGTTAATACTTCTTTCATTTAGGATTGATCATTAGTGGATCGGTGACCTTTCTTTTCTGAATCAACCGTCGTTGTTCAGGTGTTGTTTGGGGAGGTTCAAATGTCTCAAAAATAGTGTTGATCGTTTCTTCATCCAATGGTGGTGTATCGCTGGTGTCAGCTGCGCAACATCTTCTTAATTGGTTTTGGTGACATTTATGGGTATGTTTCAGTCCTTGCATGATATATACCGTATCACTGACTCTCCTACTGATCCTACCCACATTCCAAAGTGAGGTGTTATTTGTGTAACTTTTAAAGAAAACTTTCTCTCCTGGCATAAAACATTTACTGGATATGCAAGTGGTCACTTGTGGTCTTGACTGTTTTGGTAAGAGTTTGTCAAAAACGGATCTCACCTTCCATGTAAACAGATTCTACCGGTGAAGCCACTGTTGGGGTATTAGGATTAGGTGTAATCCTATACACGTGTAGGAATTGTTGAAGGGCTTCATCTGTTGGAGTACCTTGAGCCTTCTTCAGTGCTTTTTTGAGAGTCCACAAAGCGTTCTGCTTGCCTATTCGAACTCGGATGATATTGGGGAGTGGTGATGTATTTGGAACGTGTCGAAAAAACTTTTGAACTCTGCCAACGTGAACTGACTTCCATTGTCACTCACGATGCAGTCTGCTACACAGAAATGAGCAAGCAGTTCATGTAGGAAATTTATTGTTGTCCCAGTTGTCGGTCTTTTGCACCTTGATATCTCAGGCCACTTGGTGTAGCTATCGACTACAATTAAGTAATAGTGGTCGTCAAGTGGACCTACAAAGTTGATATGACTTATAGACCACAGCTGGTCAGTCTTCGGCCAGGGCTTGAATGTAATCAGTGGTGCTTTTGCAGCAAGGGTGTAACCTGTGCAAGAGTCTATCATCTCCATGATGTCTTTGTCCATGTTAAACCAGTAGCTTCTCATCCAGCTCTTTATTTGTTTTTTTTCCAGGGTTTCCTGTATGAAAATCCTGTAGAATTCGTTTCTGAAGACTTTTTGGAATCACCACTCTTTTGACAAATAGTAAGACCTCGTTGCAAAACAAGAATACTTCAGGAACATTGTCGTCCTTCATGGCAATCTTGTTTTTTGATGTTGCAGATAAAATCATCCTTATCTACTTCTCTTTTAATTTTCGTTGCCTATCATTGTCTTTATTTTGCAGTCAGTATGAAGAGCAGCAATGACGGAATCCTGAAAAGGTTCCCTTTCCATGGTTATCAGTCTAGATAGGCATTCAGCATAACTAATTTCTTTTGATGACAAGTACTCCAATGTAAAATTATAATTCAGTAAGATTGTACTCCATCTAAGCAGTCTATTGGCAGTATATATCAATAAGCCTATCTTTAGATCCGAAGATTGTAAGCAATTGCTAATGGTAAGTTTGCAACATAAAATGTTTGCCATTGTAAGTATCTAGGATTTCGTTACGGTGAATATGATACTTAGTTCCTCCTTTTCAATCAGCTAACCTTTCAAACTTGTAAAGCCCCATGTGTGTATTAATGCAAAGGAATTTAGAACATTCCTTTTCGACAGAGATCTGTAAATAAGCATCGCTTAAATCCACCTTAGAAAATATTTTACCACCGTTTAGTTTGTTGAATATCTTCTTTGATGTGAGGAGGGGATAGTGGTAATCTTTTAGAGCTGCATTCAGGCGTGTGGATAAATATGCACATACACGAATCTGATCTTTTTAGTCACATATACGGTAGGGGCTGCCCAAGCATTGGTGCTCACTTTCGATAGTATTCCAGCCTTTTGTAGCCGATCCAGTTCCTTATTGATTTTCTCAGTTGCTGCGAATGGGACGTTTGGTTTCTTCTTGAAAACTGGTAAAGCGTTTTCTTTCAGTTCAAATTTGGCTATAGCCTTGATACATCTTTTGAGACCCGATAAGAAAACTTCTGGAAATTTTTTCTTTAACTCGTCTTTCAATCGTTGTGCCCCCATAGACGAGTCTTCTACCTTATAGCAGAATTTGTTAATAGGTTGGTCCCACAATTTAAATTACTTCATCCATTCCAAAGAGGTTTTCGGATGTCTTATGTACATAACTTTCACGTTTTTGTTAGCGCCATTTAAGGTCATAGGGAGTGTCAGATCTCCCTCAAATTTTACTGTATCGCCTGTCACTGCTCGAGCTGATTTGAACATGGTTGGTTTCTTCAACATTTTCCATGTCTATAGGTTGATAATAGACAGGTCTGAGCTGGAGTCCAACTGTACCTCTACTATCTTATTGAGGATGTTGACAGTGATGGATTTTAACCGGTTCTTCTCCATTTCCCTGTTGGATCTTGTTTGTCTGACCCTGTTATTTTTGTTCCTTTGATATGACGCAGTGGTCGGAAGATCCCAAAGGAGATAAGACGGAACATGAACATAGCTCAGGGTTAGAAAAAGGTCTAGAAAGCTTGCATACTGACCGGTAGTATCGGGCACATAGATGGGTTCGTGAACAATCTGAGTGGGGTCCTAGGCAATGGCGAAATCATGGCAGAACTTCCCCCTCATCATCTGTCTTGTTTGATTGGGTCAGCCATTCCACATCGTGGACATTGAAATCACCATAAATGTGAATGTTAGCTGATGAATGAGCAGACAGGATGCAAGTGCAACCCGGAAGCACATATAAGGTAAATTAGGGTCTTCTCTGGAGATATCCCTACCACACGGAAAGCCATCTTTAATGTAGGCACATATCCCATGCCCATGGCGATCTTGGGGGTCAGATGTAGATGTTAAGTTAGAGTATCCTTTAATTATGAACTTGTCTAGGGAAGTGGTCGGTCCTATGCCAGTTTCGCTTAGAAAGAATATGTCTGGTTTCATCTCCTATAATTGGGTTTCGACCTCTGGAATGTTGGAATGTAGACCCCTGATGTTGGAGAAGGAGGCATAGTAGTAGGGGTCTGCGTTGAAGGATGGGGTTCTAGGTTTATTAGAGTTTTTTTCTGGAGATATTTCATGTGGAGGTCTTGGGATTTGTGGAACAGGTCAACAGACTTGGTTAGAGCAGGACAGAGAGGGAAAGTAAGAGAGAAAAAGACAAGAATTTTTTTCTGTAGCACATAATAAGATAATGCCATAACAATTACCCGCTAGTATGGCATCGAGAGACCCCACCAGAAACTACTGCATAGTCCAGATCCACTCACCAAATGGCAATACAGCAGCCCCAGTACTTTGCACCTGCTGATAGGACAGCCTCCTTAGTGGTTAATGCAAGGTTCGGGTCCCTGACTATCAGGAGGGTAACGTCAGCCCAGATGAAACGATTACCCCCAGCACCCTTATTAGTGACATGGCCACAAGGATAGACATAGAAACAGAAAATTTTCGACATCTCAAGCTATTATTCACAACGTACTGCCGACCTGGAAAGCAGTTTTTTCTTCACCCTTTGTCAGAAAAATCACTCATTGGAAATGAGGACAGAGGGACAAATAAGGAGAAGCAAGAGTTTCTGGGGCTGACGATAACACGTCCCCAGTGTATTATCTACTCTCCATTTAAAAAAATGAAAAGATTAAAAAAAAAAAGGTACAAGGGACTTATTAATATTTACCTAATATAAGTCCGTTGCTTCATTTCCAATTTAGGACAATATTTGAAAATAGTCTCCCCTCCAACATTAATACGTGGATTTGTAATGTGATATGCAAGGGATTGTGTATCAGGTATGAATAATAATAATAATAATAATAATAATAATAATAATAATAATAATAATAATAATAATAATAATAATAACATTTTAACCTTTTTAGAAGTTGGCATATCTTCTTTGTTGCTGGACAGAACTAACCTTGAATTGGCTTCATTCACATCATTTAAACTCGTAAACCGCATTTTATCAACAAGTTCTTAGCATTATATACGTAAAATCAGGGGCAGCAAGGAGGGGGGGATAGACCAGCATGTTTTTTTGTTTTTGTTTTTGTTTTTTTGTTTTTGTTTTTTGTTTTTTTACGTTTCACGAAGTTTCTGAGTGATGTTTATGCTTAGGGAATTTCGTTCAGATAAAATAATACATGGAATAAATATCCTTTGGTCTGAAACTAGACCTTCGCACGTATGACACGCCTAATTCCTTAATGTTTCGTCAGTCTTTCTTTACACTAATTACACGTTAGCAATCCTCGGCCAACTTCTAGAGAGTGGGCTCGTTCATTTTCGAATCTAGATAGGACTCGTCTTATCTGTGCGTTTTTTACTGAGACAAACTCCTATGCAAAAATCAAACATTTGAAATCGTCCGCTGATAATTCAGCTAGATGAAAATCGTCAAAATGTTTTTTTTTATGATACCTACTACTTCACCTCTTTTTCACCCCGCTGAATCCATTCCTTTCCCCTGTTTTTAATATATCACTTATATAATAAACATTGGAAATGACTGAAAAACTAACCCCCCCTTCTGACGAAACCTGTCCAAAAAATGATTTTTTTTCTATCTTAGATATTATTTATCCGTCGATGAGGAGTATATTAACTTTGTAGGTGCTTATTTTGTAGTTCTTGCGTTTTTTTGTTTTGTTTTGATGTTGTTGCGGACCAGGATATTATAATCCTAACCCGCTACAAAAGAAAATAATGAAATGAATGGAAAGAAGGAAATAAAACTCAATTGCTGAATAAAATAAACATGTCATTTATTTTCTGTCGAAAATAAAGAGTTTAGGTGGAACACGTGTTCATTCAGTCGTTGACGACTACGCGCGTGAAAAAAAAGGAATGAATAGAGGAACGAGAAACGGCAGTCCAGCATGTAGAAAAAGAAAGAGAGACGGGGGTTGACCTCAGTAAAGCCGCGCGTCCATGGTAGTAGTCATCCACGTGGAAAAGTCTTCAAGCCAAAGGCTGTGGACGCAAACTTGTCTGGTTGATGAACCAAAGCAAAAGGGAAGAAAGAGGATGTTGAATGGTGTTGTTGACTTTTATACCGGGGTCAGTGTTCTGACTGCGCATGTCTAGATTTCCACTCAGGGGAAGTGACGTTTCCCATGTGTGCGTACATGTGCGCGTATGTGTGCGTACATGTGTGTACGTTAGCTTGTGTTTGTGTATATGCACATGAATGTGGGTGTATATACGTGAACGTGAATATATGTACGTGTCTGTGCGTATGTGCATGCGTACATGTGGGTGTGTGTATGTGAGGAAAAAAACATGTTCAAACAATGTTTTTTTTTACGTTTAGCTGAATACACACAGACGCACAGACAGCTTTCTGTTATGTAATAGAGTGGGGCGCCTCTATTTCATTATCAAGTTCGAATTCCGGTCCCAGGTGTGACAGTATTTGTTCATATCTTCAATGTTTTTTTTTTTAATCGTATGCTTACAAAAACTGTCCCTTGCGTTGCTTGTCGCCTCAAGAGAAAAAAGTTAGGCACAAGGTGGGTGTAATAATGTTGGCAAAATCTAGCTCTCTCCAAATGCGTACTTAATCTAGAAGGATTTCTCCTCTTCTGACCAAGAATAACAAATACCATAGTTCTAAAAGCTGAACAGAGTACATCCTGTTTTTCAATGTTATTGAAGCGTTTCTTCATCCGAATAACTTTCCTATGCGCAAATCTCAGTCGTATATTCTTCAAGTGAAATATAAAGAGTAAAGGTATATGAAGTGATAACTTTTTGTTTGTTTGTTTTTTCGTTGTTGTACCTGGTAGATGAAGTGATATTTGTAAGTATTCAGTAAGAAAGTACAGCCGAACGAGGGAGAGAGCGTGACCATGACTTTATTCGGAGAGCGCTAAGGCAGTAAGCGTAACATCCAGTCCCAGACAAGCAGAGGTGAATATTATCTGCAGTACTATAAGTTTTGTGGCCTGTTGGGTCACAACCAGACCACTAGTCCATTCTACTTTGATTTCATTGGAAAATTCATAGATTATGATTTATCTAACTATTGGAACATATTTTAGATATCGTTTCGAAGTTTATGGAAAGGCAAAAACGGTATTTTTTTCTTTAAAATAAATTTTATTTACCTTAAAGATACGTGCTAGCTTTCAACCTTAATAGTCTTCATCAAGTGTATAAAATCTGAGAGAATAGCCCTCCCACGACATATACCTCAGTCTGATAAATGTAGGCGACCGAAATGACCAGTTTCCCTTGGACTGGTTATCTTTGAACGTATTCTCGTCTGGTATTTTAGAGGAAGAATCATTAGACGCCTTTTGGCATCAAAACCGTTTACTCCGCCCCGGGAAGTCCCCAGTAGGCTTGTGTTCATAACCAATCATCTTAATCGAGGGGGGGGGGAGCACTCAATCACTTGGCGCCAGCTTTGGAAATTTGGTCTGACCTTTGATGTTAATATCTTCGGTGCTAATGCACTTACTGATCCGCGCTATTTTTTAAATCGTATTTACAAGTTTAATTAAAGTTTTATGATATGTTTTTTTATTCAATTGTAAGGTTAAAGTACAGAATAGGTACAAAACACCCTCCCCTCCCCATGTTAAGAATGGCTTTTTAAATAATAACGTTAGCATTTCAGCACGGATCAATAAGTGCATGAGTAACATATCTTCGTTTATATGACCCAATAGCTGAGCAATCGACTCCAAAACGAGAAGGTTAAAGTTATTACAAACCCTAGGAAAGAAATCAGTATCAAACATTGTTAGGAATGCCTTTGATACTATTTTAGAGGAAAATCGAACAAGAAGAGAAATTGAAACCAATTAGAAGGAAAACGTTACGTACAATGCCCTTTTTTCTGCATTGATGTGTGTTATTACTTAATTGTTTATGACGTAAAAAATGTGTGGAAAAAAATTATCATTATTCTCCTCGAACTTTTGCTTTGCGCCCTGGATAAAGTAATTTAGAAATTAACCTATTTTCTATGCAAAAAAAAAAAAAAAATACAACTTTGCACAAAATTGATGAAAGAACACATGAACTAAAATGCACTCATCTTCTATTATTGAATTAAACTAGAAGAATTGAGATAAAATAAAAATTGCTTGTGAAATGGTGAGACGAAAATCGAATAGATATGTAGAATTAAAAAGAAGTATCATTCTAACATTTAATAACAACTTTTTTTTTTATTATTTCGTAAGTATGACTTGTTTAGAAAGAGTTAGTATTAGGAAGAGTTCCTGTGTGGAGATGTTGATTAAAGATTAGGCAGTATCGCGGAAGAAGGAGAGTTGTGTGTACCACAATGAAGTCCATGTGCGGCGGTAGTGTCGAAAATTTATCCTCTTTCAGATAAATTCGATGCGAAAATAACTAGCCTGCAAAAAAAAAAATAATAAATAATAATAATAATAATAATAATAATAATAATAATAATAATAATAATAATGAAATAAAAAGGGGGGTAAAGAATAAAATATAAAGGTCTTGTTTCAAAACGAAGAAAAGATTTTATTTACAATGAAATTGGTTGCAAATTTTTCCCTTTGCGGACATTAAATTCAAAAACAGAGAACGCCAAGGTAACAACATATAATGCAAAAAAAAAAAAAAAACGCTGGTTCTTATATTAAAAATGTCGTATCAACGAACGAATACAATATCATATTTCAAATAGTAGTTCCTAATCAAATTCTCATATGCAATAGATTTTAGGAACGTACTCACAAATTGATGGCGGTCAGGTATGTGCCTTTTTCTTTTCTCGTTTTAAAGTCTTTTAAATAATTACACTCCTTCCAAATACGTGCAAACCGTAGCCACGTAAATAGTCTTCAGAAGTACGCCTCGTCGCGTCCCAGTGTTCTGTTGCTGGGTATTCTTCTTTGAAGGAGGGCTCCTCAAAATTCCATATCTGCTCCGGGCAATGAATCTACGTCCACTTTCCACGTCGCTGAAATCCAAAAGAGGCTGAATTTCGTGCTGGGCTCGTGACGTCATCAAGGAGCTAGCATTGCTCTTTTTCTTTAAATTAATGGGAGTTTCGTACGAACCCAAAGTATACGAAACTAAGAATCATGAAAGATACGAAATACAGAAAATCAAATATAAGAACGAGAATAAAAATATAATAAATGTATAAACAGGGAGATGCATAATTATTGGTAAAAAAAATTCCAACAGCAGTTATGTTGGCGTGTTTGTTTTCTTGGTATCTCAGAGGAGTGTGTTGCTAGTAAGATCCATTTAAAAGAAGAAGAGCAAAATAAACTAGTAATAATTTATAAAAAAAAATTTCCATCGTACGAAAATAATGAAATTGCGAGACGAAAATCGTGTTTATATAATTGACGCTTTAGAATAACGTTCTCATGTAATAAGCATTCCAAACGTGAAAACACCTGTGTTTAATAAATCTAGCAAAACTCAACTAATGGTCAGATTTTCGTGAGATTTTTTATACTTATCCATTTTAGAATGAAATTACATATAAAATGCAGTTTCCGTAAAATATACAAGGGGAAATATTTTTAGTGCATGTCCCCTGCCCCATATCTACTTTTTCGAAATTTGAACAAAATATATTTTTATCTATTGAAATTTCTATTTATTATGAAACATAAGAGTTCAAATAAGTAAAAAAAATATTCATTTTTTAAAAGTTTAAATGCATGTATTGAACAAAAACTTACATTGAAGTTGCAATTTAAAAATGATATAAATTTAATATTATTATGTTTTTTTTTAAATAGCGCTTTTTTTCGAATTAATATATACTATAATCAGTTGAATTGCGAAGAAAATAAACTTCCTAAAATTAATTAATTTTTAAAAGATTAGAACGATTAAAATTCCATTATTTCAAAATATTCTGTTATAACATAGATTTTTAATTGTGTTTAAATTTTTTTTAATATTAAATTTTAATATAAACATGGCTATTGTCAACTATTTTATCGCCAGATTAAACCCGCTTTGAAAATATTATTGCACAAATATTAAGCATTTTGTAGGCCCCCTCCTCATATTTTGTTTGTCTCTTTTTACTGAACAAAAATATGGAAGCCGGTAGTTAACCAAATGAACATTCAGTAAAACCGTATTTCATTTTTTATATGCAAATGTTTATAATATTATTAATCATTAAACTGTGTAGATCTTAAAACCGAACAAAATTATAACAAAGATTAATTATTAATTGCAGTTTGAAGAAGATAAACAAAGGTTTTAAAAAAATCATTAAGTCGCTTCTGCTTTTCCATAGTTCGTATAGTTAACACAAGTCTGACGTCATGGAATCATGCTTTCTTTTTTCACATTCGGTTGGCAGTCCCTATTAAGAATATTCAAACTATATTATATTTCTCTTGGTCTATCTGTCAGTTTGTCCGCTTCGCTATTACTCAGAAATTACTGGACTAATCTGGTTGGATTTTTGTATGGACTTTTGCTATGATAAGGTACAGCGAACTAAATATTATGGTATCCGTTCAATACACCGTTAAGTATTAATACTGATTGATAAGTATTTAATGCAAAATTAACACAAATTCATCCATATTCAACCATCAATTTGACATAATGCATTCATTATAAATCAACGGCCCATAACTTTTGCCCGTTTTAATGAGCTAAATGTCTATTATTTTACTATTTTTGTCTGCTTGAGAAGAATTTCGTGGAAAAAAGAATAATTTGATATTTCCTACAAGATGCCCGTCATATGGCCATTGTTCATCATTCTTAGGGCGCGTCTTCCCACACACAGGTCACTAGAACCGGGGAATAAGAACATAGATAACTCTCCATTTCTATACGTCAGTACATCCTTGACAATCCTGTGCCCACTTGAATTAGGCGTATTTATTTATTCGTGTTTTTTCTCTTAAGTTAAATGGTTAGTTAATATTCTTTACTAAATTCCACCTGGAGCAACAGCGTCAAACTATTTTTGGAACTATTTCTTTGTGTGGAGAATTATTATACTGAGCTGATTTGGATCATGTATTGATCAATCAGACGATCCGGCGTAGTAACTCTCAAGCGAACATTTTACAACATTTGGTTCAACTACATTATAATAGCGAAATTCGGAAAACGAAAAAAGTCGATTAAAAAAAACAATGGCATCTACTGACATTTTTGTGTCAATTTGAACTAAAAGCAATGATGTTAGAAGTATTTAAATATTACCGCATTTATTTAAAAAAAAAAACAACACGAGTTTTCTATTTTTATTGTAAAAAACATTCGCCATATTTCTTTGGGAACATGTGATATAATAACAAGGGAAGTAACTGAGGTGTGCTAAAAACGAGACAAAACGCACAATTTATTTTAAAAAATTGGCAATAGTTGTAACTCTACGGTGTGTGTGTGTGTGTGTGTGTGTGTGTGTGTGTGTGTGTGTGTGTGTGTGTGTGTGTGTGTGTGTGTGCGTGTGTGCGTGCGTGCGTGCGTGCGTGCGTGCGTGCGTGCGTGTGTTGTTTTTTTTTAGCCAAACATTTTATTTTCGATAATTTTCATCAAAAATGTTTTCTTTGATAATTTTTTCTACCTCATCGTTTGTCGTAATTTTTTGATATATTCATTACTGTAACACGGCAATTAAGTAGAGATCATTAGTTAGCCTTGAAATTCAATATTAAAAATTTCGAATTTCGCTATCATAGTGTAGTTGCATTTTGCCAACATATGACGCCACAAACATATGCCCAACTGCCAGTATTGAAACAACATCTTTCCATCTGCCACTTATTTATTTGGTCTTAAGTTCCTTCACTAACGATTGAACTCACTATTTCTAGCTAAAACGATAAAAATGAGTAATGCTAAAAAAGATAAAATGATTAATTACTAGATTATAGTTATCTCCCTCCCACGGGGCAAGAAGATGTGACACAAGGGTAAGAAAGTGGGATTGGAGAGCAAGTGCTCCAGATGTATGTATGTGTGTGAAACTATTTAACCTATAAACTTTTAAACTACTGTTCACATAACATTCAAATTAACAGGAAATAGTAATCATAACGCAAGGATGATTTATAAGTAAAATTTTGGTTTGGATGAATAAATAACGTGTACAGAAATATGTTGGAAAGTTGAAATGCAAAATGGTCATTTCAACTTGCTGATATATTTCTATTAGTTTTGCGCATGCGCAAATTAATTCATAGCTTGAAGTGGTTTAATTTTAAATCTTTATTATCTATCTGTTGATAGCTGAAACAGTAGGGAATGTGACTGGAGCGCTAAATATTTTCGTTTCGATTCTAGCTGATGGCACCCAAGTCGTTTTTTTAATATCTTTTGAAATCAATATTATATTTTAGATACAATATAAGATTCAATACATAATTGGCATGAATTAAAATATATTTAAGTGTATTTTACGACTGAAAAAGGCCAGGAACCAGCCCCACTAGTTCACAATATTTAATTATAAACCAGGTTTTGTAATTAATACCAAAATTCGTTCCAAATATTGTTGGGACGATTAATCAGAATCGAATCGGGAATCAGAAAAAAAACTTTTGGAAAAATATCTGGAAATTTTTAACCTAATTTCCGATTCCAAAAGCGATTCTTGACAAAAATTAAACTTAATTTTCAATTGCTTATACTAATGAAGAAATGATAAATATTTGTTTTTCAACTGCCAAAGAAATTAAAATCTATATATCATAATAATTTTTTTTTAAATCTATGTAAATTTATTTTACTTGTGTAAAAATAATGAAATGTGGGTTTTTGTTAATCCTTGGCAAAACTAACAAAAGTTGGCTACAAAATCGAAAAAACATGGATGAATAAGGTATAAATTAATTTTTGGATTTAAAGATTTTCACAGCTATATCACACTTGGCCTAAGTCTTCTTTGATTTTGAATTGCCTGTCTGTTAACCTGACGTATGAAAAATCTAAATGTATAAAAAGTGTCTGATGGTGGAGAATAATATAAAAATCCAAATCTTATTAAGTAATGTTGTGAGTTTTTTGGTAATTTTAATTTGAATAGCTTTCTTAATTTTTTTTTTTTTTAATCATAGAAAGGGTTGCACTTGGTTTTTACTATTCCTGTTTATTGAACTTGACATCCTAATATCTGCATTGTGCGTGAACCTTTTTGGACTAATATTGCACCGCTCTGAAATCGCTTTGATATGCATGAATATACATTTTATGCATAAATGGTGCTAATACATGTTTCTTCCATGAGGGTTTTCTTATTCAAAAACAAAGATTCAGATTACTTCTTCAGATTATTTCTTCGGTGCCTTTACAGACTCATTACAGATATAGAAATCTTCATTCTGGATTATTCTCCATGCTAATGTACTACTGGATATTAACTTTCTTTTTATTTTATCCTGGAGTTCCCGATGGATTATTTTCCCAAAATTTGAGTTGATTTACATTTTAAATTTCTTTTTTTTTTTTTCTTACTCTTCTCTTGTTTCTTCTATACATAATTTGCTCTGTTTTATTCATATTTTATATTTTTTAGAAGAATTGATTGTAATTTTGTTTAATTTTTGGAAATTAAAAAAAAAAGGTTTTTTAAGTTTTTGAAATTTTTTATTATTATGAATTAAAAAAATTTTTTTATTTTGTTTTCTTATATATATTTTATATATTTTTTGTGTTATTGTTTTTTTTTATGTCTCTTCTCTCTTTTATCCTTATCATATTAATCCTTATACAAAAATATTTCTAATTCTAATCTCAAAAACGTTTTCCATTTCTAAATCCCCGAGACCACATTTCTGTGGACGAGAAGTTAGCTGCTTGTCTACTTGTGTTGCATGATGGTGGCAACGCACATTCCTCTTTGCTTAGCACCCCCACCCTAAACTTAAACTATAAAAATGACAGCTCAATCCAAAATAACGATTAAACCAGACGCACACTTAAACAATGCTTCCCCTTGAGGCTTGCATTTACAAATATCCATGGACTGAGAACTAACTTAGACAAGGTAAAATATATTCTCCTAGCAAACTCTCCGGATAGCTTACCACTAAGTAAAACTAACTTACACTCCTCCATCCCCTCTAACCATTTTAACATGTCTGGTTATGTTCTACTTTGTCACAAGGACTCTGACAGACACATGCACAGATTTAGAGTCTATATTCATAACACCCTACCCCCCCCGTGACTTGGGAATCTAAACTAAAATCAGACGACAAGGCCTTCATGTGTTTTAGACTAACTTTACAACATAGCATTAGCTACTTACACTTTTTTTTATCGTTCTCCCTCGACCCAAGACTGAACTCTAACCAATCAATTCTCTAGCAACATAGATGTAGCACTCTCCCTAAACACTAGTGCCCAAATACATGTATTTGGTAACTTTAATGTCCACCATAGTAATTGGCTTTTCTTCTCTGGTTGCATCACACATAACTTTTCTAAACTCCATTCCTTAACACAGACAGTATCGTTCCCGACCCATCTTCCAGATAGTCAGGACCACCAAGCCTCACTTCCGGACCTATTTCTGACCACAGTTCTCGAGGAGGTGTAATAAATGCCCATTACCCCCTTGAAAATGCTGATCACACAGTGATAATGATAGACATCGCCCTAAACTGTCAACCTGAATTTGAAGAGCCACTGCTCAAAACGATAAGGTACTACAATAAAGCTGACTTGGATGCCATCAAAGACATATCAGAGATGCTCCATAAGGAAATATCTTTTCTCTTCCTGCTGAACAGTGCGCAAATGAGACCACTGAATGGTTCAAAGCGGTAATTGAAATACATAAGTTCTATAGCAAACCCCACTCTTCCCAATGGGTTACTTTTACTTGCGCTGCAGCCATTGCTCAAAGGCAGCATGCATACAGCAGATTTATCTGACATAAATCCAGTACAGATAGACAAAACTTTATAGAAGTTAGAAGTAATTGTAAGAAGGAAATGGCCACAGCCAAGGGAGAATATACCGGAACCACTAATAAACGTAGTGAAATACAGAAATTAGGAACTTATAATTTCTGGAAAAAATTTTAACAGTGTAGTAAATAATGGGCAATCAACAATTACCCCAGTATCCAACAATCTTGAAGTTGTTTGCATGGCAACCGAGAAGGCTAACATGCTTGCCTGGGGGTTTGCCACAAACTCTACTTTGGACCCAGCAAACCACTCCCTCCTAGATTTTCCTCTGTGGACAGAAACCACACTAGATGATCTGAAAATCACATCTTCTCAAATGCATGATATCATAAAAAATCTAAACACCTGAAAAGCATATAGACTTGATCTCATCCCGGCTGTACTATTAAAAAAATGCCCTGCTGAGGTTGCTCTAGTTCTCTCCAACATATTTAACTAATGCCTTTACGAATCTTGCTTTTCTGACTGTTGGAAAACTGCTTCTGTCGTGCCAGTTTACAAAAATTCTGGCAAAAGAACTTACCCATTAAATTATCGCCCCATTAGTCTCCTCCCTTTTTTAGCTAATATTATTTGAATCCATAATTAATCAAGCTCTAGTCCACCACCTTACAGTTGTTAAACTTCTGTCCGACCATCAATATGGATTTAGGCAAGCCAGTTTTACTGCAGATATTCTAACTGTAATCTCTCCAATAGTCTACTTCTACTTGTGCAGCCACCACTGCTCCAAGGCAGCATGATTATGGCAGATTTATCCGACATAAATCCAATACAAACAGACAAAAGTATATGTAAGTTAGAAGCAATTGTAAGAAGGAAATAGCCACAGCCAAGAGAGAATATACCGAAACCACCAGAAAACGCATTGAAGCACTGAAATTAGGAACTCATGATTTCTAGAAAATCTATAACAGTGTAGTAAATATTAGACCCAGCAAGCCACTCCCTCCTAGATTTTCCTCTGCAGACAGAAACCACACTAGATGATCTGAAAATCACCCCTTCTCAAGTGCATATTATCATAAAAAGCTAGACATTTCAAAAGCATGTCGACCTTATCTCATCTCGGCTGTACTATTTAAAAAATGCTATTCTGAGGTTGCTCCAGTTCTCTCCAAATTTTTCAACAAATGCATTAACGAATCTTGCTTTCCTGACTGCTGAAAAACTGCTTCTGTGGTATCAGTTTACAAGAATTTTGGCGAAGGAACTGCCCCATTTAATTATCGACCCATTATCCTCCTCCCCCTTTTCACCAAAATATTTAAATCCATAATTAATCAAGCTCTAGTCCATCACCTCACAGCTGCTAAACTTCTGTCCAATCAACAGTATGGGTTTAGGTAAGCGCGTTCTACTGTAGATATCCTAACTGTAATCTCTAAACGTATATATCATCCACTGGATAAAGAGGGGAGGCTAGGGCAGTTACCTTAGATATATCTAAGGTCTTTGACAAGGTATGGCACAAAAGTCTTCTCATGAAAATCAGATCATACGGTATCACTGGGCAAATACTTAACATAATTAAATCCTTCTTAAATAAGAGAAGAATCCAGGTTATCTTCGATGGTTGTACATCAAAACAATATAAATGCGAGTGTACCTCAGGGGTCGATCCTTGGACCTTTATTATTCTTGATTTTTATAAATGACATCCCTGATAAAATTGACTCTGAGATGGGTATATTTGCTGATGACACCACACTATAACTGACATGCGAAGAAAATGAATAAACACATATCCAAGGCAATCGTGGAAATCCTAGAGGAAGACCTCCAGTCTGTAGTGGAATGTGGACAAAAATGGATGGTCATATTCAATGCTGCCAAAACTAAACTTGTTTTCTTTAATAACTACAAGAAACCTTCTCAACCACTAATGGCCATGGCTAATGATACATTACCTAAAAGTACTTCGTCCAAACTCCTCAGCTTAATGTTCACGGAGAACATGTGTTGGAACAGATACATTGATGGTATTGCCATGGCTGCTGCAAAGAAGGTGGGCTCTCTCGACTATGCTAGAAAGTTACTTACGCCTGAGAGTATCCTGTACCTCTATAAGGCCACAATTCGCCCATATATGGAATATTGTTGTCACATTTGGGCTGGTGCATCTGATGCTAGTCTCTCACTCTTAGACAGGGTTCAAAAGAGAGTCGCCACCCTAATAGGTCCTGCACTATCAGCTTGGCTTTAACCGCTGTTTCATCGATGAAATGTTGTATCCCTTTGCCTGTTTTACAAGTATTTTAATTGTAGGTGCTCCAACGAACTAAAAGACCTTGTATCTCTCAATGTAAATACCCCGACAAACCTGACAAGCAGCAAAATCCCACCCCTACACAGTAGAAATCACTAGATGTAAGAAAGCTTTCTACTCTAATAGTTTCTTTCCTAGTATTGCTAGACTTTGGAATATATTTCTGGGTTCCTGCTTCCCTGACTGTACTGACATGCAGAAGTTCAAGTGTAATGTAAACAGCCATCTTACTGCTCAACTCCCTACATAGTACCCCTACAAATTATGTCCCAGATAGTAGCCCCCTTACATCAAAGTGGCACTCTGCCTTGTTTGAGGCGAAAATGCAATGAAAAATTTGTTAAACTTGAATGTTTTCAAAATCGGTGTTGTCTTTTTAGTTTTTCTCCTTTTCTGACGAGAAGCATTTAGCTTCGGAATGCTATCGCTTAAAGAGGTTTCTCTCTTATTCCTCTTTCTATACCCCCTCATTAACTTGATTATGTAATAAAGTTTCTATGTAATTTTACTCTTTATCTTCTTAACTTATTCCGTTCTTTGCTCCTCTTAACTGGACAGAGCTTTTTTATCCAGATAAGCTTGTCTTACCATTGAAAAAAATGTGTGGCTTAATTTTTATTACTATATATATAAGTATGTTATAAAAGAGTAAATCTTTAACAAAACGAAACTTATTAAGATAAGAAAGCTCAACACTATGAAGAGAAGCAAACAATAATATTAAATGAAAGATCATATATAACTTTATTATATCATCAAAAGAATAAGGGGAAAATTAAGAAAAAACTCTTTATGTCGTGACATTTCGGAGCTAAATTCTTCTCATCAGAAGAGGAGAAGGGCGCTAGAATTATACAAAATGCAAATATAGATAAACTGGCTTAATGACATTTACATATGAAATGAGAATGGAGAGAATAGGATGATATGGTAAACTGTAATTAAAAGTAGGTACAACACACGATGGTATTTGATGTATATCGCCAGGAAGAATTTCTGGTAATATGATCACCATTATCCCTGGTTCTGGCCAATGTATAAATGAGACACTTTGAAGAAATGGTGTTAGGATCATTAAAGTCAACAATATAGCTGCAATATATGAATGACCACACATTCATATTCTGGCTTCACCAGAAAGGTGTTCAAACATTACTAGAAAAAGAACATAATAAATTTTCGTTACTCTATGTGCCGATAATTCGCATTTGTTAGGAGTTTATGTCACCTGTATATCGAAAGCCAACTTTCAGTGAACACTAGTATCTAAACTTTAGCTCCCACCATCCATATAATGTAAAGAAAAGAATCGTTCGTTGCTAAAACACCGATCAAGACCGATATCTAGTCGCAGCAAAACATATCAAGAGAGGATGGACAGTTTAAGAAAAACCCTCAACTGAAACGAATGTCTATGTAATTCACCTTCTTTACATTTATTGGGTGGGTTTCTAACAGTATTTCGTTTTATTTTTAGCTTTAAGTTAGTATCGAGACTTTAAATATTTAGGTATCAAATCGCGGCCATTTTTTTTTTTTTTTTTTTTGGTTCTCACCTAATGCTCGCGGCTATTTGTTTTCCAAACCGAATAAAGGTTTTAAAGAGTAAAACCACTAAAAACTTATTACTAATAAGTTCAAACATATGTGTGTGCGTGTGTGTGTGCGGAGTCGAGCTTTTTTCTCGCTCTTACATTTATATTAAATACCTACTTTTTCTTTTAAAAATCATTAAAATGAACTTTTTAATATACTCAGTCATTGATATGCGAGCAACTACATAAAGGTTAAGTATTATAACTTGTGTATTCCTTTGAAAACAAGCGTGAATTAATTATTTGTTTTGATGGTTTCTTATTAGATGATTGGTTTCATTTCACTATTACATGAATTCTATTTATGCATAGTTTCTACATTCTGCATAATTGTGTAGAATTTAAGATAAAAAACGTTCTAGCACACGGATGGATATATATATATATATATATATATACATATATATATATATATATATATTCAATTTGTCTTTACATAAGCAGTAATTTGTTGCTACACAGCCATAAGCATGTTTCGGTTTTCTAGTATTTAGTAACTAGAGACCTCTTCAGACAACAACGCTTATTTACGAAAGCGGAATTCTTAATGAAACCCGAAAATCAACTTTCAGCAAAAGAAGGCTGTTTTTTTTTTTCTGTAAAATGGAGGTGAAGGTTCAGCTGTACGTAGAAGTTGTATGCACATTAGCTGTTTTTATTTGTGTCACTTCAGCCGAAGTTCTCAAATATCAAGGGGCCCCCTTCCTGGGGCTAACACTTGATCTCTGTATGTTCTCCTTTACCTCTCAAACACGGAGTTAGTAAAGAAGTTGAGAACATAATTTCCCTCTCTCCAATTGGCCATTTAAATATATCTTTCTTTTGGCCTCTTGATTTTACTGGATTCCAGGACATGAATCCAGCTTAGTGCTGTTACTTGTCAATGTGAATTAGCCATACTGAGAAGATCTTATTTGGGTCATGAATACTATGTGATTTTGAATATTTAGTCAAGGTTTATTTGTAGGGAAAAGTGTCCTCATGCCAGATTATCTTGGCAAACCCTTGTACATTGAAACTGAAGACACTTAAGGATAGTGTCTAGTAGGCATTCAAGTGCTCAAAACCTTGCATGACCAGATAAGTACTTAGGATTGGCATTTAAAAATAAATGGTGCCCATAAAAGTGCACTTTTAACAAAAATCTATTACATAAACAAATAACGTTCTACTTAACATTGCCTTTTTAATTTTTCTCCATCTTTCTCCCTTTTTTTCATATATTGTTGATGCAAATTCTAAACCTAACGATTTTTTTTATAAATCCCTGACTCTAATCGGGTGTATTTCGTGTTTTTTGTTTGTTTTTAAAACCGGGTACATCTTCAAGTAAGTTATATGTTTAACAGTTAAAAGGAACACTTTCGAACATATTGTAAGCATAAATATTGCACAAAGACAGTATACATTCCGCCCGTGTGTACGTCATAAGTCAAATGCAAATCTGCAAAAATTCGTAGATGCTAGAAATCATTGTAAGAAGAAATAGCAATAGCAAAAAGAAAGCATGCGGAAATAACCAGGGAACACACAGAATCGAAAAGATAGGAAATCGTGATTTCTAGAAAATCTATAACAGTGTGGTGAATAAAGGGCAATTAGTAATTCCTCCATTATCCAACAACCAGAAAGTCGCATGCATGAAACTGCTTGCCCAGCAATTTGCCTCGAACCCCACCTTAAAGTCAACAGACAACTCCCTCCCAAATTTCCCTATTGTGGCTGAAGTCACACTAAATGATGTGAAAATCACTCCTTCTCATGTTCGTGATATCATAAAAAATTTAGATACTTCCAAGGCCTGATCTCATCTCTGCTATACTAATTAAGAAATGCTCAGCTGAGCTAGCCCCTATACTTTCCAAGCTCTACAATAAATGCCTTGCTGAATCTTGCTTTCCTAATAGCTGGAGGATGGCCTCTGTGGTACCAGTGTACAAGAACTTTGGTGAAAGAACTGACCTTCTCAATTATCACTCTATTATTCCCTTCCCCCTCTTCACTTAAATCTTTGAAACCTTAATTAATCTAGCACTAGTCTACCACCTCACAAAAGCAAATCTTCTCTCTGACAAACACTATTGATTTAGGTAATGTCGTTCTACTGTAGATATTTTAACAGTCATCTCTGATTGGATAAGGCGGGTGAAGCCAGGACTGTAACTCTTGATATATCCAAGACCTTTTGCAAAGTCTGGCACAAAGTGCTACTAATGAAAATTAAATCATACAGTATAACTGGACATATACTAAATATAATTAGATCCTTCTTAGACAATAGGACCATCCAGGTTGTCATTGATGGACGTATATCCAAACAGCATAACATGAATGCGGGAGTGCTTCAGAGATCGATCCTTGGACCATTATTATTTCTGATATTCATAAACGACTTCCCTGATAATATTTTGTCCGAGATGGGTATATTTGCTGATGATACAATGCTCTATAACATGCATGGGGGAAGAACAGATGTACATAAATCTAAGACAATGGCAGAATTGTTAGAAAATGACCTCCAGACTGTAGTGGAATGGGGCCTCAAATGGATGGTGACATTTAATGCTAGTAAAACTAAGCTGCTTTCCTTTAACAATTACAAGACCCCTCTCTCCAACCGCCTATATTGATGATAAATAACACCCTACTTGAGAATTCTTCCCTCAAACACTTCGGCATAACATATGCAGGCAATATGAACTGGAATAAATACTTTGCGAAAGCTGCTGTTGTGACCTTGCAACGTGGTCTTACACGACCTTGAACCTCTGATCGCGGCCCAGTTATGATCTGCACCCTGGTCGGTACAGTTATGATATGTCGACTGGGCAACCAGGTCTGCCAACCGTTAGTACCTCGCGTCACCCAGGGAGTTCTTCGTTAAGACGTTGGGGATTCTTCTCGGATGCTCGGTCCTCAAGGCCTGTTCTCCGTGGATCGTCTAGTTATTCTGGGTGTTCGTTGACGGATACGGTGTCACAAATGGCAAATAAAGAAATATACACATATAGGGATCAACGCACATCAGCAACAAAACTCCGGAGGTTGGTTAATATAATATATATTTGGGAAATTCATAAAAGAAGTATTTACAGCATATACATATAGTTGACAATTAATTCAAGCAAGCAGTTAATTCTACAACTGAGCTTCTGTTGTTGAAATACCTGGTCGGTATCGCGGACTTTGCGTAATTCTCGTTAAGTGATCGACACGTTATAAGCGTTGAGTTATCAGGCAACAAGCGAGGAGGAGAGAGAGGAGAGGTGATTCTGCCGAGACAGAACAACTTGACTTAGCTCTCTTTGACTCTGATTCCGGACTCTCTCTGACTTAATCTCTGATTTTTCATTTCTTTTATAATACAATTATGGAATGATGACGACACCCATGTGCGTCATCGACCAATCAAATTGCTTGATTATAATTCGACGGGGCCTTTTCTCATTGGTTGATTATACTTCGACAGGGCCCTTTTTCATTGGTTGATTATACTTTGACAGGGCCCTTTTTCATTGGTCCATTTCCAAAATTGGATGGACTCCTCCTTTAATTAACGCCCAACTTACACGTTGTATTATTTAACTCCTCCCTGGCTTACTAATGGAATTTTTCCATATCCAGGAAAATTATTTTTCCTTTGACTTAAAGTAAATCACGCGATTTTATTTGTTTTAAAATTATCTATTGATCTCATTTTTCGCTTTGATAATTCAAAGGAATTTTAGTTTATCTTTGAATTAAGTTCTGGTTGTCGGCCATTCCATTATATCAGACATTTTGTTTACGTCAAAAGACCAAGAATGCATTCATCGCTTTGAACTTATCGGACAACACATTTTCCCATCTGAGCAAAAATATTTCATAACTTTAATTTTCGTTCGACCTGATTCACCAAATGACAATTCTCGATACGTCATATTATTGTTTTGAAATTTCGGACAATTCATTTTTTTCCTATTCTTTGTTCTAAAACATAATGCCGAGTCACTGCGAGTGTTTCTCTCAGATCAAAAACAACCCGACTTTTTTCAACTTGTCAAACTCACAGATCAACCTTGGCTCATAGTTTTGCCAATTGCGGGTGTGAAATCCCCAACCCTCCGGCTCCTGCAAAACTATGATTTCGGCCATTTCAGATCAAACGCCTGTGTATTTTGGCTAAAATATTTTATGCATTCTTTTTCGCTTTGAAGATTTTGTGATTTAACCTCTCGCTACAAAGGCACTTTTGCCGCCGCCATCTCAACAACAGACTTAGCTCAGAATTTATTGACAAAAAAAAAATTAATAATAATTTTTATTCCTTCAACACCCGATCATCGTCCGGGAACAAAAAAATTACTTTTAACCAAAAGAAACGTCACATAAACCCTACAGGTCTGATGCGACCTCTCTTTAGTGTTACACTGTGAAAGAAGGTGGGTTCCCTCTACTGAGTTAGAAAACTACTAACATCTGAGAATATCCTGTACCTCTACAAGGCCACTATTCGTCCATGCATGGAGTATTGTTGCCACATCTGAGCTGGTACATCTACCACTAGCCTCTCCTTCTTGGATAGGGTCCAAAAAAAGAGTTTTCAATCTAATAGGTCCCACTTTGTCAAGTAGGCTTCAACCCCTGTACCATCGCTGCAATGTTGTATCTCTGTGCCTCTTTTACAAATATTTTAATGGAATGTGCTCTGATGAACTCGTTGCACTTGTGACCCCTTGACCTATATATCCTCGACAAACCTGCTTATCAACAAAATCTCGCCACTTCACTGTTGAGGTCCCTAAACGCCAGAAAGCTTTCTATTCTAATAGTTTCTTTCCTCAAACGGCTAGACGTTGGAATTCCCTTCCTGCTTCCCTGGCTGTACTGATATGCAGAAGTTTAAATGCAATGTAAACCAACATCTCGTTAAGGAGGCAGTGGGGAGATGCATTGATTCACAAGAGAAAATAGATGTTTTGTTTGTGACTGTTGCAACATATTGTTGTTCAGTTGAAATTTCTGTTTCCTTATTAAGACTTATTGAGATTGTTCTTAGCTCAACAATAATCTATTTAGAATATTTGATAATTTAATCCGTCCTATTCTTTCGATTTGCATCCATTCTTTCTTATTAAAAAATAAAAAAGATAGTGTAGCAGTAATGACGAGCTATGCCAAGTTTTTATCATTGTGATCTTTTAATGCTATGAAGATGTCAGCTCAGCATATTTGAAGTTACTTCTCTTAAGCCATATTAATTCTGTCATGCATGATCTTTTTTACAGAAATTCTACGTATCTAATCTAACATTGAGGCAATTGCCAAGGCTGCTGTGAGAAAGGTGGGCTCTCTCTACCATGCTAAAAGGCTCTCACATCTGAGAGTATCATGTATCTCTACAAGGCCATGGCTCACCCATGCATGGAGTATTGTTGCCACATCTGGACTGGTGCATCTGCCACTAGTCTGTCTGTCTGTCTCTCTCTCTCTCTCTCTCTCTCTCTCTCTCTCTCTCTCTCTCGCTCTCGCTCTCTCTCTCTCTCTCTCTCCTAGACAGGATTCAAAAAAAGAGTCACCAGCCTAATAGGTCTTGAACTATCAATTAAACTCCAACCTCTATCCCATCGCTAAAACGTGACATCCTTGTGCCTGTTTTAGAAGTATTTCAATGGCAAGTGGTCTTATGAACTCTGAGCATTAGTACCACCCTCGACAACAATACCCTCAACAAACCCGATGAGCAGCAAAATCCCACCCCTATACTGTAGAGATCCCTATATGCCATAGAGCCTTCTACTCAAATTTTGACCTAACCACATGTGATAGTCGGAATTTGCATCAGTAATAAGTGAATTAGAACTGAATTACAGCTATTTGTTGTGTTAGCTCGGGCAACAATTGGTGGCCTTGCTGATCCAAATTGTTGGTTGGAGACATAAAATACAAGAGGAAAAAATTATGTTGGGAACATCAATAATAATATTGTTTTGTGAGGAGAACCGCTATTTCGTGTGTAATAGTATGGTTTTGTCTCGGATATGACCTTGGGTCAAGGTTTTCAGGATTTCGCCTGTGTGGGAAATTTGTGTGGAAAAGTACTTAATCAATATGCACAAGTGATTTGGACAATTTAGCCAATTAGGGAACATCCGAGTTTAATGGATTAGCTGGAAGAGAACCCCAGATTCCTCAAACCCCACACCACCACCTTTGAACCAAAGGATGTGCAGAGTGTTTTTCCGCCAGTCAACAGCAGAAAACCAGGGATGAAGTTGAAAGTCAGGTCTATTCGCTTCACCATCCACACTACACTCCACTGTTTATTGACCAGCAAATAAAGAGAGGGAAAGAAGACAATTGGTTGTCGAAAAAAGGTCCCGTTCAGTCTGTCTAAGTAGGCTGTTTGTTGAAAGAAAAAAGACATTGCATGTATTTTTTTTCCTTTTCATAACTGTAAAATAGCATTTTTGTACCCAGAATTTATTTAATAATTCATCTTTATAAACGAAAACCCAAAGATTTACGTCTGGAGTCAATTATTTGTTGCATACGGAATTTGTGACTAACTCATGAACAAATGGCAACAATTGTAGTAATTTCTTTCAGGAAACAGCAAGCAGGAGAGGAATGGTCAACCCAGTGCTCACGAACTACGGCCTGCAACACACGTATTCCTGGAAACTAGAGTTGTTGACTTTGTTTTATTTAATTCCTTTATTTTTTTAATTTTTGTTCTTTTCCTGAGAGCCACTATTGAGGCAGGGAATAGAGAAATCATGCATTAACCCCATCATCGTAGAACTGACCAAGCTATTGAGCTTCTGTGGGTTTTCCGAAATCAGAACCACCTAGGACTACACTTATGTACCGGTGGACACTACGGTCTTCACTGTTATATAATTGTCTTATAGAATAGCATTTTTGCTCAGATTGCTGCACTTTGAAATTCCCTTCCGGGCCCTTTCTGTACTGACATGCAGAAATTCAAGTGTAATGTGAACAGACATCTTGCTGCCCAACTTCATAAATAATATCCCTGCAAATCTGATCCCAAACAGTAGCCCCTCACCACTAAGTGCCCGTGTATCTTTTTGGGGGGTGAAATGACAATAAAAAAATTGTTTTTGAACGGTGTGCCTTCAAGTTGAGTTAACTTCCAAAAACGTCTGTAACATCTAATAATGTATATTCTACAATGTTTTTTAACTCTCAAAAAATATATATATAATTTATAATGATTCATAACAACGTTTCTATTTGTTTTTGTAAAGCAACAGTATGCATGAAAGGCTTAAAGTTATTTCCCCTGAATTATACAAGCAACAAGAAAACGAACTTTTCAATTTCTGAGTACAACAAAAGAAATGAATTATTTACGAGATTCGAAAATGAAGCTTTCTATCTTTTCTGGTTTAGGTTTGAAGTTTGCCGGAGCTTGATACTTTACGTAGTTTTGAAATCGTATCATCAGATCTCGATTCTGGTCAGTTGAGACAAAACTCTCCAACAGCATGGTCCTTTTCTAGTGGTAGCAGAATTCTTTGTAGCAATAGTTCCCAGAAAATACAAAGTAAGTTGTATTTACATCACATATCTCTATAATGTTTACCCTGGCAATATATGTTTGTTTCGACTATGGGTAAGGACTTTTAATGTGAACTCTTACATTAGTAATTATGTCTGTAATTTTCAACCTCTTTTATGTTATGTATCATGTACATCTTACAAAACCTTTTCTGTGAGAAATTATTGTGTATATGTGTGTGCGCGTGCACTCTGACAAACTTTCTGCACATGTGCCCTCAACGTAAATACTCCTGACCAACACAACAATCAACAAAATCCCGTCACTTCATGTAGAGGTCCGCAGATGCTGAAAAGTTTTCTACTATAATAGTTTCTTTCCTTGAACTGTTTGCCAATGGATAAATTATGAAAATAAGTTAATTAATAAAACATACTATTAGTGAAATTAAAGGACTGGCCAAAGTCACCCCATAGTGTACGGACATATGTGGTGTGACTTTGGCCACCACAGTTCAGCATAAAATTTAAAATTGAATATTTTATTTTTACAAGATATTTAATCTTTTACGTTTATTTGGCAATGATCATTTCTGTGTTTTAGTCAGCAAAATGCCAAGATCATATCGACCAGTACAAGGAGGGAGACGCTACAATTCAACTCAACACTTCAAGAGGGGTGTTCGGTATCCAGAAATAATTGTGAACGGTACAAAAATTTCTACAAGTCTTATGCTAGCAAGAACAGCAACAGAACAAACACTGCCATTGTACGCTGTGTACAAAGCAAAACATCTCTGGTCATTATGGACTGAAGGTGGACCAGAGAAGGTTCACTATAATCGTTCCAAATCTGGATAGGATGATTCGACCACATCACTTTCAAAGATTGGTTTGACTCTGTGGCACTTACATACTGTATAAAGCTATAAGGAAAAAAGGCCCTCATTGGTGACTTGTCATCACACTTCAGTGAAGACATTCTAAGGCAATGTGAAAAGAATAACATTCGGTTCATTTGCCTTCCACCAAATGCAACTGGATGTTGCTTTCTTTGCATCAATGAAGCTTCTCTCCGGGATCAAGAATGTAGCTAAAAAAAATCTCAAAGCACTATCTCAAAAAACTTGTTCCCAAAACTTTTGAAAAACCTCATGGAAAAAGAACTCACAAACTAAAAAGATCTTCTTGTGGCTTCAAGAAATGAGAGTTAAGTTCTGAAACGCATTTCACAAATCCCATCTGATCTATCGGAGTCAATCAGTAAGGTCTTTATTTCAGAGTCCAAAAGAAGAATTTGGAACAACCAATGCCAAGCGAAAAACTGGAAATTGCTCCGAGAAAGAGCGTTTCAACAACGCCTGCAGCAACAGCCAAGGAATAGCAGAGATGCCCCCCTTCCGTGACAGCAAGTCTCCATCATCAGATTTTTCAAAGGTTCAAAGTGCCAGCTCCCAGTTTTCCAGCAACAGATCCAATATCTGAGATTGTTGCTTTCTCTTCAGATGCTGTTATCAGTCATAAATACTTGTGTTAATATGTGGGTATTTGTGTATTTGACAGTGTGATATTGTGTATGTGTGTGCATTACTTTTGTTCTTGTAGTGTGTGTGTGTGTGTGTGTGTGTGTGTGTGTGTGTGTGTGTGTGTGTGTGTGTGTGTGTGTGTGTGTGTGTGTGTGCGCGTGCGCGCAAGTAATGAAAGTCTGGATACATGATTCATTGAGGTTTTTTTTTTCATCTTGCCATTCCAGCCAAAGGCCGAGTGGGGGGTATTCGTTCAGTCGGCTGTTGCTTTTCTGGACGAGGTCTTATAGGAATTTCTAAGTTCGCACCGGCTTCTATAGTCACGTATAGGTGTTACATTTTGAGTTTTGGAAAGGTTACCATTGGCTGAAAATACTTTTAAATTGACTTGTCCATGTTAAAATTAATAGCTTTGGAGACTGATAAAGAAAGGAATTCCAACAAAACAGATAAAGAAAAAAGTGTAAGCAATTATATCCATTTGCATTTTAGTGTTCGTGGGAGTCACTTTGCGATTCTGTCACCACAAATGTCCCTTAAATAACGTGCTGTACTGCTGAAGGTTTGACTTTATAGCTGTTTCTAGTTTTATCGGCTGTGATTAAATAGTTTGGTGATTTTTTTTAATGCTGTCTACGTTTTCTTTTAGTCTACGTTGGAACGAGTCCGTATAATTACGCAATGAAGCCAGTGAAAGTGTTGTCTTAAAGTCTCTGTTTAATACCGACCCTATTTGCTTGCTCCACCAGGCGAACGTTGAGATTTACCAATTGTTGGGATGTGCATAAATCCCCTGAAATAAATAAATAAATAAATAAAAAGAAATATACTACCAAATAATGTAAAATAAACTTTTGTTTATTTTCGTTAAAAGAAAAGAAATTATTTTTTAGTGTGTGCCAATGTGGCAGTATGTATGAAAGAAGGAAGGGAGGAAGAAAATGAAGACTTGAGAGCATGAGAGAAAAGGTCCGACTGTGTGTTGTGGCGAAGTGAGAGAAAGAGGGAGTCAAGTAATGTTCTTTGGCGTGCTGTCATTTCAGCTACTGAATTTCACTCAACGAGCGTTGCTGTTGGTATCGGTTATCTTTTTCTCTGACGAGAGAAGTTCTCCGTGCCTTTTATATTTCTTTAGCGACTCCCAGAGGCTCGTAAAAATAAGTTTTTTAAATCAAGCCCTGATTGGTAAAAAATTCAAATTTTTGACCAAAAAAAAGTGCTTTCAGCTATGTCGGCCATTTCTCAAACGTCCTGTTTTTTGGCCAAAGTGTGGGTGAATGCAGTAATTCCTACGCAAATGAATTTATAAATTTTTAATGTTTGTGTGTGTGTGTGTGTGCGTGTGTGTGTGTGTGCGTCTTAGAAAAATAAAATAAGAAACAGCACAACCTCCGCAAGGGCCGAGTTAAGGCCGATTTTTAATGTAGAAAACACCCTGCCACTTCTAAAGAGAGGCATTCTGGATTGGAACTAAAATTTAGTTGCCTCATTCGAGAAGCATTTATTCTCTACTGATCGAGCACAAAAAAATTAAAATGTAGCATCAGAACACTAACAGATACTACACTTTACTCCCAGTCAAAAGTCAGTAAGGTTATTTTCGAAATTAATTTGTCTTGTTGCAATGTGTGTATGTGCGTGCGTGCGCACGTGTGTGTGTGTGTGTGTGTGTGTGTGTGTGTGTGTGTGTGTGTGTGTGTGTGTGTGTGTGTGTGTGTGTGTGTGTTTTTGGAAGAAATGCTGTTTTAGTTGGAGTTAGATTTTATGTTTTGTCCCCCCCCCAATGATTTGTTTATTTATATTTGTTTACGTAAGTTGCTTTAATCACACCTAAAAAAAATATTATCATTACTTGTTGCTTGTGTTTGAGTGTCTTTCCGGAGATAAAATGTGGGTCGGATATCCTTCCTTTTATTCTTCAATTGGTACCAAAGTGGCTGAATCGGAACCAGCAGAAAAAAGGGGAGATGGAATTTTAAAATTAAAAGGGAGGATTACAAATTTCCATTTCTTTATTGCTTACATATTGTTAAAGATTTTACGCCATTGAAAGTTTTACAATATCGATGTTATCTTAATAAACACGTGTGTCTCCGTATGATAAGGTGATAAGGGAATACCTGATATCACGTGCCCTTCCACTATAAATAATGCAACTCCCGAACCTTATCTAAATACATAAATGCGAAAGTTTTGTTTCATTTATCACTCCCGTATAGACATTAACACGACTTGTTGTGTTTTTTGTTGTTTTTTTGGGGGGGGGGTATCAATAATAAAACCTATTTTTTAATACTTTTAGGACCTCTATTTGAATGACCAATTACCATTACTATCTTTAAACAGTTCACAATAAAGTAATGTTTCGTGTTATTCATTTGTAATTCTATTGTCCTATTTTTGCTATATATGTGTGTGTGCGTGCGTGTATGTGCGTGCAATATTTTGTTCATATAGATAATAATTAAAGTAATTTAATAAAAAAAGGATAAAATATTAGAACCTTTCTTTATATTTGGGGCCCAAATGAAATTACTCGTGTCCAAGTAACCTACATTTTAAATTTCAAGCGTTTAGACCCAAAATTGACGGAGGAGTTTGGTAGAGTTTTCAAAGGTCAAATCGTGAAATTTCTGGTCTAAACATTTTTTACATAAAGGACAAGCTTTTAAATCGGTTTGTGTCGAAAATGTGAGCTGCCAAAGGGTCAAAGTTCAAAAGTTTGCGGTGTCTAGCAAACTACTCAGCCAATTTTGTGCCTAAACATTTGAAATTTATGCATAAAAAGTATTCACACATTTGGCAAGCATTTTAATCAGTTTTGGGGCGAAAATTTTGATGCCATAGGTCAAAGTTGAAAGAGTTGACCTTTGCAAATTCTACCAAATTCCTCTGCCAATTTTGGGTCTAAAGACTTGAAATTTAAAATGTAGGTAACTTGGATATGGGTAAAACTTTGTGTTTTGATTTGAAACCAAAACAATAAATGTTAAGGGGTCAAAATATGGGTCAAATGTAAAATAAATTGACTTATGCGCTCTCTACAAAATTACTCAGACAAATTTTGGTCTAAACATTTGAAATCTTACATAAAGTGTATTCAGACGTAGGGCAAGTTAAGAACAGTGCATAGACCACGAGCAAAGTCGGGCACAAATGCAAATAGTAAATAAGCTTGGTGTTGAGAGTAATAGTACATTAATAGCAAATAATTTTGGGCCTGAGATTAATAGTGAATTAAGATTTAAGAACAATAGTAAATAAATGGCAAATAATTTTGGGTTTGAGATTAATTGTGAATTAATCTATCTATTATATCTATTAAAGTAATATTGTCCGTGTGTGTGCACATTTCCCTATCATACTACTCTGTCAATTTTTAGTTGACAGACTCGAGATTTAAAAAAAGGGTTTTTGATATTTGGCAAAATATTTTAATCAGATTTTGGCCAGAGATTTTGTTGTTAAGGGGTCAAAGTTAAACGATTTGAACTTTGTAAACTTCACGAAACTCCTTCACCAATTGTTGGTCCAAACACTAGAAATTTTGAATGTATGTTACCTGTACATGAGTACAAATTCTTAATATTTATATATACATATGCATACAAAGTTATTAAGAGTATATAGGGCCCAACTGCTAGTATATATATATAAAAGTGAAAATGTCTGTCTGTCTGTCTGTCTGTGTACATTTGCCTACCGTCAAATTTCGGTCTACAGACTTGAGATTTGACATAAGGGGTATTGAGTTTTGGGAAAATCGTTTTAATCTGTTTTCGGCCAGATACTTGGCTGTCAAGGGATCAAAGTTTGACGATTTGACTTTTGAAAACTCTACCAAACTTTTCCATCAATTTTGGGTCTAAACACTTGAAATTTAAAATGTAGGTTACTTAGACATGGATCTAATTTTATAATTTGATTTGGGCCCAAAAAAATAAGTGTAAAGGGTTCAAAATTGGGGTCAAAGATAAAAAAGATTTGACTTTTGCAGTGTCTACCAAATTACTCAGCAAATTTCTGGTCTAAACATTTGAAATTTTTCATAAAGGGTATTCAGAGATAGGACAAGCTTTTTAATCGGTTTGAGTCGAAAATTTGAGCTACCAATGGGTCAAAGTTCAAAAGATTTGACCTGTGCGGTGTCCAGTAAACTACTCAGCAAATTTTGGGTCTGAACATTTGAAATTTTATATAACGGGTATTCAGACATGCGGCAAGCATTTTAATGTTTTGGGGAAAGGATTTGGTTGCCGAAAAGTCAAAGTTGAAAGAGTTGACCTTTGCAGATTCTACCAAACACCTCTACCAATTTTGGGTCTAAAGACTTGAAATTTTAAATGTAGATAACTTGGACATGGGTCAAACATTTTATTTTGATTTAAAACCAAAACAATAAATGTTAAGGGATCAAAATTAGGTCAAAGTTAAAAAAAAAAAAAGAAGAAGTTTACCTCTGCTGTCTCTACGAAATTACTCAGACAAATGTTTGGTCTAAACATTAGAAATTTTACATAAAAGTATATTCACACATAGGACAAGTTATGAACAGTATAAAAAGGGCTCGAGCAAAGCAGAAATACAAGTAGTAAATAATGTTGCTTTTGAGAGTAATAGTAAATTAATAGGAAATAATTTTGGGTTTGAAATTAATAGGGAATAAAGAGTAATTAACTTTAGAGTCCAGAGTAATCTATATATATAAAAGCAAAAATGTGTGTCAAAAGTTTTTGGCACACACACACGCACACACACACACACACACACATTTTGCCTTTTATATATATAGACTAGAAGGAAGTCTGGGTGGAGAGAAGTGTTAAAAAAAATAGTAGTAGTGGGAGGGGAGGGAATCAAAACAACAGTAGGCAGCCAGGATGGAAAGAGGTGTTAATAAAAAAGAAGTGGTAGTAGGCAGGCAGGCAGGCAGGCAGGCTCGAATCCAATAACACAAAGGCGGAAAAGAAAGTTAAAGAAAATCTGACTTCTCACCGATGTTTCATGACGCGACCGGAAGTTCAGAACGTTCAAATTAAGTGAAGTCAATCTAACTGATATAATGACTTGCAAAAATGCCAACCCCTCCCTGTTTAGAGTGAAGGAATTAATGTTTTTGGCCTATTTTTCGATATTTGTCACCTCTTTCGAAAGTTTTTGGCACACATACACAGACACACACACACATACATTTTGCCTTTTATATATATAGATTAGTGGGGAGTACCAGGCGTTGCCCAAGTGGAGGATATTGGCACAATGACGAATTGATGTTAAGAATGGCTTCCACATGGTTAAAATAAAAAAAAAGATAGAGAGTTGGGTATTTTCCATGCTAACCATTAGGCCAAAGAGGATAGTGAATTCAATGAGTTGATAATTAAGTTAACAATCAAAAGAGTCACCATGCACGCGCAGAAATGAACGTTGGGTCAGGTAAGGTATTTATTTGCTTCCCCACAAAAGCACATTAGGCACAAGGTCGTTTTTAATGTGGGGGAAAACCAGTTCCCTCAAAAAGGGAGTACTTTGGCAGTGTCCAAATAAATAGTAATTGTCTCAGTATGAAGGGTTTCCCCTACATTAATCAATTGCAGAACAGATACTACCCGGCCCGAAGGCCAGGCGTTTGTGCTTGAATAGTTTCGCTTTATTTATATGAAAAAGACAAATAAACACTGGAGACAACATCACAATAGGAATTTTGTTTAACTCGATCAAAAAAAGGAAAGTTTGCGAATGCGAGATATTACAATCTGGTAAGTATGCGAAAACTAACCGACGCGAGACGCCCAACGCCAAAAGCCTTTCACAGACATACACAAACGCTCACGCCAATTTTATATATTAAACTAGCCTAGGTGCCCGGCATTGCCCGGGTGTTTGGCGGTGTGTATTGAGAAAAAAAAAGTAGTAGCAGGCAGGCAGGCTTGAACCCTTACCGCAAAGGAGGAAAAGAACATGAAAAAAAAGTGATGTGTTTGCTATTGCGCCCATCACCAAACCGGAAGTTATGTAGGTTTAAATTAAGACTAGAGAATCGAAAAGAGGCGATGACTTTCGAAAATATCGGCAAAAAAGCAACCCGTTCCTGTAGAGGGTGAAGGGATTAATGTTTTGGGCCAATTTTTTATATTTGTTGTCCGAAGGGGCAAGCTTCCAAATGATACTGATCTCGTGAAAATCAGTCGCCTCTGTCGAAAGTTGTAGGCAGACATACAAACATACATACATTTAAACAGACAGGTGAGATTTATATTATAGACTAGCCTGGGTACCCAGCATTGCCCGGGTGTTGTGAGGTGTGTGTTGAGCGGGAAAAAAATGCCATGGTAGGCAGACATATGGAGAGAGGTGTTAAAAAATGGTAGTAGCGTGAGGAGGAAATCAAAACAACAGTAGGCAGCCAAGGTGAAGAGAGGTGTTAAAAAAAAATGTGGTAGTAGACAGGCAGGCTCGAACCCGTGATGCAAAGGCGGAAAAGAAAATCTAATGCCTTAGCTGATGTCTCCATAACACGACCGGAAGTCAAAGGCATTGAAATTAACCAAAGACAATGAGGTGATGATGACTTGCTATAATGTTGGCGAAAAAAAATCAACCCCTCCTTGTACAAAACGGCAGATTTTAGAGGGAAGGAATTAATGTCGATATAGTCCTTTGCAAAACGGTGGCCCAATTTTGCTTCCAAACTCATGGAGCTTTTAGTTCAAATTCCTATTGTCAGAATGTTAGTTCATTGTTCCTCGTAAGGACCCATCAATGTTCATGGTAAACTCGACAGGAATGATGGCGCCTATAATTAGGCATAATGTGAGCCCCTTAGGACTCAAGATGAAATGAGATAAGATCCAATATTTGGTAAATAAACATGCAGAACAGTTCTTGAATGTCATCCTCAATTAGGATAAATACAGCAATATTAGTTGTCTCTGCTTGTAGAGATGTGTCCTTCGTTCACCAACTGTTTGGTGTCCATGAAGGAATTGTCTTGGCTCCCTCGAGAGAGAGCTGCTGTGTTGAACCTATCCCAATACTAAGTTTCTGCTAGACTGAAAAATAAAAGCATGATACAAAAAAGGGCGCCAAGCAATTTACTTGACTCATTCAAAATTAACCAATCATGGACTGGCTACTAGAACTGTGTGGCCGGCCCAAACAAGAAAGATGGCAGTTGTATATGGACTTTCTCACAATACATGCATACATACATACAAACAAGAGTGAGAGAGAGAAAACCAATAATTAATTAATGAACACTTATTTTTCAAAGAACACTTCAAATTAGTTAACCTTCATGAAGTTGCTCGCATTTCCATGACTGAGTATATTAAGAAGTTTATTTTAATAATTTTTAAATAGAAAATATAGGTTTTCAATATCAATGTCAGAGTGAGAATAAAAAGTCAATTTTATGGGTATACTAGCAGGATGCCCCGATGTTACTCGGGATTGAATGATGATCAACGAATGTTTCACACTCCCATATTTTTATTGTCATCGAAATCAATGAAATCACATATTTTTCAATTAGATCGATTAATTGCCTGCTCTAGTTGAGGACCCATCACATGCCTCTCGCAGTGACTTAGATAACAATAGATTGTAGTATACATTGCACTGTAGAGCACCTACCGTTGATTTTATAAAATTATTTTTCTATATAATGGCTTGAATTTAAGTTTAAAATGCAAAAGTCAAGTATCATAGTATAAGACAGATGATGAGGGGAGGTTCTGTCATGATTTTAGCCATTGCCTATGACCTCATTCAGATTGTTCACGAACCCACCCGTGTGCCCGATACTACCGGTGAATGTGCAAGCCTTCTAGACCTTTTTCTCACAACTTCCCCTGAGCTATGTTCATGTTCCGTTCTATCTCCTCTGGGATCATCCGACCATTCCGTTGTATCAGTTAAGGTAAAAATGAAATGCAATAAGTCTTCAGACGTACCTCTCCACCGTACTGTATATCGATACTCCATGGCTGACTGGGATAGCTTCCATACATTCATATCTGATCTACCTCTGCATAGCATGTTTAAAAAGGATGTGTTCTCTATAGTATCAGACCTGACTGATGGTTAATTGTAGGCATTGACCGATTCATACCATCCAAAAAATTCCAACAAAAACCTAACAGCCAGCCATGGTTCTCCCCAGAATGTGCTGCTGCCATTGCGCAAAGAAATCGCTTTTTCCATAGCTACCACCATAATAGATGTTCTGATACTAAAGCTGATTGCGAGACTTTGGAATTCCCTGCTTGATTCTTGTTTTTGTTTTCTTGACTGTACTAACATACAAATATTGATATGTAACACAAACAGACATCTCGTTTCTAAACTTCCCACAGTATCCTGTAGACATAATCTCGATTAGTAGCCCCTCATATGTAAGTGACATTATGCCTTGCTTGGGGATGAAAAAGAGTAATAAAATAAAGACAAGTTAAACTTTGATTCTAATTAATCAATTTTTATTTATTATTGTTGTATCATGTTATTGACAACATACTAATGTACTTTGCTACAATTTTCGACAGTTTGCTAATATAGAGACAATCTTAAATAAACACCTAAAAAGAAAAGTCAGCTAAGGAGAATAACTCTTAGTTCTTCAGTAGCGGTTGTGAATTTTATTAATGATTTCATAGATGGCATTTATTTTAGAGGTCACCCTGTACGATATCAAACTGAATGAACAAAAATATTTTGTTTATCTTTTATTTTCTTTGTATCCCACCTAATTTTAATTATGGCGATGCAATTTTACAAAAATTAGTTCATTTGAACAACTACACGATACAATTACAAAATTGCAAAAATTGGTGAATATGATCAGATAAGTACCGTTTTAAAGAATGTTAATCGGATGTTTCTTTACAAAAAAATGAATTATCTTTTTCAAATATACTAATTTTGCACCTCAAAACCTGATAAAGTTATTTGTGTAATTGCATAACAGTGTACGATAGAAGGTTCAGTTAGGGTTAGGGTTGTGGCTACAGTCATTTAACAAGAAACCAACTTGGTATTAACCTATCCCATCTTTGATAAAACAAAACAAAAAAAAACATAAACAAATATATAATTTTTTTTTTACTAAAACAAAAGGTATGTTCTAAAATATTTTACATCTATAAAGTAGAGTTGTTTGCCTGTCTGTTTGGGCAGTAATTTTCCAGAAATCAATGTCGAAAATAAGGTTGAGAAAATAAATTAATTTGGTCTAAACATTAACTATTTCACTGAAAAAAAAAACTTGAATTCTTATTTCTGACAAGGTTAAAGTTAGACACAATGTCAGTTTTTATGTTTAAGTTATCCAACTTCCCTAAAAAGTCACTCTGAATATCTTATATATGGCATAACCACGTTGACACATGGGTTCTCATTAGATTATTGAAGTTAAGCCTTTTCAGTACCAGATGAGTGACCATTTGGGGCCACCTGAGGTGGCGAGGAAACAGAGGCTTAAAAAGCACACATATGTGGAGAAAAACTTTGGAAATATAATGAAATGCATTGTTTTGGAAGAACCATGAATAAATGTATTTCATTTGCACTTTTAAAAACTGCTGAGTAGGATTTTTATTTCTTTCCTATTTATTTTTGTTGGTTCCTTTGTGGTGGTGTCGGACAGCGTTTGGGTCCGAGAGGTTTGAACTGTAATGACACAGTTAAAGAGTAACGGCCATGTAATCACTTTGAGGAGTATAATTTTTCAGTTGATATATAACCCTTTTAAACTAACCCGTTAACATTAACCACCAACGCGGGGGCACAGAAATACCCAGATTAAGACCCAGGCACGGGGAAAAACCTCTCGGTGCTGATGGACCCGTAGATCTTCCCAGGTCATCCGTCTAGGAAAGGAAAACTCTGAAGCTAAACTAAGGGGAGGAAGGCCTCTCCAGTCTTGGATAATAACCTTCCTAGGGCTGGTGACTCAAACAAATTACCGGTCTGCAAACCTAAACTGCTTAAGGAGTGGATAGGCACTATCTATCGCCCGGCTTCCATACTCCTTCTTTGCCTATTAGCCAGGCGTAGAGGTCGAATCATAAGGAGTCGACACACCTTCAGTGGCCGATCTTCTTTCCAGACTAGGGCAATGAACGCCATTTTCCCCAACACATCCCACCCCCCTCTAAACTGGGCACTTGGGAGTGCTTGAATGCCATAATGCCAGTAAAAGATTGGGTTGACCATCGTCTGATGGGTTGAGGGTACCGGATAGACAGTTCCTGGCTGCTGTTCCCGACTGGTAGTACAGGTGCCATAACTCTTTGGTAGCGCTTAGAGCGGCTACTCCATCAACAGTTGTATAATATCGGGTTGTTTGTAGTGCCATGTCATGCATGGAAAGGGACCCTGCACTCATCCCCGGTGGGCTATTCTGAGGCCACACTCCTAGTAAATGGCAGGACAACTGATGGTCTGCTTGTGTTGCATGTCTGGTATTCTGCATAACCACTTGTTCAGCATCCCTTACCTAAACTGAAACTCTTAAAAAAAATGATAGTGCAATAAAAAATTACACTAACACCAGGCCAAAACTCAAACAAAACCAACCTGCCTTCTCCCTTGAGGCTTGCATTCACGGACATCTGTGGGCTTAGAACTAATTTAAATGATGTTGAAGCATTTCTCCTAACAAACACCCCGGATATCTTAGCACTAAGTGAGACTAAACTACACTCCTTTATCCCCTCTAACTACTTTAACATGCCTGGATATCTCCCACTCTGCCGTAAGGACTCTGACAGACATATGCACGGACTTGGAGTCTACATTCGTAACACCCTCCCCTTGACTAGAAAAAGAAAAGTAGAATCGGACGATCAAGCCTTTATGTGCTTTAGAACATAACATTAGCTACTTTTATTTTCTTTACCGCTCTCCCTCGACCCAGGACTGCACCATAATAAACAAAGTCTACTTACTTAAATCTTGGATTCTCTACTCACACAGATGCAGCGGGCAGCAAAACACATAGCTTCGCTATATTTCACTCCCTATCACAAATGGTTATGTTTCCAACCCGTTTCCCTGACCAGCAAGAACAACACGCATCACTTCTAGATCTGTTTCTGACTACAGTTCCCGAGGATTGTATAACAAATGCTGACAGCCTACTCAGGAATGCTGATCATGCAGTGACAATGGTCGAAATCACCCTAAACTCTAGACCCAAACCTGAAGAGCCAGTGCTCAAAACAACAAGATATTATAAAAAGGCTGACTGGGAAGCCATCAAAGATCTTATCAAAGATGCCCCATGGGGAAATATTTTTTCTCTTTCCTGCTGAACAGTGCGCAAATGAGACCACTGAATGGTTCAAAACAGCAATTGAAGCACATGTTCCCATGCGGAAATTTTATAGCAAGCCCCACTCTCCCCAATGGTTTACTTCTACTTGCACAACTCCCATTATTCAAAGGCAGCATGCATACTGCAGATTTAACCGACATAAGTCCAGTTCAAACAGACAGAAGTATATAGAAGCTAGAAGTAATGTTAAGAAAGAAATAGCGACAGCTAAAAGAGAATTTACGGAAACCACTAAAAAAATGCATCGAAGCACAAAAATTAGGAACCCGTGACTTCTGGAAAATTTACAACAGTGTAGTAAATAATGGGCAATCAACAATTCCCCCACTAACCAACAATCACAAGGTTGTTTGCTCAGCAACCGACAAGGCTAATATGCTTGCCAGCCGGTTTGCGTCGAACTCCACACTGGACCCTCCAACCACCCCCTGCCTGACTTTCCTTTGCGGACAGACGCCATGCTAGACGATCTAAAAATCACCTCTGCTCAGGTGTATGCTATCATAAAAAACCTTGACACTGCAAAAGCATGTGGACCTGATCTCATCCCAGCTGTGCTATTAAGAACGTGCTCAGCTGAAGTAGCTCCAGTTCTCTCCAAACTCTACAACAAATGTCTTAATAAATCATGCTTTCCGGGCTGTTGGAAAACTGCTTCTGTAGTACCAGTATTCAAGAATTCTGGTGAAAGAACTGACCCATCAAATTATCGCCCCATTAGTCTCCTCCCACTTTTCGCTAAAATATTTGAGACCATAATTAACTATGCTCCAGTCCATCACCTTACAGATGCTAAACTTCTGACTGACAAACAATATAGATTTAGACAAGCCCGTTCCACAGCAGACATCATAACTGTAATCTCTAAGCGTATATACCATTCACTGGACAAAGCGGGGGAGGGTAGAGCGGTAGCTCTAGATATATCTAAGGCTTTTAATAGGGTATGGCATGAGGGTCTCCTCAGGAAAATTAGACCATACAGTATCACTGGTAGAATACTTAACATAATTAAATCCTTCTTAGATAAGAAAAAAATCCGGGTTGTCCTCGACGGTCGTACATTTTAATAATATGATATAAATGTGGGAGTGCCTCAGGGGTCTATCCTTGCACCTCTGTTGTTCCTAATATCCATTAATCACCACCCCGACAAAATTGCCTCTGAGATGGGAATATATGCTGATGACACCACACTCTATAACAGGCATGACAGGAAAACAAATAAACACATACCTAAAGAAATGGCATAAACACTAGAGAATGACTTCCAATCTGTAGTGGAATGGGGACATAAATGGATGGTCACATTCAATGCTGCCAAGACTAAACTTGTTTCCTTCTATAATTACAAGAAACCTTCTCTACCACCAATAGCAATGGCCAGTGACTCTTTATCTTAGAGTACATCTTTCAAACTGCTTGGCCTAACGTTCACAGGAAACATGAGTTGGAACAATTACATTGAAAGCATTACCAAGGCCGCTGCGAAGAAGGTAGGCTCTCTCTACCATGCTAGAAAACTACTAACACCCGAAAGTATCTTGTACCTCTATAAGGCCACTATTTGCCCATGTATGGAGTATTGCTGTCATATTTGGGCTGGTGCATCTGCTACTAGTCTCTTGCTCAAAATAGCATTCAAAAGAGAATTACCAACCTGATAGGTCCTGAACTGTCATCTAAACTTCAGCCACTGTCCCATCGACGAAATGTTGCATCCCTCTGCCTGTTCTACAAGTACTTTAATGGTGAATGCTCTGACGAACTGCAAGCACTTGTGCCCCCTCGACGTAGACACTCTCGACAAACCCGACAGGCAGCTCTCGCTCCTAGACAAGGTACAAAAGAGAGTCGCCAATCTGATAGGCCCTGAACTGGCATCTAAGCTTCAGCCTCTGTCCTATCGACGAAATGTTAAAACCCTCTGCCTGTTCTACAAGTATTTTAATGGTGAATGCTCTGACGAACTGCAGACACTTGTGCCCCAACGACGTAGACACTCTCGACAAACCTGACAGGCAGCTAAATCCCACCTCCACACAGTAGAGATCCCTAGATGTAAAAGATCTTTCTACTCCAGTAGTTTCTTCCCCAGAATCGCTAGACTCTGGAATTCTATTCCAGGTCCCTGCTTCCCCAACTGTATTGACATGCAGAAGTTCAAGTGTAACGCGAACCGACATCTTGCTGCCCAACTCCCTACATAGTACCCCAGTAGTTTTTGCCCCTGATAGTAGCTCCCTACACCAAAGTGGCAATGTGCCTTGTTTGGCGTGAAAATGTAAAAAAAAAAAAAATGTTACACTTACAGTGAGTGCAGAACAAACAAAAAATTACAAAACTTGAAGCAAAAATAAAAACTGGAGCCACATTTTGAGGAACAACTATGAAGAATATTTTATTTAGAACGTTAATCAGAAAACAATAAAATAAACAAAAAACTAAAAAAATTTATTCTTTCATTTTCCATTTTTAATCACGTCGTTTCATCTTTTCGATCAAGAAGGTGAAGGCTTTTTGCTTTGAGATGAAGCAGTTAAAAGACAACCATGTTGGTTGGTTTTGAACCAATGTTTGCATATTTAAATTGTGTATTTCTCGAGTTTAGATGCTTAAAATAAAGTAAATTAAATTTTAACTTGAAATAACTCATCATGTAATAATAATTTTTAGTCACGTGCAAGCGACTCTAAAGTCACTCCATCTGTCGGTCGGTCGGTCGGTCAGTCTGTCCATAACACTTTTGTGCTTGGCCTTTTTGGTTAAGATCAAAGGTCTGTTTTTAAGCTTTTCTTGGTCTTTTGGCCACTTGCTGTACTTATTGTGAAATAAAGTGGGGGATCACTTTTCTGTATTAATTTAATGTGAAATGATCACCGACTTTACAACCAGTCAGTCTTAAAGCCATTCAAGTCATTCTCCAGATCATTCAAGTTGTTTTTGAAGGATTCCAGTTATTTTTTAAGCATTCAAGTCATTCTTAAGGTCATTGAATTCATCCTTAAGTTGATTAAAGTCATTTTAAGTCTAGCCGTTTGGAAGAAGAAACTAATTAAGCAGAAGGCTTTCCAGCTAACGTGAGATCTCTTCAGTGTGGGGGTGGGATTTTTCTGCTTGCCCATTTAGTCAGGGGTATTTACGTCAAGAGGGTACAAGTGCTTTGAGTTAATTAGAGCACATTCCATTAAAATTTATAAAACAGGCACAGAGATGCAACATTGCAGCGATACGACAGAGGTTGAAGTTTGGTTGATAGTGCGGTACCTATTAAGTTGGCAACTCTTTTTTCAACCCTGTAAGAGTGCGAGACAAGTTGCAGATACATCAGCCCAGATGTGGCAGCAATATTTCATGCATGGGCAAATGGTTGCTTTGTAGAGGTGCAGGATACTTTCAGGTGGGAGTAATTTTCTAGCACAGTAGAGAGAGCCCACCTTCTTCGCACCTAATGTTCTTAATTTGGTAGTTGCTGCTGCTGCTGCAAACTCATCAGTTACTTCCATTTCTTTCTTTGACTATCTGCAACGTATATACAATTTATTTGCTGCGTCAATGAAGCTATGAGTTATTCTGGAGAATCATGTGACTCACCTTTACAGTTAAAAGCCTTCCAGACACAAAGTGGGAAGCAAAAGTGGAAGCTGTTAAGTCGTTGTGTTTTCAGACCGCAGAAATTTTGGAAGCAATCAAAGAATTAGAACGAGTGTCTTTGGATAGTCGAGATGGATTTATTAGCACTGAATGTTGAAATCAGTAGTTAGCGTCTTCTTGTTTGTTTGATTACTTGATATGACTTACTGTTTTAAATAAACATAAGTAAAGCAGAGTCTTTCAATATGCATTGATGACCAGATTTCTCACATCGAGGCTGGTATGTCATTCATTGGAAAATATGAATGATTTTAAATCAAGGTAAGGATTTTTGCGTAGCACAAGTAACATGAAAACTGAAAAGCTTGGACATATTGCCGTCATGCTGTGCTGCTTTGGCAAATGTTGTTGGAGAGGGCAATATTGACTGTGAGAAACTCGAAAGGGAGACTATCAATTTCGTCAATCTCATGTTCAATAAGAAGTGTATTGTTATTGAATGTATTGTTATTATATAATAAAACACACATTCCAAACATAGCTGTTGCACTCAGAATTGCAGCCATATTGTCAGTGACAGTGACATCCTGTGAGCACAATTTCTCTAAATTGAGACTAATTAAAAAATATCTTCAGAACTCTATGTCTAAACAATGTAAAAAAACATGACACAGAGAAATTAATACGGCAGTTTGCCACAGAGAATGCCAAAATAGTGAAATCTTCATTATAAGGTTGGCAGAGACACAAATTTTCTGCAATTTTATTTTAATTTTTGGTAAAATCTGTTTATTTTTTCAACTCTGAATAAATCTTACTTTCAATTGCATTTGCTACTTCAGCATGCACAAACTTTTTATGTGATTGAAAACCTGCTTTAATACCATTTGGAGGAAATGTTCATCGAAAGGGTGTTTTTTTTTTACATATGCACATTCTTGTAAATATTTTCATAGACTTTTTGATATTTCATGAACTGTTGATTGAAATATTCACACGCATTTCAGTACATAACACACACATACAAATTAACATAGTATGCATAAAAATACTTTTTCTGCTTTTTTATTTACAATCCAAGAGAATACAAATAAACACGCACCTAAAAAGACTTGTTTGCTTTTCCATTATTTTACATTCAAGTGAGTTCCATGTTCACCCTTAATAAAGGACGAAATTATCTTTATTTGAATCGACATGTGTTTTGAGTTTATTTACTCTTTTGCAGACTGTACCTCATCTTCATAGTTGTTATTGTTTCACCACGTTTTGGCCAACTCATCCTCTGGCCTTCTTTGGGTAATTAACCGTGATCCGTGATGGGATAGGAATGCTGAGTCTTGCCACTGTATCCCCAATAATTAGTGCGTTCCACGTTTTGAACAACTAATCCTCTCAACTGCTTGGGTAGGATTGCAACCACTATCTTCAGACAATGCTACCTTAGAACCATAGAGACTCAACGCCTCTATCCACTGCATCATGGGCCTCAAAGGTGGAACAACAACAACTATAAAGATGAAGATAACAGTTCGCAAAAGAATGAATACACAAAATATGAAACCTCATCTCAAAAGGATTCCAAACAAAGGATTCTAGACAAAAAAAATTATGTAGAAATCAGTTACAACTTTTCAGAAAGTTTTATAAAAATCCAAGGCATCAACTTTTTTAATAAGCACAAAAGTGTCAATTGTAGCCATTTTAACCCAAAAGGCACCCTACGGAGGCAACCGGAGTTTTCCCGGAAAATCCATTCTGTTATTTTTTTTTATTTATATCATGTTTATCATGTTTTATGTTTGTGCAAAATTTAAAAAAATTCCAAGGTTTAGCTATTGAGAAAAGTGCGGACAGACAAACAGACGAACGGACAAAGGGACAAGGATGAATTTACAGGTCTACCCTCCTTTTGTCAGAGGACCAAAAGAAAAACTTTGATCTAAGAACATTCCCTTCACCATCATATTGGGATATTCTCAGTAAATCCAAGTTATATACCCCAGGCTCCAAGTCATGATGCCTGTGCATTTCTGAGGCTGTTAAAATAATGACCTCCCCTCAAAGTAAAAATCTGATTATACGAAAATCGAATTAATTTTCCAATGCAAACATAGGGCAAAATACAAATACCACAACTTTGAAATTACTTAGTCTCTATCAAATCCCATAAATTTCCGAATCACCAATTGGAAATAATTCCCATATCTCACATAACATAGATAACCTTACTTTCTGAGACATTAACCCTTAATTCTTTCTTTATATTTTAATTTCTTGATTCTAGCAACTCACCCCTCCCTCAGTACATTTAGTCAGAAGAGGCAAGTTGCAAAGGAAAGGACTCAATGATTCACATACCAGCCTTCATCTCGTGCACACATTCTAACAATAATCAGGCAAACAAAAACAAATTGCTATCCATTCACACACAGTAAAAGAACAAGGTATACCAACACACACACACACACACACACACACACACACACACACACACACACACACTACCAAATGCTCACATACATATATTACTTACATACGCATATTATGAACATTTTGACTTGTGGTTATTTACTGAACTTTCTTTACCCAAACACGTGTTTGCACTATGAATATTTACTGACTGAAAATAACTTTTTATTCTAATAAAATTATAATATAAAAATATTTTGTGTATTCATTCTTTTGTCGACTGTTATCCTCATCTTTATAGTTGTTGTTGTTTTTGACCATCTAATCCTGGTCTGCATGGGTAGGATTGAAACTGCTATCTCTAGACAATACTCACCTGATACCATAGAGATTCAATGCCTCTATTTATTGTGCCACGGGCCCCGAAGGAATACATACAAGACTCAGCATTCCTATCCCGTCACAGTAAATCACCTGAAGAAGGTCAGTGGATAAGTTGACTGAAACATGATGAAACAACAATTATGAAGATGAGGATAACAGTCCACAAAAGAATGAATTTTTTTTTTTTCATGTGGAGTTCACCACTTATCAAGGCCCAATGGCCACTCGGGGATAAGGGTTATTGTGTGTACAGTAATCAATGGGATAGTGTAGCAATAGTATTGGAGAATTGATAAGGTGTCATTACTTAGGTGGGGGCAGTTCATCAGGAATTTGTTTGTGTTGGACTTGAAGATATCCAGGTTGAAGTCAGGAGGGAAACAGGCGAGCGGAACAGAGTTCCACAGGCGTGCAGTTCTAAGAAAGAAGCTTTGTTCATGGAATCTATGTTTTGATTTAGGCACAGATAAGGAGTGGGAAAAATTATTGACAGTGGTTTCAGCTAGTCGGGTGTTTTTTGAAAAAGATTGGTGAGAGGGGACCAGAGAATGGAGCCCAGACGAGCACTTGCCATGGAAATAACAATAGAACAACGACAGGCTCGCTACGTCTCTTCTGTGGGAGAGAGGTTGCAGGGTAGAGAAAAGGGCATCCCCCACCAAGCCACGAAGTCTATTTTGTACTCTGTCAAGGCAGGATAGGCTGTTTTTAGCAGCTCTCGCCCAGATGTGGCAGCAGTACTCCATCTTTGGACGTACTTGGTTCTTATATAGATAGGGAATTGCATCATTAGTGAAATATCTTCTGGAGCGGTAGAAGGATCCCACCATTTTCCCAGCAACCTTGGCCACAGACTTGATGTATGTGTTCCATTTAAGATCAGGAGTATACACAAATTATGAAGCCTCATCTCAAAAGGACCCCCCCCCCCAAAAAAAAAAAAAATTAATTAAAAAATCTTTTAAAAGTAAACATTTTTTTTAAATTAACAAAAATAATAGTATATAAACATATTTTGTGATAAAATTTCGTTTTTCTCAATTTTTTATTTACAAAGCCCTGTTTATGTTTTTAGCTAGCATTTGCTAATGGGTACTCTTCCATCCTCTCAATGTTACATTTATTTTTATTTTAATATATATATATATATATATATATATATATATATATAGTCATCTACATACAGTACTGTTTCGCTGTATCACAGCTCATCAATGCAGCTAGAAAAGCAACTACCTCAAGCCAGGATTGAAACTCGACCGCCCAAACGGCAGTCAGAGCTATTCGGCTGTTGCTATGCGGGTCGTGAATTAACAATGTTTTGACATTGTCCAAATGCCTAAGCTCAATTTTTTTACACAAAGAGAATCGCTTAATATGCTAATGGAATTTATATATCACTTCCCAATATGCTCAACCCAAGATAGGTAGCATTATAGTCATCCATATACAGTACTGTTTCGCTGTATCACAGTGCAGCTAGACAACCAACTACCTCAAGCCAGGATCGAAACTCGACCACCCAAATGACAGTCAGAGCTTATATATATATATATATATATATATATATATATATATATATATATATATATATATATATATTGTTTTTAAAATAGAACTATCCACGGACACGTGTTTTGTTATCCAAGACTCATCGGAGTGGCTGAATCTAGCGAGATTCTAAATCAGAACCTCATGGTAAGACTGTTTGGATATATCGCGATTTACGTAGATGTTGTTTTATTTGTTTTTGTTCCGCTCCCCATTTGGGGGTACCAAATTGGTCAAAGGGAGAATTATTCCAAACTCCCATTTAGGTAAAAATGCATTTTCGTATAAATAATTGAATTCATTCAAAACACATCACAAAAACAAAAACAAATAAAATAACATCTATGTAAATCGCTATATATCCAAACAGTCATGCAAGATGGTCCAGTGCTAAGAGTTTAGGCTTCTTACCATGAGGTCTGTAGGGGTGCAGAAGTTTAAGTAAGATTAAATTTCCTCGCCCCAAACAAAATAATAAAAAAAAGGAATGAAACAAAACGACACCTCCTTCTAATTTAAATGCACTGCATTTATTTTTTTAACAAAAACAATAAGGTGAATAAACAAAGGACCAATTGGTAAAAGTTCTTTCAAAGTCATTATGATTAACATGTTAGGTGAAAGTCTTTCGTGGAATTAATGAGTTTAGAAAGTTAAAGTCCTGTGTGAAAATAATGAGATTATTTTAAAGTTTGTGTTTATCTGGCGAAGTTCGCCTTACTTTAAAGTCCCATGAGGAAAGTAATTTGTGAGGAAAGTGATTTGTTGTTATTAATTTAAAAAATTTGTGGAATGAATGCATGTGTGCATAAGTGATTTTTCGCATGTCTGCGTGGCGTGTGTATCATGGTGTTGACGGTGTTGGCAGCGGCAATGTTGTGAATGTGAGAGGCATGTTCTCGTTGTGTCGTCAAAGTGAGAAGAAAGGAAAAACCTGAACTCTCTCCGTTGAAGACTGATGCGTTTTATACATTTTTTTTCTCCAGAACACGATTGCTCCTGCTGATATTTTGGCTTTTGGAAAAGCGTTAAAAAGACAATCGTCTTAATTTTTTCATTGGTTACTTGTGTCACATGATGCTGTCTTCAACTACGTCCACCAAAAATATGTTCATTTTACTTTTGTTGTTTTGAGAAAAGTGTGTGGGCGTATTTGAAATTGTGCCGTTGCTGACAAAACTTATTTCTGTGCAAAATGCGTGGGAAAAATTGAAATGAATAAAAGCTTATTTTATTTGCACGCGAGCGTGTATGTGTGTGAGTGACTGCACAGGTCCCAATTTCGAATCTCGCTAGATTCAGCCACTCTGATGAGTCATGGATGATGAAACACATGTCGGTGGATAGTGTTACATTTTTAGTAAAAAAAAATGTAATTAATTATTTTTTTTACATGTTGTTTGAAATCGAGAGAGAATAGGAGTTTGTTTGTTTTTTTATTTTCATCAATTTTTTTCTCGTCTGCGCTCAGTCAAAAATAATCACAACGAGAGAGGAAGATATATAGAGAGAGTGGACAAAAGAAGAAAAGAAAGAGAATAGCTAACGAGCGCTGACAGTAGAGGAGAAAGAAAGAAGAAAGAAAGAAACCAGCTAGCGAACGCTGGCAGGCTGCATAGAGAGGGGGAGGTGAAAATATATATATGAAGAGAGGGGATGTTTTAACCTGTGCACTTTCAAAAGACAAAAAAACAGAGTCTGCACCTCGCTACCGAGCGAAGCAGTTGTCAACAGCAACACTACGAACAGGTGTAATATTAGCAGTAATATAGTACTGCGGTTGATAAAGCCGAGGACAGCGCGCTTAATAAACATTGGAAAGGAGTCCACCTGATGTATTTGGAATAAGTTTTTGCAAAAGGAAGCCAGATGAGACGGAAAAGAATTCGATGAATATTGAAAAGGCGTCTACTTAAGATATTTTTTTTGGAGCCAGTTTTTCGGAAGGAAATCGGATAAGAAGAAAGAAGTAAAGACACTAAGACAGTGAGTGAAACAAAATCTCTCTCTCTCTCTCTCTTTCTCTCTCTCTCTCTCTCTCTCTCTCTCTCTCTCTCTCTCTCCCTTACTCTCTTTTTGTTTTGAACTGAGCAGACGACAATGACCAGTACGAAAATGTTGTATTTAGGTCTGGCATATATTTAACTTGAACATTCTCTCTCGATAAAGACAATTTATTTTCTTTCACGCATTACATTTTAAACTATAAAAACAATTGTTTTTTTTTTACATATTTTTTTTGTGTTGTTATAAATAAACTTTCATTCATAATTCCCATCAGCCTGTTGTTTGTTATTTCGGTTGTGTTTTTCTGTCTTGTTTTTTACCATTGTCTCTGAAGAATTTGGATAATCCTTTCCTGTATTTATTTTTTAATCCTGGGAGAAGGAAAACTGAAGCTAAACCTAAGGGGAGGGAGGCCCCTCCATTCCTGGATGACATCCTTCCTAAAGCTGGTGCCTCGAACAAATTACCGGTCTGCAAACCTAAACTGCTTAAGGAGTAGATAGCCACTGTCTATCGCCCGGCTTACATACTCCTTCTTTGTCTATAAGCCAGGCGTAGAGGTCGAAGCACAGGGATTCGACAGAAACACTCAGTGGTCGAGCTTATTTCCTAATAGGGCAATGAACGCCGATTTCCCTCTCTCCTGATACATCCCATCCCCCTCTAAACTGGGCAGTAAGGAGTGCTTGAACATCATAATGCCAGTACAAGTAGATTAGGTTGACCATCGTCTGATGGGTTGAGGGTACCGGATTGACAGTTCCTGGCTGCTGTTCCCAACTGGTAGTACAGGTGCCCTAACTCTTTGGTAGCGCTTAGAGCGGCTGCTCCATCAACAGTTGAATAATACCGGGATGTTTGTGGTGCCATGTCACGCATGGAAAGGGACCCTGCACTCATCCCCAGTGGGCTTTCCTGAGGCCACAGTCCTAGTAGATTGAAGGTCAGCTGATGGTCTACTTGTGTTGCATACCTGGTGTTCTGCATAACCACTTGTTCAGCACCCCTTACCTAAACTGAAACTTAAAAAAGAAAATGACAGTACAATCTAAAATTAAACTTAAACCAGGCCAAAACTCAAAGAACATCAAATTGCCTCCTCCCTTGAGGCTTGCATTTACTAATATCCATGGGCTTAGAACTAATTTAAATGATGTTGAAGCATTTCTCCTAACAAACACCCCGGATATCTTAGCACTAAGTGAGACTAACCTACACTCCTCCATCACCTCTAACTACTTTAACATGTCCAGATATCTCCCACTCTGCCATAAGGACTCTGACAGACATATGCACGGGCTTGGAGTTTATATTCGAAACACCCTTCCCCTGACTAGAGAAAGAAAACTAGAATCGGATGATCAAGCCTTTCCCTCAACACTAGCGAACAAGCTCATGTATTTGGTGACTTCAATGTCCACCATAATAACTGGCTTGGATTCTCTAATTACACAGATGCAGTTGGTACCACAACACATAGCTTCTCTATATCTCATTCCCTATCACAGACGGTTACGTTTCCAACCCGTTTCCCTGACCAGCAAGAACAATATGCATCACTTTTAGATCTGTTTCTGACTACAGTTCCTTATGATTGTGTTACAAACGCCCACAGCCCACTTGAGAATGCTGATCATGTAGTGATAATAGTTGAAATCACCCTAAACTCTAGAGCCAAAATGGAAGAGCCATTGCTCAAAACCACAAGACATTATAAAAAGGCTGACTGGGAAGCCATTAGGGATCTCATTAGACACCCCATGGCGAAATATATTTTCACTTCCTGCTGAACAGTGCGCAAATGAGATCACTGAATGGTTCAAAACAGCAATTGAAGCACATGTCCCCACGTGCAAATTTTATAGCAAACCCCACTCTCCCCAATGGTTTACTTCCACATGTGTAGCTGCCATCGTGCAAAGGCAGCATGCGTACTACAAATTTAACCGACATAAATCCAGTCCAAACAGAAAGAAGTACACAGAAGCCAGAAGTAACTGTAAGAAAGAAATAGCAACAGCTAAGAGAGGATTTACTGAAAAAACGCATCGAAGCACAGAAATTAGGAACCTGACTTCTGGAAAATCTACAACAGTGTAGTAAATAATGGGCTATCAACAATTCCCCCACTATCCAACAATCATGAAGTTGTTGTCTCAGCAACCGAGAAGGCTAACATGCTTGTCAATCAGTTTGCCTCCAATTCCACACTAGACCCTGCTAACCACCCTCTCCCAGACTTTCCTTTGTGGACAGACGCCACACTTGACGATCTGAAAATCACCCCTTCTCAGGTGCATACTATATAAAAAATCTTGACACTGCAAAAGCATGTGGACCTGATCTCATCCCGGTTGCGCTATTAAAAAAGTAGCTCCAATTCTCTCCAAACTTTACAACAAATGCATTAATGAAGCTTGCTTTCCTGCTAGAAAACTGCTTCTGTGGTACCAATTTTCAAGAATTCTGGCGAAAGAACTGACCCAGCAAATTACCGCCCCATTAGCCTCCTCCCACTTTTTGGCAAAATATTTGAGTCCATAATTAACCAAGCTATAGTCCATCACCTTACAGATGCTAAACTTCTGACCGACAAACAATATGGATTTAGGCAAGTTCGTTCCACAGCAGGCATTCTAACTGTAATCTCCGAGCATATATACCATTCACTTGACAAAGCAGGAGAAGGTAGAGCAGTAGCTCTAGATATATCTAAGGCTTTTGACAGGGTATGGCACGAAGGTCTTCTCAGGAAAATCAGATCATACGGTATCACTGGAAGAATACTTAACATAATTAAATCCTTCTTAGATGAGAGAAAAATCCAGGTTGTCACTGATGGTCGTACATCTAAGTAATATGATATAAATGCGAGAGTGCGTCAGGGGTCTATCTTTGGACCTCTATTGTTCCTAATATTCATAAATGAACCCCCTGACAAAATTGTCTGTGAGATGAATATATATGCTGATGACACCACGCTCTATAACAGACACGACAGGAAAACAAATGAACACATATCTAAAGAAATGGCATAAACACTAGAGGATGACCTCTGTAGTGGAATGGGGACAAAAATGGATGGTTACATTTAATCCTGCCAAGACTAAACTTGTTTCCTTCAATAACTACAAGAAAGCTTCTCTACCACTAATAGCAATGGCCAAAGACTCTTTATATGAAAGCACATCTTTTAAACTCCTCGGCCTAACGTTCACAGGAAACATGAGTTGGAACAATTACATTGAGAGCATTGCCAGGACCGCTGCAAAAAAGGTAGGTTCTCTTTACCATGCTAGAAAGCTACTGACACCTGAAAGTATCCTGTACCTCTATAAGGCTACCATTCGCCCATGTATTGTTATCATATTTGGGCTGGCATATCTGCTACTAGTCTCTCACTCCTAGATAAGGTTCAAAAGAGAGTCGCCAACCTAATAGGTTCTGAACTATCATCCAAGCTTCAGCCTCTGTCCCATCGATGCAATGTAGCATCCCTCTGCCTGTTCTACAATTATTTTAATGGTGAATGTTCCAACGAGCTGCAAACACTTGTACCCCCTCTACGAATCCGACAAGCAGTACAATCCCACCCCTTCACAGTAGAGATCCCTAGATGTAAGAGAGCCTTCTAATCCAGTAGTTTCTTCCCCAGAACCTCCAGACTCTGGAATTCTGTTCCAGGTCCCTGCTTCCCCAACTGTACTGACATGTAGAAGTTCAAGTGTAACGTGAACCGACATCTTGCTGTCCAACTCCCCACCTAGTACCCCTGTAGCCTGTTTCCCTAATAGTAGCCCCCTACATCAAAGTGGCAATGTGCCTTGTTTGGGGTGAAAATGTAATAAAAAAAAATATACCTATATATATATATATATATATACACTTGTGCCCGATATTATTCATACCCCCCTTGAAAATTGAGTTTATTAGGTGTAACTTTGTAAGAATTTATTGTTTACGTCCATATTGATACATATTCTTAATAAACCTCTTCTGATCATTTTCGTCATTTTAAAATCTCGGGATACTTGTAATAAAAGAAATATACAGCTATTTATAAAATCTGCAATGTTCAAAAATAGTCATACCCCCTTATTTTTCAGTATTAATCGAGTTTCTGACTGTTTGTTTCCTGTTTGATTCTTATTTTGAATGCTTTTATACAACCTTTGATTAATTTCATTTCGTTTTTTGCATTTTTCAGAAATTAAAATGATATCAACTGAAAACCAATAAAAGAATAAAAATTATTAGAATGGGGAAGAAAAAAGAGCTTAATAATGATCTTAGGACTAAAATTGTGAATTTACATAAGGATGGTTTAGGTTACAAGTCAATTTCCAAGAAATTTGAGGTCCCTACAGCAACAGTACAGAGCATCATCAAAAAATTCCAGAGCCACCACACAACAAACAACTTGATTGGTAGAGGAAGGAAAAGGAAACTGTCTGCTAGAGCCACCAGGAATATTGTAAGAAGTGTTCATGCAAATCCAACCACCACTACTAAGGACATTTTAGAAAATCTGGAGTCTTCTGGCATAAAAATATCAAGGCAAACATTGCAAAGGACTCTGCATGAAAATGGTCTGAAAGGAAGAAGACCAAGAAGGACTCCATTGCACACCGGAAAACACCTTGCAGCACGTCTAAAGTTTGCTAGGACCCATGTGAATTCTCCAGAGTCCGTTTTCTCAAGTATTTTGTGGACTGACGAAACAAAAATTGAATTGTTTGGCCATATGGATGCTTCTTACGTTTGGAGGAAGAAAGGGGAAGCTTACAACCCAAAGAACACCATACCCACGGTGAAACATGGTGGTGGTAGCCTAATGTTTTGGGGCTCCTTTTCGGCTAGTGGTCCAGGTAGTTTGGTCAAGATAGATGGAACCATGAAGAAGGAGCAATATTTGGAGATACTCCAGAAAAACATTAGGCAGGATGCGGAGAAGCTCCATTGAGGACCAAACTGGGTCCTTCAACAGGATAATGATCCAAAACATACTGCCAAAATAGTCAAGAAATGGTTTGAGGATAATCAAATTAATGTTTTGGAATGGCCTAGCCAGAGTCCCGACCTGAACCCTATCGAAAACCTCTGGCACATATTGAAAACTGAGGTTAAAAAGTGGAAACCTAGAAATTTGAGGGATTTGGAGAACTACTGCATTGAAGAATGGTCAAAAATCAGTGTTGATGCTTGTAAAAACCTTGTTGATAAATATCCAAAACGGTTACAGGCAGTTATTAAGAATAAAGGGCATGCTATTGACTATTAGTAAGAGAGGTATGAATAATTTTGAACTAGTGCCATTATTGTTTTTCTTTGTATAATGTTTCAAACTTGCATAATTTATTTATTTGTTGAGTTTAAATTAAATGCTTATGCTTGATTTATTGTTTGAAATCCCTTTAATATTGTCTACCTTCTGGTTTGAGCAATATTCTTATAGAAATCTCAAAGATCCGAGGGGTATGAATAATATCGGGCACAAGTGTATATATATATATATAATTATTACTATAATTATTTTTTAATACCTACGTAACCTATGTATATATATTTTGTTTTCTTCCATCGTTAAAACATAGCTACTATACTCAATTTTTATTCATTGTTGGTGTAGTTCTTGGCCATATCCAAAGACGCTATGCCATTCAAAATGGGCCTACTAAGACTGGGGACCATACTGCACCTTAACATGACTTTTTAATCTGTCAGTGATAAAGAAAGGCAATCATAAAGCAAGACCTGTTCTCTAAAAGATGTAACTCTACTTTTACTAAGAACGTTTTATTTTATTTTTTGTTACATTAGAGTAGTTGAAAACACAGAATTTTTTGGTTTGAAGTAGATAATTATTTTTTTATTTTATATTTTTCCTTACATTTACTCGTATGTTCTTAATAAAATAGAGTTACGTCCCTTAGATACCTTTCTTCATGATTGCTTAAAGAAGTCATATGATTATGTTGTTTTATATTTTAGAATTATAAAATATGGATAATACTTATTCATTTTAGGGTAAATACATTTAATAAATAATAGCAGATCATAACATGTTTTCTTTTTCTTTTTTCTTTCTTTTTTTTTCTTTTAGTTCGGATTCTCTACCCCTCCCCTCCAAAAAAGAGCCAAAGTGAGAGGTTCCAGGGAGATAAATCTGTTTTCTAATAAATTTCATTTCGGATTTTTTGCCCATAAATTTGAGTATTATTAATCTTATATTAGAGTAAAATATATAATATTAAAATCAAAACGCATTTTTACACTCATATTTAACAATGAAATATTTTAAATACTGACTATATTGACATCTATTTTTAAATAATCTTAGATTTTTAGGATTTTTAAAATCTCAAATATATATTATGTATGTAAAATAAATTTCACTAACTTTTAAATACAAAATAAAAATAGTAATATGATGTTGAAGCTTGGAAACAGGAGTTTCTTGGATTTTGATGAGCATGATATTAAATATCATGCTCATCAAAAATAAAGACTTGGACTTAGAAATCCTGCGTCGTACAACGCATTAAGTAGTGAAAGTATGCCATCATTTTTGATCTGAAGTCAGATCCACAGTGTCCCTCCAGCTTCTTCCTATTGCAATCAAATCTCTCTCGATTGTTTGCTTCCAGTTCAATTTTAGTCTTCTTTTCTATCAGGGGTCCATTGGGGCATTTGGTGGGCAATTCTATCTAGGGCTTACCTTACTAGGGCTTATCTTAGAGTATGTCCAAGCCAGCCTAAATGTTGTTTGCAGATTACTGAAAATACTACTTGTTGGTTAGTGCAGTCTCTAATTTCTAGTTTGGTAATTCAATTGCTCCATTTGATCCCTGGCATCTTCCTAAGGCACTTGCGGTCAGATCCTTTTCATTTCTTCTCTTGAATGCTTTTGAGATGCAGAGTTTTACTCCAATATAGCAGTGTGGACAAGATGTTGCAGTTATAAAATCTTCATTTAGATTTGAGGGTGACTTAACTAACATTTATGCAACGTTCATGACTTCCGCTCGCTCAAATACTTTAGATTGTCTAATGTCTGCACTCAAATTTGGCATTTATTAGTTATTAATTCCTTTCATTCCCATGGCAATTGTTTGGTGGCCTGGAGGTAAAGGCTTAGCAAATCTAGTCAAAGGTGGTTTCATGGCTTGGTTTGAATCTCCCAATTGGTAGGAATTGTCACCACCTACACTGATGATTGTATAAACATGAAACACTAGTCACTAGTATCTGTAGGTATAAAAGAATAATTGTTATTTAATTGTAATTTTATATATATATATATATATATATATATATATATATATATATATATATACACATATATATATATATATATATATATATATATATATATATATATATATATATATATATACTAGCATTTAAATCCGGCGTTGCATGGGTGTTTGGATGTGTCTGTTGAACAGAAAAAAAAAAAAAAAGTGGTAGTAGAAACCCGTACCACGAAGGAGGAAAAGAATGGGGTAAAAACCTGACGTCTATGCTGTTACGACCACTGCCAAACTGGAAGCGACATTTTTTTAAATTAAGGCTAGACAATCTAAAGGAGAGGATAACTTTAAAAAATATCGTCGAAAAAAGTGACCCCACCCCTGTAGAAAAGTGCCTAGTTGAAGGTGAAGATATTAATGTTTTTAGCCAATTTCTCAATATTCGTCGTATGAAAGGTCGAACTTTAAAACGATACTGATCTTGGTAAAATCCGTCGTCTCTGTGGAAAGTTTTAGGTAGACATGCAAACATACATACATATATACATTATATTGGTAACTAAAATTTTCGACCAAAACCGATTAAAAAGCTTGCCCTATCTCTGAATACCCTTTATCTAAAATTTCAAATGTTTAGACCAGAAAGTGCCTGAATAATTTGGAAGAGACCACAGATGTAAAAATTTTTTAATTTTGACCCCTTTTTTGACCCCTTAAAATTCATTGTTTTGGGCTCAAATCAAGTTATTAAGTTAGATCCATGTCCAAAGAACCTATATCTAAAATTTCAAGTGTTTAGACCCAAAATTGTCGGAGGAGTTTGGTAGAGTTCTCAAAGGTCAAATCGTTGAACTTTGACCCCTTAACAGCCAAATTTCTGGCCGAAAACCGATCACAGATTTTCTCAATTCTCAGTACTCTGTATATCAAATTTCGAGTTTGTAGACAAAAATTGACAGTTATTGCTTAGGTAAATGTATACAGACACACAGGCACACAGACAGACACACAGACACACAGACATTTCACTTTTATAGATATACTAGCATGGGTGCCCACAGTTGCCTGGGTATTTGGAGGTGTATGTTGAGCAAAAAAAAAAAGCGATCAATTTTTTTTTTAATTTAACCCCTTTTTTGACCCCTTAAAATTCATTGTTTTGGGCTCAAATCAAGTTATTAAGTTAGATCTATGTCCAAAGAACCTATATCTAAAATTTCAAGTGTTTAGACCCAAAATTGTCGGAGGAGTTTGGTAGAGTTCTCAAAGGTCAAATCGTTGAACTTTGGCCCCTTACTCGCCAAATTTCTGGCCGAAAACCGATCACATAGATTTCCCCAAATCTCAGTACTCTGTATATCAAATTTCGAGTCTGTAGACTAAAAATTGAAAGAGTTATTGTGTAGGGAAATGTACACACACACACACACACACACACACACGTTCACTTTTATAAATATACTAGCATTTCAGCCCGGCGTGGCCCGGGTGTTTGGATGTGTATGATGAGCAGGAAAAAAAAAAGTGATAGTAGGAAGGCAGGCTCGAACCCGTACCGTGAAGGAGGAAAAAACGAAAAAAACCTGAAGTCTTTGCGGTTACGACCACCGCCAAACCTGAAACGACTTATGATAACATTTAGGCTAAACATTCGAAAGGAGAGGAAATATTGTTGAAAAAAGTGACCCCCGCCCTGTAGAAAAATGCCTAGTTGAAGGTGAAAGTATTAATGCTTTTAGCCAATTTTTCGATATTTATCGTATGAAAGGTCGAACTTAAAAACGATACTGATTTTGGTAAAATCCGTCGCCTCTATGGAAAGTTTTAGGCAGACATGCAAACATACATACATACATACATTTATATATTGGGAACGAAACATTTTCCACCCAAGCCGATGAAAAAGCTTACCCTATCTCTGAATACCCTTTATCTAAAATTTCAAATGTTTACACCAGAAATTGTCTGAGTAATTTGGTAGAGACCGCAAATGTCAAATTTGTTTTAACTTTGACCCCTATTATGACCCCTTAACATTTATTGTTTTGGGCTCAAATTGAGTTATTAAGTTAGATCCATGTTCAAAGAACCTATATCTAAAATTTCAAATGTTTAGACCCAAAATTGTCGGAGGAGTTTGGTAGAGTTCTCAAAGGTCAAATCGTTGAACTTTGACCCATTAATCGCCAAATTTCATACATTATTTTTGTTTTCAGCATCCCCAAAAACCTTTAAAAGTGGTCATTTTAAAGGATTTTTCGAGGGTGGAAAGATTATTCATATCTACCAAAAAAAAAAATGCCAGATGAAGTTTTACACTGAGTAAATGTGCTTCGTTTTATAATTAATAATTAAAAGCGTTGATCAACACAGAGTACAATTTTGGGTAATTATTTTTACATTGGGGAGGGGTGGCTCTTTTGTAAATATTCTTCCACCTTATGGTTGAATAAAAAAAATAGTGTGAAAGTTGAATTTAATCTGAACACATTAATTACAGATAACGCAGTACCAAAAATGCATAAGCGCCAAATTTTAAAGTAGATATTGATCTCGGATGGATATGATGGCAGAGTGCGATACCATATGCGACCATATGCCAACATAACTTGGTGCTTATGAATTTTTTACCACTGTGCAATTTTGAATTAGTTTTTTCAGGTTAAATTCGTTTTATGATATTTTTTCTTACATTGTAAGGCTGAAGCACAGATTCGTTACCAAACACCCTCCCCATGTAAAGAATGGCTTTCAGAATAATAACATTATTATTTTACCTTTTCACATGATTACATTTTCAATAATAACGAGATTAAATTCAACCCATTAAAAGTTTAAGAAGCAGATTCGCCATTGTTTGTTATTTAAATAAACTTTTCTCTTTATAATGTTTACTTCTACAGCTTAATTTAAACGGCCATTTTCTAAAATAGCGTTTACATTTATATTTGGTAATGTATAGGTGACTGCAGGAATTTAGTTCCCTTTAAGGGACACAGGGTTCAATAGTTTTTGTCACAATAATTCCAGTCTTGCTAACTAAAATAGCCTGCCCTGAACTTTACCCTGAACCATACCCTGAAAAATACCCTGAACTTTCCAGCAAATTTTGTGACAACCACACTCCCAGGCACAAAATGGGGTGTCTATTCCGAAAGTCTTTTTTAACGTGGGGCATGCTTCCACCGGGCAACACCGGTTAACAGGTCTTGCTAGTTTTTTATAATTATGAGTATTTATAGGTAATGTTTTTATTTAATTTTTAACAGTTACATGTAAAAGGTACATGTAAATACTGTATTCTTATGAAATTATCAGTGTTTTTCTTTCATTTTCATTTTTCGTCAATCGCAATTATAACTTTTTGTTGCAAAAAGAAAATATCGATTCCCCATTTTTTAGGCCATGTACATAATCTGAAAAACAGTTTTGCATATATATTTAACGAACCAGTGTTTTAAGAACATGTAACGGATTTTGTTTGTTTTTAATTTTGGCCATGTTCATGTTCCTGGTAAAATGATAGTATAATATCTGTCATTGTCAAAAGTCATAAAAGTCACAACCTCTTCCTACTACTAAGCCTAAGTCCAGGTGATAATACGAAAAATAAAGCGATTACTTGTGGTTTTATGATTTTACCAATTAGGCTTAGGGGTCAGTGGTAAAAAATTTAGTTAACTGCTTTAAAACAATTAGAATGGCCTGGAAACGGGTGATCATTTTATGTTGAATTTATGAATTTAGGAAAATTGGGCAACAAAAAAAAGGCAACGGAAGAAAGGGCAACGGAAAAAGGGCTATTTTGGCTAGCTAGAAAAAAAGGGCAATTATTGAATAAATATTAATTGAAAATAAATTTTAGAACAGTTCTCACGGGAGATATTGTTTTAAGAAGAGGGTCCCCAAACCCCTATCCCTCACCCCAGTTAAAAAAAAATATTGATATACAAATTGTTGTGTTTTGTGTTCTCGAACTTGAGAATTTTTCTGTTGAACTCGAGAATCAACACGGAGGTTACATCGATCGAAACGTTAACAAAATGTAGTATCTTTTTTGCTTTCTTTTTTTTTAAAAAAGGAGTCACGACTTAGGCTGCTCGAGGATAAGGGTTAATGAGTATACATAAGTAGTGGAAATTTCGTAAATTGGATTACTTAGGGGGACGGTTCATCAAGAACTTGTTTGTGTTGGACTTGAAGACAATCAGATTATAGTCAGTTGGAAAGCAGGCAATCGGAAGAGTTCCACAGCGTGCACTTCTAAGAAAGAAGCTTTGTTCATGGAATCTGTGTTTAGGTTTAGGTGCAGATAAAGAGTGTGGGAAATTATTGATAGTGGTTGTGCCTAAATGAGTGTTTTTCATGAAAGTTTGACGAGGGGTGACCATAGATTTAAGCTCAGACAAGCACTTGCCATGAAAATAACGATAAAGCACAGACAGGCTCACAACGTCTCTTCTGTGGGAAAGAGGTTGCAGGGAAGAGAAAATGCATTCCCCACTAAGCTACAAAGTCTATTTTTAACTCTTTCAAGGCAGGATAAGCTGTTTCTAGCAGCTCCTGCCCAGATGTGGCAGCAGTACTCCATCATTGGCTTTTATATAAGTAGAGAATTGTATCAGGAGTGAGATATCTACTGGAGCGGTAGAAGGACCCCACCATTTTTCCAGTGGCCTTGGCAACGGATTTCATGTATGTGTTCTATTTCAGATTAGGAGTAAAGGTCAAGCCCAGAAGCTTGTCAAAACATGCAGCCTCCCTAAGACAAGAGCCATTCATTTCAATTGATGCCAGATGAGAATCAGAGCAGTGATGATGTAAAGATAGGAGCTTGATTTTAGATGCATTAAAAGTAACCACCACTTTCCCCATTGTACCACGTGCTCAAGATTAGAGGAGAGAGAGTCAGAGAGAACTTTGTCATTTCCAGCCTTTGATGTGTTGCCATAGATGGTAGTGCCGTCAGCATAAATGTCAACGAATGATTTTAGGATGTTATTTGAAAGATCATGGATGTAGATCAGAAAGAAAGTTGGGCCTAGGATGAGGAACTCCAGCATTAATACTGTGAGCTTCTGATTTCTGCTCATCAACTACTACTCTTATGAATCTATCTGACAGAAATGATTTAATAATTGAGAAAACATTTCCAACTATACCATAGCTGGAGATCTTGTGAAGTAGCCCTTTATGCCATATCCTATCAAAGGCCCTTGGTATGTCAAGAGCAATTGCCCTAGAAAGGAAGCCTCCATCAAGAGATTCACTAATTCTATGAGATATAATAATCAGCATATCTGCTGTAGATCTAACAGAACAGAAACCATATTGCATGTCACTAAGAAGATTATTTTTGCCGAGGTGGTTGACTACTTCGTTATTTAACACAAATTCCAGCAACTTACTCATGACGCACAAGAGACTAATTGGTCGGTACTGAGAGGAAGATGACCGATCACCAGAATTCTTCAATAGAAGGCATACTGATGAGGTTTATCAGGGTGTTGTGAAGCAATTCTCCTTAAGACATGCTGCACTTCACCTATTCTCTCCTCATTAAATGAAGGAGAAATTCTTCTAGACTGAGGCAACTTTTCTTTTTGTTCCAACCCAGAGTGCCCTTTTTTTGGAGCTGGATATTCCCCACATTAAAAAACGACCTTGTGTCTAACTTTACCCTCTAGGGGAGGCAAGTAAATTGGAATACTCAACATGAGAACAGTAGAACGAAGCGTGTTCATAACTTATAAAAATCGATTACCCAATATACCCATCTCGGACACAGTATTATTAGGGAGGTCGTTTATGAATATCAGAACCCTTAACATTTTTTTTTTTTTTTAATTCATGTTCACCCCTTACAAAGCATATCGCCACTTGGATGTAAGGGGCTACTATTTGGGGCCATGTCTAGGAAAGATTAACAAGATATTTGTTTGTGTTACATTTAAACTTCTGCATATCAGTACAGCCAGGAAGGCAGGCAGCAGGAAGGGAATCCCAAAGTCTAACTGTTCGGTGGAAGAAATTATTAGAATAGAAAGCTTTCTGGCATTTAGAGACAACAACAATCAAGGGGTGAGATCTTATTGCTAAATGGGTTTGTTGGCGATATGTACGTCAAGGGGGTACAAGTGAAACAAGTTCATCAGAACACATTCCATTGAAATATTTGTAAAACATGCACAGTGATGCAACATTGCGACGATGAGGGGCTACAGCTTAGTTGATAAAGTGGAACCGATTAGATTGACAACTCTTTTTTGGACTTTATCTAGGAGGCAGAAACTAGTGGTAGATGCACCAGCCCAGATGTGGCAACAATACTCCATACATGAGCGAATGTTGGCCTTGTAAAGGTACAGGATACTCTCAGACGTGAGTAGTCTTCTAACTCGTAAGAGGGGAACCCACCTTCTTTACAGCAGCTTTTGCAATGTCCTCTAGGTATTTGTTCCAGTTCATATTGCCTGCAAATGTTAGGCTGAGGAGTTTGAAGGTAGAATTTTTAGGTATTTAGGTATTTGTCATGGATATAGGAGGTTGGAGACGCATCTTGTAATTGTTAAAGGAAAGCAGCTTAGTTTAACTAGCATTAAATGTTACCATCCATTTGAGGCCCCATTCCACTATAGTCTGAAGGTCATTTTCTAACAATTCTGCCATTGTCTTAGATTTATGTACATCTGTTTTTCCCTCATGCATATTATAGAGCGTTGTATCATCAGCAAATATACCCGTATCGGACACAGTATTATCAGGGAGGTTGTTTATGAATATCAGGAATAATAATGGTCCAAGGATCGACCCCTGAGGCACTCCTGCATTGATGTTATGCTGCTTGAATGTACATCTGTGATTGACAACCTGTATGATTCTATTGTCTAAGAAGGATCTAATTATATTTAGTGTACGTCCAGTTATACCGTACGATTTAATTTTCATTAGCAGCTCTTTATGCCAGACTTTGTCAAAGGCCTTGGATATATCAAGGGCTGCAGCTATTTTCAACCGATATTTATTCTATAATTACCCTTAATTTATATGCACTAGTAACCCTCCATCCCATTCTAAAATAATTTTATTTTTAGTAGGTTCACAAATATCACCCAAAAAGTAGATTAGCATTGAAGGGAGTGTACTTTTAAATGTAGATATAATTTCTTTTTTAATTTGTCAAACATGTAAATGTTTTCTCTTTATGTTTTTTATCCAAGACTTTGATAAATCTATTGTGAGATATTCATGTATATTTTTACAGACAAAGCGGTTCCAAGAAAATAAAATTTGAAATATTTTAACTGTGAAGTCTCTGAGAAGCGTCATCTAGACATTGGGCAGGTAGATGCGAAAAAATACTTGAACATTTGATTGAGCTTCCAACAGCATCTTATGCCATAGGAATCACTAAGTCTAAGCATAAGTAAATGATATAGGCAGAATCAAAGAAAATTTGTGCTTAAAACAACGGAAGTATGAAAACCCATACCCGGAAAACTCGTTCATTTTTGCTAGGTAGAAAAACTGGTCCATTATTGAATAAATATCGATTGCAAACACATTTTATGACCGTTCTTGAAGGGGATATTATAATTTTAAATATAATATTTTTTTAAATATTTTTTAAATGTTTACTCTTGTTAAAATAAAATAAACTTCATCAGTGAGTCACGGAGTCAAGACACAAAAAACGAAACTATATATTATTTTAAAAAATAATTTAGTTTTAACATTATTTGTGTAATTACAGGACAAAAAAAAGGAAGAAAACACTTATGTATTATCAAAGAAAGCAAATATTTTATTCAGAAGAATTAATTTAGTTTAAACAATTTTTGTGTTATTACAAAACAAAAAAGAAAACATGGTACTTATGTATTTTTGGTAATGTTATTATTTCGAAAGCCATTCTTACCATGGATAGGAGAGGCTGTTTTTCAACTATTCTGTGCTTCCATTTAACAATTAAATATAAAAAATTTTAAAAATATCGTGAAACTTGAAGTTCCTGAAAACACTATTTAAAAATAGCAAGGTACCAAAAATGCATAAGCACCGAAAACACTTATTAGGTGTATTACATTGGTTATTGTTGTAATTGATAAAAAATATAAGGAGTTATCATGTTTTTTTTTAATTAAACATCAACTTTTCAGCTGGCCAACTTCACTACAATAATAAACTTGCGCCCTTTTTATCGACAGGCCTGTACAATGAAAAACTTCATATATTTTTTGGTACTCTTGCATAATTTGGCCCAGATCCTTGGGATTTTTCATCAATTGTGATTCGGGCTTGACTGGCAGTCACCAGAGAAGCCAAGCAAAGTAACTGATGCTGACGAATTTCAAAACAAACAAACCAAAAAAATAGAAATGCAATTAATATAAAATAACAAAAACCTACTGCAAATTTACTGAATATATATATATTTGTTTTTCTAGAAAAGTCACAATTTGTATTGTTTATTTACTTTTTTTTTGCAATTGTTTTATAAAAAAAATTGATTTTTTTTATCATAAATTGTTAGCCGAAAGTTTTTTTCCAAGAAAACTTACATTTTTTTTAAGAAAATTGACAGTAAACGTTTCTCTTTGCAAATAGAATTTTTTTATTATAAGAAAAGATGAATGCTTTTTATGAAAACTGTAAATTGTTAGGTGAAAGTACAGAAAAGTTGTTTTTTTTCAAGAAAATGTACAAATTATTTTTTGTAAACACCCCCATTAATTATGTAAAAAAATGTTGATTTAGTGTTTCAACATTTGAAGAATGCGCGGCTTAATCCGGTAATTACCGGTCTATCTAGCCCTAACCATAATTGATCCCGAGGATTCGGGTGAAATTCTGCAAGAGTACCATTCTTTCTAATTTCGTCTTTTTTTTCAATTTTTGATTGGATTATCAGCAATTGCAAACTAATAAATTTAACCAAAATGCAAAAAATTAAATAATTAAATATTTTTAATGGGTGCTCAGTTTCTAATACAAAGTCCTAGTAAATCTATCCCCCTTATTGGAAACATAAAATCAAATTATTGCCTGTATGGTTAAGAGAGGTTCTTTTCGATTTTTTTATTGTTCTTTTTTTTTTGCGGGGGGGGGGGGAGATTGTCCCCCTCTTAAATCCTCCTCTAAATTCCAAAATTTTCACTATCTTTTTTTTTTTACTTTTTTTCCTGTTACTAAAAAAATTTTAAAGGACATTTTTTATAACTTCACATGAGGGTTTAGTTTTCAATAAATTTCGTATTCAATTTAGTACAACATTATAATTGAAAAATGAACCCTTACGTGAAAAGTTATACAAATGTTTTTTCAAATTTCTTTTTATGGTCTAAAACTATGTAATCAATGATATTAACAGGAAAAATTTTTTTAAAAGTGAAACTTGTGGAATTTAAAAGGTGGGCAATCTCGCTAATGTCCACCTTTTATTTTTTTTTTTTTAAATATTTTAAGCGGGTTATTATTGATTTGACTCTATAAAAACAAAAATGAAATAATTTAATTTAAAACAAAAAATCAATTTAGTATATCCTTTTGGTATTTTTTTTTTACATAAGTCCAACTCACCGTTCACATTAGAAATGTCAACATTTTCAATGAATATTTGACAGGAAAGTGACCACATGCGGTTAATTTAAATAAATTTCAATCACATAATTGCATTTTCAATAATCACGTGATTAAATGTTATCTATTTAAAATTTACTCATATTGAAAACATATTATGAAGCCAGATGAAAAGTTCCTTTTAGTGATGTCACATGACGGTGGGCGGTGTTCCTGATAGTTCCCCAAATAAAAACATGGCCACATAGTTATAAATAAAAGCACCTAATTTATTACTAAAAATTAAGTATAATGTTATAATTAAAAAGAGATATATAAAAACATGCATGAGTACACTGAAAATACTATACCAAAATGTTAAAGCAATCGGTTCGGAGGTTTTTTAGTTTTTCAAAAACTAACAAATCAAGGGATACATTTTTACATATATATATATATATATATATATATATATATATATATATATATATATATATATATATATATACTAGCAAAAGTACCCGTCATTGACTGAGTTCAAAAACAGCCTACAGAAAATGGTCTCTGATTTATGAAAGTATGATAGGTTATGAAAAGGAAGGATTGTAAAGAGATAGCTTCGAATTTGGGGTATCAAAACCAAAGTAAAATATTATGAAAGTAAAAATAAAATAGATAAACCCCATAATTTATTATACCATACCTGTTCGCACTGAAAAACTTATCACAATATTCTGTGGATCTATATTAAAAAACTTTGTTAAACTTTATGACATATTTCCATTCTATGGAGGTTAGGCGTGAACGAACACCCCCATAATATTTTTATATCATATTTCTTCAAACTGAAACATAATTATCAAAGTATACTTACGCAGATAGATATGAAAAGTCTTTATTAAAGTTTGTGCCTATTTCGATTCTAAAAGAATCGATTTTTGGAATCAGAAATTAGGCACAAATTTTTCCGATTTCGATACCCCCAAAAGTTCCGATTTTTCCGATTCCCGATTCCGATTAATCGTCCCAACACTAGTTGCCATATCTGGGCAGGAGCTGCTCAGATCATCCTATCCTGACTTGACAGAGTTCAGAACTGGTTTCGAAGCCGGGTGTGTGATGCCCCCCTTTTCTCCTCCCTACTAACTCTTTCCCACAGAAGAGACATTGTGAGCCTATCTCTTCTCTATCATTATTTTCATTTATTTTTTGTCTGCACTTTAATCTATGGTTCCCCGACACCAAACTTTCACAAAAAGCGTTCATCTAGCTACAATCACTACCAATTCCCCTGTTCTCTATCTGTACCTAAATCTAAACGCAAATTGCATGAATAAAACTCCTTTTCTAAAACTACCCACCTGTGGAACTCAGTTCCGCTGGCATGTTTTCCAGCTGACTACAACATGGTCGTCTTTAAGTCCAATGTAAACAGGTTGTCTCGCCTCCTTAAATAATCAAATTCTACTCAACATCCACCACCATCGATTATTAAGCTGTTGTCTCAGTGACCACCTTACATTCATTAACCCTTAACCTCGCGTGGCATTTGGGTCTTGATAAACGGTGAATCCCCTTGTAAAGAAAAAAAGACTTTGTATTTAGGAAGTCATGACCTGTTTATTATTATTATTATTATTATTATTATTATTATTATTATTATTTGTTTGTTTGTTTTTATGTGTTGTTTTGTGTTTTTATGGTTCGGGACATTTACAAAAATATACGTGCAAGGGAGATAAATCTGTTTTATGATGAAGTTTCGGTTTGGAATTATGCACATAAATTTGAACATTATTAAAAACTATAATTCACTAACATTCCCTTAATTAATTTGGATCTAGGTTGAACAAGGCTGATACATATAAAACGAAAATATGAAAGATAAGGTGGTTGAGAAGGTTTTTTGTAATTATTGAAGGAAACAAGCTTAGTCGTGGCAGCATTGAATGTAACCATCCATTTTTGTCCCCATTCCACTCCACTAAGATTGGAGGTCTTCCTCTAGTGTTTCTGCCATTTCCTTAGATATGTATTCATTTGTTTTCTCCTCGTGCCTGTTATAGAGCATGGTGTCATCAGCAAATATACCCATCTCAGAGACAATTTTATCAAAGAGGTCATTTATGAATATTAGGAATAATAAAGGTCCAAGGATAGACCCATGAGGTACACCCACATTTATATCATATTGTTTAGATGAACAACCATCGAGTACAACCTGGATTCTTCTCTTATTTAATAAGGATTTAATTATGTTAAGTATTCTACCAGTGATACCGTATGATCCGATTTTTCTGAGAAGACCATCATGTCATATCCTGTCAAAAGCCTTAGATATATCTATGGCTACCGCTCTACCCTTCCTGCTTTGTTCAGTGTATGGTATATACGTTCAGAGATTACAATTAGGATATCTGCTGTAGAACGGGCTTGCCTAAATCCATATTGTTTGTCGGTCAGAAGTTTAGCAGCTGTAAGGTGGTGGACTAGAGCTTGGTTAATTATGGACTCAAATATTTTGGTGAAAAGTGGGAGAAGGATAATGGGGCAATAATTTAATAGGTCAGTTCTTTTGCCAGAATTCTTGTAAACTGGTACCACAGAAGCAGTTTTCCAGCAGTCAGGAAAACAAGATTTATTAAGGCATTTTTTGTAAAGTTTGGAGAGGACTGGAGCAACCTCAGTGGAGTATAGCACAGCCGGAATGAGATCAGGTTCATATGCTTTTGAGGTGTCTAGGTTTTTTATATCATGCACCTGAGAATGGGTTGATTTTCTGATCATTTTAGTGTGGTTTCTGTCCTCAAAGGAAAGTCAGGGAAGGAATGGCTTGCTCTCAATGTATCTGTTCCAGCTCATGTTCACCTGTGAATGTTAGACGAAAAGTTTGAAAGAAGTGCTTTTCAGGTAACGTATCTTTTTGTGTTTACTATAACCGTTTTATGCAAATATTACACAAGTATAAATCATGTAGAATATCTGCATGAATATAATTACACATAATAGTTAACTAAGGTGATCATCTCATAAGAAAACCGAAAAAACTAATAGGGAATTAATTAAAATGAATGCATAAAAGAATATGCAAATTAGCTAGGTCTTTTGCAGATGAATGCAATTCCACAACCCATATATAAAAGTTGTATTTTCTGTTTAAATAAATAGAAAAATGGGTTTTTAATATGAATAATGTTAACACACAAAAAAATTATAGTAGTATACTACTATAAATTTTTTTGATAAGAAATCAAATTTTACAGTATCTGAGGAATGTCAGTCTCGTATGTTATTAACTTAACAATGATTCTAAGTTTTATGATATAATGCCTATGCATTCCCATTAATGCCTATGTATTTCCATTAATCTCTTTAAAATGATTTAATTATAAAAATGAACCTACTGATTAATGTACATACGGGTATGTACATAATGCAGATTTTTCTTTATTTTCGATTTTGGGGGAATTCTAGACAAGACCCACATTTTTTTATACCAGTTGTTGTAAACACAAATGACACCAGTATAATATTGTATGCTATGAGGCATTGTATCTCGATACTTGATAATGACCATCACAATAACAAAAATAGCATATGGTAGCAAGAAAGACAGACAGAATATTAAATTTAATATTTATTTATGAAACGTATTGAATGGAAACCTATCTTCATGATAATAAAGTGCCGAAAAGTTCAGACTGGAGTTAATTAGAATTATCTTTGCTGAAAAAAAAAGAGAGAGTTCAGAGAAGAAAAAATAGAGAGGTACTGTAGCATCAAGGCTAGTTAAATTGAAATTAATTAAAATTGTTCTTTGTTGACAAAAAAGCGCCAAGAATAGAATTAGAAAAATCCTGTAATTATGATGTTTGTTGCCGTTGTTGTGCGATCAGCTTGTGCTGCTATGAGAAAGAAAGGATGAAGGCTTTCACGTTATTTGTTGATGCCGCTGTCAGGGAAAGAAAAGGGAAAGATATTTGTGTGAGCTGCTACTGTGTTAGGAAAGAGAGACGGAGAGTAATTATGCAAGACGTAGATAACTCCCACCACCAAACTGCAGCTGTCAATGTTGTAGCCTTTATATATGAGAGAGTTGGATGTAACACTAAACACTGGCTTGCGCTGCAATTGAAGAGACACTTTGTCTGCCGTTGTATTTTGTTGTCTTGATTATTCGTTGTTGTTAGGGAATGCTTGTTCCTCTAAATCCGTGTTTTGTTGTTTCCATTTCAACCTGGTGTGTCTTTGAGAGAATTTAGATTAAGTTTGTCACTTGCAGTCCTTTTGTAGATATTTTACCACATATTTCTATACCTGATCTGTCAGATTTTTCTCATCTCGTCTCTCTTAGTGTAGCTATTTTCTTGTGCAATGTGCTTTACCTGGTAATTCTATGCTATAAATGAACTTCCTGGTGGAGGGATGGGTACAAAAAACATCTTAATGCGTCGTTAGCAGTCGATTGAATGCGGAAGTGAAACACAAGTCGGTGCCATCTTTACTTATATGTTGCTATTACTGGCTGCACCTGCCGTTTGGGTGTCTTCGCTCCTGCTGATGTAAATTGTACTTTGTTTATGTTGTTATTATAGGCTTGATGGAGACTTTTGTATTTCATAAGAATTAGACTTGATTAAAAAACAAAACTACCAAAAAAAAAATCTTTATGATGTATGTATTTGTCATGGAACAAAGATGTCATATTCAAAAAAAGCACCTAAATCGATCACGTATTTGTTTTTATAAAAAAAATCAAATTTTACGATTTTTAGCGATAGAAAATTATTTTGAATGCGAACAAAATCTCTGTAGTCGAACTGAATTGTCTCTGTTGAATTCGCTGCCTCATAAAATTTTATTTCCTTAATATAAAAAAAATACTCGATCAATTTACGTGATTTGGGAATATGTCATCTTGGTTGACAAGTATACAAAGATTTTTCTGTACGTTTTAATAAAATGTAATTCTAAATAAATGTGCAAACCACGTAGTTATCACATAATAACCGTGAATATAAAGAAGGTGGAAGAAAAAAAAGGTAGGGACAACATTTTTGTTACACCGGGGCCAGTTCTTCAGTCAGTTCATGGCGGGAAAGTTTTGTGTACAACAAACATCGAAGAATTTAGGAGATAAGTTTTGTAATGATTTACAACAAAAAACAAGGCAACTCTCGAGCGGAAAAGTTGCTTTCCGAGCCTCAAAATGAACAAAGTACTTTTCGACGTGAAACATGCATTTATAAAAACAATTCTGATCGTTTTCGTATAAAAGAACGAACTTTTGGTCAACAATTTTCCCATATCTACGCGGCTCGTCTCCAATGTATGCGGCCAAAATTGGAAAAAGTTGCACGTGAAAAATGGGGTAAAGTTTTGTCGATTTTTTTTTTTTTTTTTTTTTTTTGTATTATTATTGTATGATTTTTTAGTACTTCTACAGTTTATTGCCGAAAATAGAGACGCCATTTGGGGGGGGGGACGTTTCCATTAATTAAATCGAAACATTTCCAATTAAACAATTACCGATAGATGTTCTTTCACTTTCTTTATTTGCTTTTTTTTCATAGTTCTTTCCGGAAGTAATAATATATATTTTATTTTATTTATTTATTTATTTTTCTTTTTTTGTTGTTATTTATTTCCTACTTCGGCATAGTTTAAAATATTGATTTCTCTCTCTGATTCTAATGACACGCGCCCGAAAAAAAAAATTGCGTCTCCATTTTCGGCGATAAACTGTAGAAGTACTGATTTTTGTTAGTCGATCGTATGCCCCCAAAGTTAAATAATGCCACAATAACATTTGTTGGGTGGTTTCTACCACCATTTTGCTTTATTTTTTATTTTTTTTAACTCCTTGTAAAAACTTTAAAGATGCAAAGAGATTTCATGACCATTTTTTTCTTCTTCACACGTAGCGTTCAATACTATTTGTTTTTCGAACCGAATAAATATTTTACATTAAATAAGACGCTAAAAATTTGTTCAGTTAGATAGAAAATTAACTTATTTTGCTTTTGATAACATTTGTTTGTTATTTATTTATTTTTTGACAACTTTATCGTGCCTCTGTGGATTGTAAAACAAACCAGGTTTTTGTTACTCGACCTTAATGACCTAAGAAGCTAAATAATGAAATTGAAATAAGTCTAATTCTCGGAAAAAGTATGTTTGCCTGCAGACAATTTTGTAAGGTGTTGATTTTTATTTATTTTTCTGCAATAACACGTTAATTAACCCTTAAAAGTCACTTATTTGCGCCGAAATGTGAAATGAATTTGATAACAAAATGAGGCCATATTCCGAATTTGTGATCGTGAACCGCTATTAGATTATCTTTTACTAGGTACGGGCAATTCTAATGGCTGCTTTAGGTATGGGACCTGGTTTGGAACGCCGATTAATCATAATATTTTTAAAATTTTCGGTTACTTTTTGATTATGTTTAAAAGATTACAGCTTAAAGTTAATTTCTCAAAGAAAAAATAACGTGTTAAATAAAAAATACGGTAATGGCTAATGGAATGGTGTAGATTGGCCTTCCTTTGTTTACAAAGCCATTTTGACGGAAGTAACGTCATTTTTATCTACGGATGGCCAAAACCGTATAGAATGAACTTTTTTTTTTTATTTTTATAAGTTTTATTCAAACAGTTCGAGAAATTCATTTTTCTTCGAGTTATATCGAATTCATTAATCCGGATTTTAGGAACTTTTTTCGTAATGTTCCTGTAAAAATTATTTTATTTTTATTGTTACAAATTACGATGCTTTATTTATATAAAAAACAATAAATTCTTGCGTTTTTTATTTACTATTGAAAACCATAACTTTAAAGGTATTTTTTGTTTAAATAAAATACATTTCCACTAAAATTTAAATAAAAATAATTAGTTCATTATATTCCGCGATCATTATTTCATAAATACTGAAAATTTTATTAAAATTGGTTTAGTTCCTGATTTTTGGTGAATTTTTAAGTAAAGGGAGGGGTCAAAATGTTTATACATTTTGAGCGTCAGAATTCATTTTGCCCGTACCTTTTACCAAACGGCCATAACGGTTATATCACATAGGATTAGTGAATCTCTTGACAAAGGTTTCCTTTCCAGGGCAATTGCTCTTGACATATCGAAGGCCTTAGATAAGGTATGGCATAAGAGCCTACTTCACAAGATTTCCAGCTACGGTATTACTGGAAATGTTTTCTCAATCATTAAATCATTTCTCTCTGATAGGTTCATAAGAGTATTGGTTGATGGGCAGAAATCAGAGGCCCACAGTATTATTGCTGGAGTCCCCCAGGGATCCATCCTGGGCCCAACTCTCTTCCTGATCTACATCAATGATCTCCCAAAACACATACATAAATCATTCGTTGACATCTATGCTGATGACACGACCATCTACAGCAACACATCAAAGGCTGTAAATGACAAAGTTCTCTCTAATTCTCTCTCCTCTGATCTTCAGCATGTGATACAATGGGGGAAGAGGTGGCTGGTCAATTTTAATGCATCCAAAACCAAGCTTCTATCTTTACATCATCAACGCTCTGCTCCCCATCTGGCATCAATTGAAGTGGATGGCTCTCGTCTTGGGGAGGCTCCATGTTTTGACAAGCTTCTGGGTTTTACCTTTACTCCTGATCTGAAATGGAACACGTACATCAAATCTGTTGTCAGGATGCTGTGAAAATGGTGGGACCTTCTACCGCTCCAGAAGATATCTCACTACTGATGCAATTCTGTCTGTATAAAAGCCAAGTATGTCCAAGGATGGAATACTGCTGCCACATCTGGGCAGGAGCTGCTAAAAACAGCCTATCCTGCCTTGACAGAGTACAAAATAGACTTCATGGTTTAGTGGAGGATGCCCTTTTCTCTACCCTGCAACCTCTCTCCCACAGAAGAGACGTTGCGAGCCTGTCTTTGTTTTATCGTTATTTCCATGGCAGGTGCTCGTCTGAACTCCCTCATCCCCCCTCGCCAATCTTTCACAAGAAACACCCGTCTGGCTGAAATTACTGTCAATAATTTTCCCCACTCTTTATCTGTGCCTAAATCCAAACATAGATTCCATGAGCAAAGCTTCTTTCTTAGAACTGCATGCCAGTGGAACTCTCTGCCGCTTGCCTGTTTCCTACCTGACTACAACTTGGACGTCTTCAAGTCCAACATAAACAAACTCCTGACAAACCACCCCCTTAAGTAAGACACTCTATCAAAGCCCCCAATACTAATGATTACTACAATACTATCTCATTGATTACTGTACATGCAATAACCCTTATCCCTGAGTGGCCTTCGGGCCTTGATAAGTGGTGACCCCCATGTAAAAAAAAAAAACTAAACATTTTAAATTTAATTCGTACCGTTTTATACTGATATAAACAAGTGTTCAGTAAAAATAAGTAAATAGGGAAAGAGACGTGTTAATACCTGTTTTCGTTGGGATGATACAATGAACAACATGACTTTATGTGACTTCGGCTTTTTTTTTTTTTTTAATTTCGATTATTTTAGCATATTTGCACGTTTCAAATGTGCTGTTTGGCTGACGTATATGAGTGAGGGCCCCCATAGCAAAATATCCATCGGCTCCGATGTGGTACGCAGCATGTTCAGGGGAGTGTTTATTAATCTGAAAAGAATGGGGGGGGGAGATTATAGTTATAGTAATTATTAACAGGAAAATTGCAAGTCCAGATTAGCAGTGCTAAGGTTTTTGTTTATCGCCACAAGTGCTAATCATTAGCATTTGTGGCGATAAACAAAAACCATCATCGTATACCTACCTGTCACAGAATGTCGACAAAACAAAACGGTGAAATTTTATTTGGTGCAATTATTGATCCGCGTTATTTTTTAAATAATATTTTCAAGTTTAATCAAAGTTTTACGATATGTTTTTATTAAATTGTTAGGTGAAAGTACAGAATACACCCTCCTGTCCCCATGTTAAGAATGAATTTCTAAATGTTTTTATTTCAGTATGGATCAATAAGTACATGAGTAGGTGTATCAGAAATTTGGTGGAATTTTTGACACCCCTAACAGAAATCTGCAAATAAAATATAAAAAACTCGTAATTTCTCTTTTTAAAGTGGGTTGTTTATTTTCTGTATGGAATATACTTCCAAAATAAACTATTAAAGTTGTTTAAAAAATAATAGAAATATTATTTTATTTTTTAAAAATCAGTGTTTACAAAATGCTTGCGTGCCTTCATGCAGCTATTTTTTTTACGTAATAAAATCAATGTAATTTTACGAGTTAAATATTTTTCAATTTTTAAACTTTGAAAATCTATCAAAATTTTTCTATTGGTTCAATTTTTACGATATTTTCAGGGTCAATGTGAGATTTTATGCTCTTTCCATAAACTAAATATAATATTTTAGACAAACGTTTTTTTTTTTTTTTTTTTTTTTTTTCAAATCCCCCCCCCCCCAATTTTTAAATGTCTATTAAAATTTTAATAATTAATTTATGTACCAAAGTTTTATATATCACAAATTGAAGATAAAAGATCAATAAAGAAAATATTCTAATTTAAAACAAAAACAAAAAAGAATAGTTTTTTGGAAATTTACTTGTAAAGTCCAAAGTGTAAAACCTTTTGTTTTTTTTTTTTGTTTTTTTTAACCATGATTTTTTTTTTTTTTTTTTAAATGAAAGCTCACGTTATGCTTATATCGTCAAGTAAATACCAGATGCTGACGGCAAAATTTTCTATTTCATTCAATGTTTTCTTTTTTTTAGATACTTTAAAAAAATAAAAACTCAGTCGATAAAGAAGTATTAAAATATACCAATCAAAAACTTGTGTATTTCATTAAAATTTTAAAAAATCAAAAAAAAAATCGATGAAGTGGATTTTTTGTTCTAGGGGAAAAACTTATAAGTGAATGTGCATTTCTTTTTAACTACGGAGGACGAAAAATACTAATTTTGATTAACACACGCAATAAAAAAAATAAATTATTTATGTCACTTGGACGAATCCATATTTGATTAATTTCATATTAGCAGCAGCAGCAGCTCTTTAAGCTTGTCGCAAAACGTGTTACGGAAAATGCGATTTTCTACGACCCTCGCTTTAATAAATCCTTTTATTTAAAAAATACATGGAATTTAAAATATAAATATGGATAAATTCTTAACAATGAAGGATGGAACTACCCATTTAATAGTATATTTTTTTTAAGTAAGTGTTTTTTTTTGGCATTTATATATATATATATATATATATATATATATATATATATAATTAGCAAGTCAAAATATGTTGATTTTCTGGTACTAGTGCAGAGAGTGATCCGGACGTAAATAATAACGTTATTATTTAAAAAGCCATTTTTAACATGGGTAGGGTAGGTTGTTTTGTACCTATTCTATACTTCAACCTTACAATTGAATAAAAAAACATATCATAAACCTTTAATTAAACTTGGAAATACGATATAAAAAAATAGTGTGGATCACTCTCTGCACTAGCACCGATTTTCTTTATATTTTTTTTTTTTTTTTTTAAAGAAAACCGTTTTAAAAAAACAAATATTGCATAATTTGCTATTAACTCTGTTATTTTTTACAATTTGGTCTTTGCTCCTTTAATTGAAAAAAAATTAGGGTTTGAATTACATTTTTCAAGTAGTTATAAGCTTCGAAAAATAGTAAGTTGAGTGTGTGTGTGTATATATATATGTGTGTGTGTGGGGGGGGTGTAAGTATTTTCATGAACATATAATTAATACCATTTGACACTCTTCGAAGAAAGATGGTCAAACCTTGACATATGGTCTCAATACCCTTGTCGGGTAATCAATGACCTTTACTTAAGATAACTTAAGATAAATTATTACATTTAGAATATCCTCGAAGAGTCACTTTGATTAATGTTTGCGTTTTTTTTTGTTTTTTTGTAGTATTTGAATATTTTGATATATTCAGAATTTATTTGAAATAGATTATCCCATCTTTTGTTTTTACATGGTGATCACCACTTATCAAGGCCCGAAGGCCACTCAGGGATAAGGGTTATTGTGTGTACAGTAATCAATGAGATAGTATTGTAGTAATCATTAGTATTGAAGGTTTTGATAGTGTCTTACTTAAGGGGGCGGTTTGTCAGGAGTTTGTTTATGTTGGACTTAACAGAAGCGAGCAGCAAAAAAAGAAAAGTTTGTAAAATTTATTTTTTAATGGATTTAAGATTTTTTTTTCGAGATGTGTGAATTTTGGGTGGTTTTATTAAATTCGGCAGACGATCACTTTGGGACTTTCTCATTAGCTGTTTTGGGTCACGTTTTCTTGTTTAGTAAAATAAACAAATATAATCTGATTGGAAAATATTTCCGAACTGTTTAGTTTGGCCATTTTCTAGTCTCTGGAGAAACATTTCTACTCTTTTTAACAAATGTTTCTTCGTTAAAATCTTTAAAATTGTTGTAACAAGTCGATTGATCTTAAAATTGATTCATTTGAGCTTTGATATCCTTTCGTAAAGAAAAAAACTTTCTACCGGGAAGTTGACCTGGGTAAAGAATTAAATATTTTGACAGAGACAAGATGTTAAGAAGGATTGCAATATTACTATATTTGTTTTAAAATATTTTCAGTAAACTTTGAATGGAGGTTCCCAGCGGGATAGAAATTCGAAAGTTTGTAGTCCCTGTGACTAAATTGTTAAAAAGAATATTATTTATCGTAAAAATTAATAATAATAATATAAGAGAATGAAGCAAGAAGATTGTTTCAGAGTATTCTCTAAAAATAAAGTTAATGAAGGGTTTCTTGAGCTCAAATGATTTTTAATTCATTCATAAATTAAAAAAAAAAAAAGATGAACTATTTTCAATAGACTTTCCATCAAATTTCAAGAAGAAAAGAAAAAAAGAACTTTTTAATAAAAGAAATTGTTAGCATCCTTTATTGTAAGGTTTTGTTTTAAAGCCCCAAAAGATCTTTACGCAAAAAAAAAGTTTGCTTCTTTAAAAAAAAAAAGCTGGACGTGCATGGTAACCCTCTGGTGCTGCATGTGAAATCATGGCACAAAACATTTTGAAGAAATGATGAATGTGAGAAGTGTGAAGGGCCAACATTGCCTTCACATTTTCGCCAAGTTTCAGAAAAATCTAATGGATGGGGCAAAACTTATGGAGTAAAGAGTGTAATTTTTGCAATTTAGGAGTATTTGTGACCCCTTTTGAGCTCCTGGGACCACCGAATCCCAGTGAAAATGGACAAACAGTGCAGTTTCATGCCTTAAGACATGTATATTTGAATTCTGCACCATGGCAAGCCACTATATGGACATATATGTAAAGTTTGAGTAATATGAAAAAGAGCTCCAAAAAAGCATTATTTTTTTATTTATTTTTTTTTTTTTTTCTTACCCTAAAAGTCCCAGAGGAGTGCAAACCAGAATTTTGCCAGGATCACCCATACTGAATGTATATTAAGAACAATAGCCTCCACATTTTGTAAAATCTAATGGATCAAACGCTATGGGTCAAAAAGTGTCATTTTTGGCCATACCTAAAGTATTTTTTACCTCTATTGAGCCCCTGGAAATGTCTTTTAAATTATGAAATCATTTCTCTCTGATAGGTTCATAAGAGTAGTGGAGTAGTGGTTGATGGGCAGAAATCAGAAGCTCATAGTATTAATGCTGGAGTCCTTCAGAGGTCCAACTCTCTTCCTGATCTACATCCATGATCTTCCAAATAACATCCTAAGATCATTCATAGATATTTATACTGATGACACTACCATCTATGGCAGCACATCAAAGGCTGTAAACGACCAAGTTCTCTCTGATTCTCTCTCCTCTGATCTTGAGCATGTGGTATGGGGGGGGGGCTGGTTACTTTTAATGCACCTAAAACCAAGCTTCCATCTTTACATCATCAGTGCTCTGATCTCCATCTGGCATCAATTGAAATGAATGACTCTCGTCTTTAGGAGGCTCCATGTTTTGACAAGATTCTGGGCTTAATTAACCTTTACTCCTAATCTAAAACGGAACACATACACCAAATCCGTTGCCAAGGTCACTGGAAAAATGGTGGGATCCTTCTATTGATCCAGTAGATATCTACCTGCTGATGCAATTTTCTACCTAATATAAGAGCCAGATACGTCCAAGGATGGAGTTTTGTTGCCACATCTGGGCAGTAGCTGCTAGAAAGACCTTATCTTGCCTTGACAGAGTTCAAAATAGACTTCGTAGCCTAGTGGGGGATGCCCTTTTCTCTTCCCTGCAACCTCTTTCTCACAGAAGAGACGTTGCAAGCCTGTCTGCTTTATCGTTATTTTCATGGCAAGTGCTCGTCTGAGCTCCAATCTGTAGTCTGCCCTCACCAAACATTCATGAGAAACACTCGTCTAGCAAAAAACACTATCAATAGTTTCCCCCGCTCTTTATCTGTGCCTAGACCTAAACATAGATGCCATGAACAGAGCTTTATTCTTAGAACTGCACACCTGTGAAACTCTCTTCCATTTGCCTGCTTTCCAGCTGACTACAATACAGTCGTCTTCCAGTGCAATGTAAACAACTTCTTGATGAGCCGTTCCCCTTAAGTAACCCACCAAATTTACATTTCTAATGATTCCTATGATATTGTCCCTTTGACTACTGTCCACTCTTTAACCCTTATCCTCGAGTGGCCTCTAGGCCTTGATAAGTGGTGATTTCTTTGTTAATAAAAAAAAAAATTTTAATAAAAAAAACAAAAAAAAACAGAATTTTGCCAGGATCACCCATACTGAATTTATATTAAGAACAATGGGCTCCACATTTTGGCCAAGTTTCAGAAAAATCTAATGGCTGGATAAAAAGTTATGGGGCAAAACATGTCATTTTGGGGCATTTTTTACCTCTTTTGAGCCCCTGGGAACGCAATGGGAATTTTTGCAAAAAAAAAATTATTTTTTACTGTTCACATTTATTTAATGAAATAACAATTTGTGGCAAAATTTTGTTTCCTGACTAGGGCAATGAACGCCGTTTTTTTTCCCCACTCCTGACACATCCCATCCCTTAAACTGGGCACTTGGAAGTGCTTGAATGCCGTAATGCCAGTGCAAGCGGATTGTGTTGACCATCATCTGATGGGTTGAGAGTACCAGATAGACAGTTCCCGACTGGTAGTAAGGGAGCCCTAACTCTTTGGTAGCGCTAAGAGTGCCTGCTCTATCAACAGTTGTATAATATTGGGATGTTTGTAGTGCCATGTCATGCATGGAAAAGGACACTGCACTCATCCCCGGTGGGCTATCCTGAGGCCACAATCCTAGTAGATGGAGGGACAGCTGATGGTCTGCTTGTGTTGCATGTCTGGTATTCTGCATGACTACTTACTCAGCATACCTTACCTAAACTGAAACTCTTAAAAATAACAGTACATTAAAAAATTATGCTAAAACCAGGCCAAAACTCAAACAAAACCAACCTGCCTTCTCCCTTGAGGCTTGCATTTACGAACATCCGTGGGCTTAGAACTAATTTAAATGATGTTGAAACATTTCTCCTAACAAACACCCTGGATATCTTAGCACTAAGTGAGACTAACCTACACTCCTCCATCCCCTCTAATTACTTTAACATGCCTGGATATCTCCCACTCTGCCGTAAGGACTCTGACAGACATATGCATGGGCTTTGAGTCTACATTCGAAACACCCTCCCCTTGACTAGAGAAACTACACTAGAATCGGACGACCAAGCCTTTATGTGCTTTAGACTTAACATGCAACATAACATTAGCTACTTTTATTTTCTCTACTCCTCTCCTTTGACCCAGGATTGTACCCTAATAAACAAAGTCTCTGACAGCATAGATACAGCACTTTCCCTCGACACTAGCGCACAAGTGCATGTATTTGGTGACTTCAATGTCCACCACAGCAACTGGCTTGGATTTTCTACTTACAGACGCAGCTGGTAGCATAACACATAGCTTCTCTATATCTCATTCCCTATCACAGATGGTTACATTTCCAACCCGTTTCCCAGACCAGCAAGAACAACATGCATCACTTCTAGATCTGTTTTTGACCACAGTTCCCGATGACTGTGTAATGAATGCCCACAACCCTCTAGGGAACGCAGATCATGCAGTGGTAATTGTTGTAATCGCCCTAAACTCTAGAGCCAAAACTGAAGAGCCACTGCTCAAAACAACGAGATATTATAAAAAGGCTGACTGAGAAGCCATCAGGGAGACTCCATGGCAAAATATTTTTTCACTTTCTGCTGAACATTGCGCAAATGAGACCACTGAATGGTTCAAAATGGCAATTGAAGCACGTTCCCACGCGCTAATTCTATAGCAAGCCCTACTCTCCCCAATGGTTTACTTCTACTTGTGCAGTTGCCATAGTGCAAAGGCAGCATGCGTACCGCAAATTTAACCGACATAAGTCCAGATCAAACAGACAGAAGTATATAGAAGCCAGAAATAACAGTAAGAAAGAAATAGCAACAGCTAAGAGAGAATTTACTGAAACCACCAAAAAACGCGTCGCAGCACAGAAATTACGAATCCGTGACTTCTGGAAAATCTACAACAGTGTAGTGAATAATGGGCAATCAACAATTCCCCCCACTATCCAACAATCAAGAGGTTGTTTGCTCTGCAACTGAGAAGGCTAACATGCTTTCCAGACGGTTTGCCTCCAACTCCACACTGGACCCTGCTAACCACCCCCTCCCTGGCTTTTCTTTTGCGGACAGACGCCACACTAGACGATTTGAAAATCACCTCTTCTATCATAAGAAATCTTGACACTGCAAAAACATATGGACCTGATCTCATCCTGCCTGTGCTATTAAAAAAGTGTGCCACCAAAGTAGCTTCGGTTCTCTCCAAACTTTACAACAGATGCCTTAATGAATCTTGCTTCCCTGCCTGCTGGAAAACTGCTTCTGTAGTACCAGTTTTCAAGAATTCTGGTAAAAGAGCTGACCCAGTAAATTATCGCCCCGTTAGCCTCCTCCCACTTTTTCGCCAAAATATTTGAGACCATAATTAACCAAACTCTAGTCCATCACCTTACAGATGCTAAACTTCTGACCGACAAACAATATGGATTTAGACAAGCTCGTTCCACAGCAGGCATCCTAACTGTAATCTCAGAACGTATATACCATTCACTGGACTAAGCAGGGGAGAGTAGAGCGATAGCTCTAGATATATTTAAGGCTTTTGACAGGGTATGGCATGAGGGTCTTCTCAAGAAAATCAGATCATACGGAAGAATACTTAACATAATTAGATCCTTCTTAGATAAGAGAAAAATCCAGGTTGTCCTTGACTGTCGTACATCTATACAATATGATATAAATGCGGGAGTGCCTCAGGGATCTATCCTTGGACCTCTGTTATTCCTAATATTCATAAATAACCTTCTCTGTGAGATTAGTATATATGCTGACGACACCATGCTCTATAACAGACACGACAGGAAAACAAATGAACACATATCTAAAGAAATGGCAGAAACACTAGAAGATGACCTCTGATCCGTAGTGGAATGGGGACAAAAATGGATGGTCACATTCAATGCTGCCAAGACTAAACTTGTTTCTTTCAATAATTACAAGAAACCTTCCCTACTGCCAATAGCAATGGCCAATGACTCTTTATCTGAAAGTACATCTTTTAAACTTCTCGGCCTAACGTTCACAGGAAACATGAGTTGGAACAATTACCTTGAGAACATTGTCAGGACCGCTGCGAAGAAGGTGGGTTCTCTCTTCCGTGCTAGAAAGCTATTAACGCCCAAAAGTATCATATACCTCTATAAGGCCACCATTCGCTCATGTATGGAGTATTGTTGTCATATTTGGGCTGGTGCATCTTCCACTAGTCTCTCGCTCCTAGACAAGGTTCAAAAGAGTCGCCAACCTAATAGGTCCTGAACTGTCATAAGCTTCAGTCTCTGTCCCATCGACGAAATGTTGCATCCCTCTGCCTGTTCTACAAGTACTTTAACGGTGAATGCTCTGACGAACTGCAAGCATGTGTGCCCCCTCGACGTAAATACCGCCAACAAACCCGACAAGCAGCAAAATCCCACCCCTTCAAGGTAGAGATCCCTAGATGTAAGAAGGACTTCTACTCCAGTAGTTTCTTCCCCAGAACCGCTGGACTTCCGGGTCCCTCCTTCCCCAACTGTACTGACATGCAGAAGTTCAAGTGTAACGTGAACCGACATCTTGCTGCCCAACTCCTCTACCCCTGATGCTTATGTACCTGATAGTAACCCCCTACAACAAAGTGGCAATGTGCCTTGTTTGGGATGAAAATGCAATAAAAAAAAATAAAAAAATTTCAGGAAAAACTAATGGACGGTTATCTGGCAATTGTCTGGACTAACGGACGCCACTGAAAACATAGGTCTCTCTCCGATAAATCGGGAGACCAATACACAAACGTCTCTGCATTGATCCAGAACTTTTTTTTTTCTGTAAAAGGCTCAAAAGTATGAGTATTTTTTCTTTTCTTTTTTTTCTTTTTTATTTTTCATGTTAAAAAGCTTTTTTCTTATCGCATACGGATTTGTTTTTTTGTTTTAAAATAAATTTCTTGTTCAATTTATGCATGGATTATGTAATTATTCAAGCGATTTTTTTTTTTTTTTCTTTTTTTCTCTCTCTCTCTCTCTTGCTAAAATCCTCATGAATTACAAGAAAATCTAATGGAATTGCTGTGGATTGAAGGCAAATTACAATGAAATTTTATTGTTGCAAACCAAATTTAATCCTTTGGTTATTTATCTCCAAGAAATGAAGACAATTTGAATATAAAACACTATCAACAATATAACTACATTCATAATACTGTAACCCCTTTTTCTCCTCCCATTGCAAAACCCAATCATTTTCTGCAAGGCAGAGAACAAAAATGAAATCAAAAGTTACGAACTAACAATTGAAAATACAAGAAGCTTGAAGAATAAAAATCTCATATAAAATAACTGGATATGGCATTAAATAACCCACAAAGGGTTGATATGCCGTTAAAACAAAACAAAAAAATTTCTTTTTATTTAATTCTAATTCAGTGAAAAAATAAATGGACTTGTTTATTGCAGTAAAAATAGTTTTCTCCGCATGGCCTCATCGATATGAAACCATTTCATTTCTCTTGCTGATCCCGATATGTATTTTAGTGTTTATTTTAGTGTTAATAATTACCGATATGTATTTTAGTGTTAATAATTACCTATAACTATAATCTCTGCCCCCTCCCCCCAAAAAATATCCAGCAAACAAAAATATAACAACAAAATAATCCATGCTCCCTGGAAAAGCACTGTGTACAACATCAGAGCCGATGTGTATTTCGCTATGGGGCCCTCACTCGTGTACGTCCACCTCGCATTCTGTTTAGGCTGCCTATCTTAATGCTTACCATATAAATTAGATTTAAAAAATAAGGTGCTTATTCAGAATTATACTTTTTAAAAATACAAACAAATCTCGTCACGGATTGGAGATCTCATATTCCAAAAATTGATTAAATCAAAATTTGAAGGGGGGGAGCGATGTTACTAATATACAGCGTTTACCATTAGACTGATTTTAACCTTGACACTTCGAATTGCCCCTCCCCTTATTTCATCATGGCCAATGAAAACACTTCAACTTGCATAGTCGTAAATTTGATTTTTCTTGAATAAAAAAAAAATTACTTAATCAAATTGGGTGATTTTATTTTTTATTTTATTTATTTTTTTTTTTTCATCTTAGTTCTATGGGTGCTGTTTTACAATTTGTCATTGTTCTGAGGGAGGCAACTCTCTTTTACTACGAGATTCGTTCATTTTTTTTTTTTTTCATCTCCTAATTTAGGACGCTAATAATGCTGTCAGTTTTCACAAGCGTTTTACAAAAACATACTTTTGTTTTTCATTCTTTTTTCATTTTGGAGGGGGGTATTCAGTTATTTAAAGAACTTGTATAGTTTTTAACAGGTGCTTATGCAATTTAATTAACCGTTTGGCACTTCACGGGGAACTTGGACCCTGCGTAAACTTTCTTCTTTTTTTTTTTTTTTTTTATGACTGCTACTTGAAATGCGTGAAAGGTGTTCTTTCACTTTCTTTGTGTATATCTCAGACACTATTTTATCGAACATGTTTTTATTTTTTTTTATTTCTTTGAGTAAATTTGATTCATACTTTTATTTTGTTTTTATTTTATTTGTATTTCATTTATATACATATATATATATATATATATATATATATATATATATATATATATATATATATAATGTTTTTGTAATAGTCATAGGTAATTATTAACAGGAAAATTGGCACAAATCCAGATTAGCACTTGGTGATAAACCAAAATAAAGAAAAACCTTTATTGTATACCTACCTGTCGCTGAATGAAGATGATTGTCAAACCGAGTTTTCATTTCAATGTCGTTCAAACATTGGGGAAGGTTCTTTAAACCATAAAAAAATCACGGTAACATAAGTGCATAAGCACCAAATTTTTTTGTTTGTTATTGTTTTCATTTTGTTTGCTTAAATCCGGCAAAAAAAAAAATTAATAACAAAATAATCTGAAAAACGCTCCCTGGAACGCACTGCGTACAACATTGTAGCCAGTGCATATTTGCCAATGAGGGTCTCACTCGTGTACATCCACCAAAAAATGTTTACGCAGGGTCCACGTTCCCCATGAAGTACTGTTTTTCCATAAGTAATGCGCCGACAATAATCAAGCAGAAGAACCGTTTACAGTCCCCCTCCCCCATTCAAATTAAAATTGTCCTCCTAGTCAGATGGAATATTGCTATTTTTGATGAGCATGTTTGTCTTACAAACATGCTCATCATCCATCCTAAACTTGTCTTGAAGTGGCATTCACCCCGAATCAATTATGCTAGTTCCTTCCAATTTACCACATCTCGCATGAAAGCTGACCAAGCCCAGCGCCACCACTGATACTTAACAACAGCTAGTCACAGTTCCAATGGTGAACACCATAAATTGTCGGATCCAGAATCAGTTTGGTATTTTGTTTAACCATTCTGAGCCACGTTTTAAGCTGGCTGCCGCATCCAATTCTGATGAGGAAGCAGATCAATGGCTTCTCTAAGATCGCCTCATTGACAGCAGAGGGCGTGACCAGCCCAACAAAGACATCTTGTGAGAAGAGCCTGCTGGAGGGAGGTGATGTGGCACCTGGCTCAGATCACTACATTCGGCAGGAAGGGTTGCTATGGCACTGACCGGATGCGATGCAGACAGAAATGATCTGTGAAAATCAAAAACTCTCATCGACCAGGACTCGCAACATCCTAGACTCTTTCAACATTTCAGCAATAAATACAGTCATTAAAGCAGATAGCTTTTATGCATATGTAGTGCCTATTTATTTACCTTTCTACCAGGTTACAATTAGACACAATCTCTATTTTTAATATGGAGAAAAGTAAAAGGGTCACTCAGGATAGAACAAAAATAAAAACTGTCAAAAAGGCTGTCTGAAGATACCAGCTTCATGACCGAAAATATACCAAACATTGTCGTATTTTACCTCTCCCTTTGCAAAATTCAATCATGTTCTGTAAAGCTTAAAACAAAAACAATTTTGCTCTACAAAATAGCCAGACTAAATGCCATGAATAAATTTAAGATATAAAAAAAAAAAAAAAAACTTGAAACATAAAAAAAACTTATACCAAAACGGCTAGATTTAGCATTAAATTACCTAAAAAGGTTTGATATGCCATAAAACAAACTAAATCCCTCTGATCGGAAACAACAAATATTACACTTTGATCCAAGACTATGAATAGGCAATTGGCAATAAAAGATAAAACTGCTTGGGACCCACTATATTAAAAACTTATGAAAATCACTGATTATAGAAATATTTTATTTATTCATTTGTAATTTAAAAAAAAATAATTTTCCTTTTGCAGGAAAAGATGTGAAGATTCACAAATTACATGAAATTAATACAGATGAGAAATGTGCTGTCATAGGAACACTTTTCAAACAGATGGAACTTCAACCAAGCGTCTTGAAAGAAATTAGTGAAGAGGTAGGATTATCTCCCCTTTCCACCTCTTTTGTTCTCCTCATCGGTTTAATATCACAAACCAAAATCTAAACACTTTCAGTGTGATCACATCGACACATAACATAACATAAACAATGATACTTTTTTTTTTTTTTTTTTTTTTTTTTTTTTTGTTATAGCTCGATTGGTCAAGAAATCATGATTCTTCAATTTGTTGGAAAATTTTCTGTTTTCTGTGATATTGACCCAGAAAATAATTTTCAGTGTATAACTAGAAATGCAAACTTCAAACAAGTGAAAAATTCTTTTTCAAATGTAATGCCATCTTGTGGTATTAAAATTAATTATGATTATTGATTAGATCAAAACCAGTTTATAATGTTTAAAATATGCAAATATGAAGCAGGAGTGCAACTGTGACTGTTCATATGATTCATTCTAACAGCTAACACAGATAGGTGACCATTTGGAAATACTGGGCGCTGTATGTGGGACGATGTCGACACCTTCCCGCAAAAGCTTTAACCAGAATATGCATACGAGTGGGGACCACTTGTGAACTTAAATTTCCCTTGAAACTTCCTCCTCCAGAAGAAGCCGGTTTAATCTGCATAGGGTGAATGCCAATGGCAGTAATGTGATTAGCAATAGCAGACACCATAACGTTCAGCGCTGGACAAGGCACACACTGCTACTTAATTTGACACTCGGTCTTTAAATCAGTAATAAGTACATTTTTCCTACGTCCATCAAAATAAAACTTATATAACTGGATTCACAATAAAATTTACTTTAAAATGGTATTTTAATATTTTTGCGATTTGTATAGTCAAAGAAATCACTTTTTAAATCGACTATAAACTACAAAACATGCCAGCATAGCATGCCCACTCGTGATAGATTATTTTTTTTGAATAAGCGGTCGGGGTGTGTCCACATAAATACTCGAAGGAGTTGTACACATCAACGTTTCTAATTGTTTTAGCTAATTAGAGAAAAGAATTGTTTTTGCTACATCTTTCCGGTCAAAAGTTAGAATATCTCAAAAGTTGACGCTTTGTAGTACAAAGATAAAGATAGAAACTGTTCAAATATATATATTAATTTCTTTTGTCCTAAAATTTGAAAAGAATTGGAGAAAAACTTTTTATGCACGAATTGATAAAAGTAGCGAAAACCGCATGTAAACATAAGAATTTTTGTGTGCAAGATGTGCACAAAAAATCTGTTAACAAATCGTTCGTCAACTAACTTACGAAAATAAAGTATCCATTTGATTTTTGTTATTATTTAGAAGACCTAAATTTAAGGTACTACTGCAGTTTATCGCCGAAAATAAGACGCCGTCCGAGGGAGAAATCAGTATTTTAAACTATGACCGAAGCATGAAATAAATAATAAAAAAAAATCAAATTAGATAATGATTACTTCCAGAAAGAACTAATTACTATGTGCCCCAGCGTAGAATAACCCCCCCCCCCAACCTACCTATATTAAGAACAGCTTTCGAGGTGGGGGGGGTATTTCTATAATATAAATCTCAGCTGTCTGTGTGTTCAGCTAAAAGTCATATCTATATATCTATAAAAGTGAAATTGTGTGTGTGCATTTCTCTACCAAACTACTCTGTCACTTTTCAGTCTACAGACTCGAGATTTGACATAAGGGGTATTGAGATTTGGGGAAAAAATTTGGGGCTGTCAAGGGGTCAGAGTTTAACAATTTGACCTTTGAAAACTCCACCAAACTTCTCCACTAATTTTGGGTCTAAACACTTGAAATTTTAGATGTAGGTTACTTGGATATGAATCAAACTTTTTAATTTGATTTGAGCTCAAAACAAATGTTATGGGGTCAAAATTGAGGTCAAAGTTAAAATAAAATTGACCTCTGTGGTCTCTATCAAATTACTCAGTTAATTTTTGGTCTAAAAATTTGAAATTTTATATAAAGTGTATTCAGACATAGGGCAAGCTTTTTAATCAGCTTTTGGCCGAGAATTTTGCTGCCAAGAGGTTAAAGTTCAAAAGATTTGATCTTTGTGGTCTCCAGCAAACTATTCAGCCAATTTTGGGTCTAAACTTTCGAAATTTTACATAAAGGGAATTCAGACATACAGCAAGTTTTTTAATCGGTTTTTAGGTGAAAATTTGGCTGCCGAGGGGTCAAAGTTCAAAGAGTTGACCTTTGCAGACTCTACCAAACTCCTCAGCAAGCAGTACCCCCCCCCACTCCCAATATATTTTTTTCATCTTTTTTTTTACAATTTTTTTCAGCAGATTATAATCGAATGGACACTAATCTACCCAATTATATATATATATATATATATATATAAAAATACAAAATCAATATTTAAATATTTGTAAGAGGTGCTCAGTTTCTAGTTAAGTTCCTATTTACTTGCCTCCCCACAAGGACAGTTAGACACAAGGTCAGTTAATGTGAGGAAAATCCAGCTTCCCAAAAAGGGTCAATCTGGATAGAAACAAAGATAAAGATTGTCTCAGTCATGAAGGATTTTTCCTTCACTGACAGAGGACAGAAAAGGTGAAGTGTAGCATCAGAATACTACACTGTGATCTTGGTCCAAAGTCCAGCTAGAGAAATAAAATTAAAAAAAAAAAAAACGTCTTCAACTGGAAAGTTTAACGAAATAATGTGCCACTCGGACAAGAAATGTAATTGAAAACAAAAACCAAATTTGTCATAAATTTGTGAACGATTTGTTAACTTTAGCAAAAAATGTGTTTTGATATTTAAATAAGTGGGCAAAAATACTTAAGTTTTCCAAGCGTCATGTTTTCTGTTAGTGACGTCACTTGTTTTAAATGAAATTTATTTTTGTCTATTTGTCGTAATTCTTAAGTTTCATACCCCTTAAGAATTATGACAAATAAAAATAAATTTCATATTTAAAAGTAATTTGATGTCTACAATCTAAGGCATAATATTTTCAAAAGCCAATAATTATGACCTACTAACCGTAAATATGGGGGTCAAACGCCTTAAAAAAAAAACAAAAAAAAACACCCTTAATCCTTCTTCTAACCCTAGGTACGAGTGGAAGGCCTCCTTTTCTTAAAACCTTCTTTAGCCCTAACAATAATGCTAAGTCTAAGTGACAAGCTCCTCACCAAATAAAGTTCCTTGGTAAGCTACATATAAGTGTCTAAAAAATAAAAAAAAATAAAAAAATCCTTCCTTAAAGAAAAGTGAACCATTTACTACCCATAAAAAAATTATTTAGTCTGTCCTAACGCTATAATGGTCTCGAAATAGTGAATTATTTTAAATTAAATCTATGTGAAACTTAATTCTAAAATTATCATTTTTTTTATTTTTTTTTTTCTATCGAGTCTTCAGGGTGTTCACACATAATTTTCCTTAGCTCTACGATTAACCCAAAGTCAGAGTGACAACCTCCCCATTAATATCATAATTGCACAAAGACTCTCTTAAAACCACACATAATCATCTTTAGAAAAAGAAAAACAAAAGGCGCACAGGATTTATCTCCAATAGAAAAAAAAAAATGGTTAACTGCCCTAAAACACTAGAATGGCTCAAAATGAGGAATCATTTTACATTAAATTCTGAAATAATACTTGTTCATCTTTCATTAAAGTTTTTTTTAAGGTATTCACACGTAATTTGCCTACAAAGGTAAAATCGCATATTTTGGAGATTTGGTCAGATAGGGTGGGGGTTCACGGAAGGTATTAATCTACAATAATACCAAAGAAATATTGCAATATATTCATTTTTAAACAGTCCTAGATTTCGATTTCAGTTATTTGTACATAGAATGCATTACAATTCAGCTTTGAGTTCTTTCACTTCTTTCCTTTTAATGAATACATGGCATTTTTAAGGAATTGCAGCATATTTATATGTATTTACTGCAGATTATTTGGAAACCATTAATTTTTGTAGATTTTCTAATTCCTGGCACAAAAATACACTTATATGGTAAATTTCATTGCTTAATCTTCTGTTTTAATAAAGATATAGCATTTTTACTGAAAAAGTAATGTAAAAAATGTGACATCCAAACACAAAAATAGTCATATCTTCCTTAATTTTAATTGGATTTAAAAAATTTAAAAAGATTGTTTCTTAGCTCATCAAGCTCTTTCTATAGATACCAATATTGAAATATTTTAAACTATTTCAATTTTTTCATGTGTATTGCTAGATCGACAGCTCTAGGAAAGAAACTTTGTTCATGGAAGTCTTGTCTAGTTTTAGGTAGAAAGGAAAATTATTAACTGTGATTTAAAACTATGTAAACAAGGTTTTTTTTATTAATGTTTTTAGGGGAAGGAACCATAGATTGAAGCTCAGTCAAGCACTTAAAAAAAAAAAAAATAGATTCCAAAATTTTTAAAAAGCAGTAGATGCTTTTTAAAAAATTTCAAATGATTATCCTTCATCAGTTAATTTGAGTCATGTGAGATAAAACCTTTGTGATTAGTGGTGGGCTATCGTGAGCATAAAGTGCTGTCGATTTAATTAAGTGAATAATTGCATCAGTCAGCAACCACTGACTGAAGTATTAGTATTGTTTGTGTTAAGTTTTGAGACATTGTGTTGAACACAGATGGCACCGTAGTTCAGATCAGTAATCAAGATGGCGACCAAGAATCAAATGCGGTCTGTTACGTAGGTAACCTCTTAAGTTCTGAGATATTATGTTGAACAAATATGGCGGCGTAGTTCAGATCAGTAACCAAGATGGCAGCGAAGAATTAAATGCGGTCCATGATGTAGCAAATGACGAACTGATTGAATCCAAAATTCAACTATTTTTATAATAATTTTGCAACGTTTTGATTGGTTGTTTAGCACAGCCGGTGGTTATAAAAATGATTGGCGAATCCATTCATCTCATACCCCCCCCATCACAAGTCAAAAACATTTTACACACCCCCTTTTTTAATATAATGGAAAAATCCTTTCGGATTCAATTTTGGTTTCACTTGAGAAAAGGAAAGAAAAATGAACAAAGAAAAATAAACCAATAAAATAATTGTTTTGTTTTTTTTTTTCTTCTGGTTTTATGGGAATTTTATGTCTTTATTCTCATCGGTCAAAAAGAATTAATATATTGGTATAATGTGTGCAAAAGAAGCCTTTTTTTTTTTTTTTTTATACATATAAAAATAAACACTTTTTAAATATATATAAACCTACAAATAGAATACTTTTCAAATACATATAAACATATGCACAAAAATTCACAAATATACATTTTTGTTTTGTTTTAACAAATGTTTGCCAAAAAAAAAGATACAAAAAGAACTATTCGACAAAATAGGAGGTTTACAAAAGGGTTTTAACAAGTGTTTTTTTTTTTTTTTGTAACAAAAACTGGAAACATTATGTTAGGTATTAATTGGTTAATTTGGTTAGTAAGGCAGAAATGGTCGTAGTTTAACGTCGTGCCCGGGACAATTTACACTTTTTGTGTGATTTTAACTGTTCATGCTTCTGCTTTTGGGTTTCTGAAAAGAGATTTATTCATAATTAGATTCCAAAAAGTTCGGTTATAAAATATATATGAACTCCAATCTCTGGTTCCTCCTTGTAAGACATCCACACTAAGAACTCGTCTATTAACCACAGCAAAAAGAAAACTTCTCTTTCTTCCATGTGGCTTGTTTCAAGTGGAATGTCCATGGACAGAGTTCCCGTTACCCCATAACTGCTACCCTGCAGATTGCAACATAATCCAAAAAATGGTACTTGTGCAGATTTTGAACCAGATGTATCTAAGCATCCGCTTGGCTTTGCCCAGAACAAGACATTGGCTGCTCAGGTTTGCCTGTAAATTGACATAAGACACCGATCACAATGTGTGGCAACAGGCAATTTTTGGATAAATATTGGAAGAGAAGAAAGAAACACAAAAAAAGCTAGTTACATAGAAAGCATGGAGACTATGAAATTAATGTTAGACAAACAACTAGATGCCCAAAGAAGTAGTAGTTTTTTTTGTTTTTTGTTTTTTTTTTATCAAAATAAGAAATTAATCGGATCCCCAAAAGAATTGCATTACAGTTGGCGTTAGATGCATCATTGCAAAGATAGGCTCCATAAGCGACAGATGTGACCTTTTCTTAAAATTTTCTTTGACCAAAAAAGAAAAAAAATTTAGCAATTGAACCTTTTTTAAAACCGTTTGTTACAATTTCCTTTGAAAAAAAATTTAAAAAAAAAAAAACAATTGTGAACAAAACAACAAAAAAAATGCTCTAAAATAAACTTTTTTTTTTTTTTTTTTGCTTTTTTAAATCTTTGAAAGACTAAAAAGAATATAATTTAAAAAAAAAATCATTTTGCTAAACATCTTTGAAAAATAAAAAAAAAATTAAAAAATTGGTATAGTAAGTTCCCACCCACTCCGCATGCAAAAAAATGTTTTCCATGTAATGGGAAATGAATAATAAAACAAAATTATGGTAGATCGTCTTTTTTTGTACAATTGTTAAGATTTGATTATCGGCGACAATCGGCATAATTTGGTAGTTGACATCATGTTCCGGGTAAAGCCGAACGGACACTTAAATATGTCTGGTTCCAAATCTGCACAAGTACTCGAAAAAAAAAAATTACAAAAAATACTCTACAGCTAAATATTTAGAGATTTGTATCAGTAATTGTGTCAGAATCGGAATTTTAAACAGAATCAGTAATTGTATCAGAATTTAGGAAAAATATCAGAATCGTCCCATCACTTATTAGAACACTGTTTTATAGTTAGATGATACCAAACCATAATTATTTGGTTACATGATATGAATGGAAGAAAGTTACTGCAGTACACGGACCAAGAACTACCTTCCCTACACTCAAGACTTTAGAATCCACCCCAGAAACAATTAGTCACTATTGTTGACTCCAGTAAAATATTGATCTTGTTTATTGTTTGATTATACACCAGTTATAATAATATAGGTCAACTTAAGGTTTTGTGTTCCCACTCCACAGCTTGTATACAATTAAATAAAGTGGTTGGTACATTGTTTTGTAAAGTGTTTTGCTTCCGAACCAGGGGAGTACAGGATACTTTGGATAAAACACAGTATTCATGATATAAAACAGTGCACAGTAGCTCTCTTTGGTTGGATATTTTACCACGACAGTTACCTGAAACATATAAAACAAATTGTTACAAAATATTTAGATATGCTACACAGTCCTGTTCCAAATCATATTGAAAATTAAAGCTTATATTGGGGAGGGAGTGGTGTACAGGTACCTTTTTGAATTTGTAGGGACTAGAAGATATTAACATGGAGTAATAGTGCAAAATGTGTTTATGAGAGGAGCTATCAAAAAGCGATGAAATGCAAGAATAAAGATTAGAAAGTTGATTGAGATAAAAGAACCAATCATTATGTCCGGTGTTCAATTTTTTTTTTTTTTTTTTTTTTTCTGGTATTGTCTTTTATTTTTTTATATTGTTTGAAATTAAAATTTTGTTTGGACTTTTTAATACATTTTCACCTTAAACAAGGCATATTGCCATTTGGAAATAAGAGGTTACTATTTGGGATCCTGTATAACGGTTTTGTGGGGAGTTGAGCAGCAAGATGTCTAATCACAGTACATTTAAAATTTTGCAGGTTAATACAGTCAGGGAAGCAGGACATATCTGCACTGGATAATACATCATTTCATTATTTTCTCTACCATAAAATGCTCAACTGAACTCCAAAGACGTCCACACCAAGAATTCATCTATTTACCACAATGGAACAAGATTTTTTCTTCACGTGCTTAGATGCAACTTTCATGTGCAGAGCTTCTTTACAAGGGATTCCTGTCTATCGAAAACATTACTGCAGGACTGCTTCCTTTCAGATTACAACATAGTGTTCTTCAAATCCAATGTCAACAAAGATGTCATAAATTGTCCCATAACTAATTAAACTTGATTTTCTATCAGAATGTTCTCAACTGAACTCCAATCTCTCGTTCCTCCTTGTAAGACATCCACACTAAGAACTCATCTATTAACCACTCCAAAAAAAAACTCCTTTCTTCCTTGTGGCTTGTTTCAAGTGGAATGTCTATGGACAGAGTTCCCGTTACCCCATAACTGCTACCCTGCAGATTACAACATAGATGTCTTCAAATCCAATGTCGACAAATACTGACCATAAACTACTCCATATGTAATCAAACTTTGTGCATACCATTGAATGTTCCTCATTTTTCAGCTGACCTTCATTCTATCCCCTCCGTTTAACCTTAATATTATAGTGGCTATTGATTTGATAATTAGTGGCCCAATAGTAAAAAAAAAAAAAAATGAATGTGGAATTATGACTTTATTTACAACTAACTCTATTTACAAGGTCTTACTCTGTTAAAGGGCTGGGAGAAAAATAATTCAGAATATTAAAATTTAGATTTAACTTTGGTATACACAGCATTTCCATTTTTTACACCTGTTACCACTTCCCAGGATGTTGACCAGAGATTGAATTTTGCCAACAATGTGTAAGTTTAGGTCATCAAGCAGACCAAGCCTGTTCTCTGTAGGTTTGATCGAAACCAAAGTAATTTATAATTGAATTATGTTATTTCATCATTAAATGGACTCCATAAAATTGTTTTATTTTTAAAATTGTTAAAAGTTTGTATTTACTCATGGAGACGTTTTTATATAAATTTAATTAAAAACATTTCTGAGACCACAAAGAAACCTGGAATCAACAGTAAATTGCCTGGCATTAAAATACACTTAAATATAATATTTTAATTTATACAGATTTTGTATTTATTATTATAGAGCAAATCCTCTATTGTTTATTATGTACCCAATATATACTAGTGATTTTAAAAATTAAAAAAAAAAAATGACTTTGGTGCCATCAGCTAGAATCAAAACCAAAACATGTAGCTCTCCAGCGTTATTCATTAACATCTGAGCTAAGTTCATATGCATATCAAAACTTTAAAAATTAACGTTAAATGTACAGTTGCACATAGGTAGAAGATACATTTAGTCAACTTGTGCTGCCAAGTTCCAATTTTTCAATTTTTACTGGCTAAAAACGAAATTGTATTTGTTCTATAGGTCCAAATCTATATATCAAGTTTTAAGTCTTAAGACCAAAAATTTATAGAGTAGTTTGGTAGAGACTGTTCCTCACATACACACAAGGGTCACTTTTTTGTAGGTATAAATTATTTCTTACTACCCTCCTCCACCTCCTTTGAACAGACTTGTTGGACTGCAATCAGGCCCGAAGACTATTTAAGTGTCTATTCTCCACATTGTTGTTGTTTTCATTTGTATTTAAAACTTTTCATCAACAGTGTACTCATGAAAAAATAATCCACAAATGAGTCGTGTAATACATAATATACTAACAGATGTTAAATACTATACCATGTTTCTCTCTCTCTCTCTCTCTCTCTCTAGTTGCTTAAGATTCTAACATATTTGAGGAGGCGGTATTTATAAAGCTAAATTTAAATGTGAACTCTTACGAGCAGACAGTATCTGGTCTGACAATTTCAGACATTTCTTATAGAAAAAGTAATTAAAAATAGTCATGTTGACATTTTTCTTTTTTTAAATAGAATTTTTTAATTTTTAAATTTGCATAAGTTTACCTTTTTATTTTATTTTTCTATTGAATATACGTTGAATATTTGATTAATAGTAAATATTTTTTTTAAAATTCAATGTGTCAAAGCTACAGTGAAAAACACAAGATATATATATATATATATATATATATACAATTCTTTTATTTTTTATATAGCATAACCTGATGCCCCAGCCTGCAAATATTAAATTTACAAGTGATTCTGATCAACTTATTATTGAAGACGAGTTGCAACGGATTCAACTACTAGGGAAACTAGATGTCCATAGTTGTTGCACAGGTAAGTTGATTATTATGACCGTTTTTTTTTTTATTATTATTTGTCCCAATGGCAAGTGTTGCAACAAAAATGAAGAATCGCAGCTTTTGACATTCTACAAATAAATTTATTTGTAGAATATCAAAATTTTTTTAGCATCACTTACATAGCCAGTTTCCAGAATTTGCTGGAAATAGCAAATGGAATATTTGCTCCGTTTGAACTCGGATCTCTTTTTTTTTTTTTTTTGTGTATTTTTTTTTCTCAATTCTCTTGCAATCAGTGAAGTAACCAAACTTTAACAATTATTTTTAATACCTGCCTCAAAATACAATCAATACAACATATTTTCATCTCAATCTTGAAATTATCCCAACAATTAGTTTCATTCGAAACACATCTATCCATACTCTTGATTTACAACTCATTACCTTTTAGGTTATAATTCTTATTTACTACCCTGCTTTTTTGATCACCCTGAAATAATCTCCTTACACAGGTAGCCAATTAATTTCTTCACATGTGATCGGACTAAAACTTGTGTCTGGACGGGATACAAGGTAGTGTTAAATGGTTTTAAATCTGATTTTCTAACAAAATCCTGGTAGATTTCTATATTTTGAACCAATTCAAAGATAAAGTGGATTCATTGTGGAGGATGTGCAGGGTTCACAAAAGTTAATTTGTCACGAGTCAAGATAGTGAAGAGAGAGTGAAAGAAACTGGTAACATTTTTACAGGTCCCACTAGTGAACCATTAACATTGGACATGTCTTTTTTTAACAAATTAATTCAATTTGTGTAAATCCCAAAAAAAGGAAGCTGACAGAACTCCTCTTTAAATCTCAGCTTCGATGTTTTCTCTCAGCTGTCAAACACTAAACTGTTTGTTATTTTTTTTTTGCACAGTGATCACCACTTATCAAGGCCCGGAAGCCACTTAGGGATAAGGGTTATTGAAAGTACATTACGTTAATGTGGAGATTTGATGAAGTGTTTACTTAAGGGGGCGGTTCATTAGGAATTTGTTAACATTGGACTTGAAGACATCCAAGTTGTAGTCCGGTGGAAAGCCGGCAGATGGAACCGAGTTCCACAGGCGTGCAGTTCTAAGAAAGAAGCTTTGTTCATGGAATCCGCGTTTTGATTTAGGCACAGATATAGAGTGGGGGAAATTTATCACAGTGGATTCAGCTAGACGGGTGTTTTTCGTGAAAGATTGGCGAGGACCAGAGATTGTCCTCCCCAATTCGTTCTTAAAGCAGCTATTCCCCTCATATGCAAATTAATGCCACAGATAAAAAAAAAATCCAGCTACAAACACAAGTTTTTTTTTACTTTCCCCCAATTCTCATGCCTGACAAAAGATGCTCTGACGCTTGTGTAAATAGTTTCTTCTATTACAATTAGAAAATATTTCCTGGTTTTCATTGAAGTTTAAAAGAAAAAATCATGTAACATAATTCATTTGTGCTCATAATTGGAAAAAAAAAAAAGAAATACATGTTCCTCTTTTGTATCAAAGAATCATTTTTATCCAGTCTCCAGATTTAACAAATTTTTGTAATTCTACAGAATACAAACTGCATTATCAGCACATTCCAGACAGGTTACGTAAATCACCAGAAGGTGCTGAAATGTTTAGCCAATAAAATGAAATTTTTTTTTTTTATTAAACTATTAGGTGAAAGTACAGAATAACCGCCCCCACCCCATGCTAAGGATGGCTTTCTAAATAATAATTTCAGCACAGTCCATAAATTGCACAAGTTACTCTCCCCCTTTTTTTCCATTAAAATTAACATATGATGACTGTTTTTGATTATAATTTTGTTTATTCCTTAATTTTAACTGTTTGCAAGTGTTTTAAACATTGACCATCGTTTTCAGTAAAAAAAAAAAAATTTCGTTCAGCACCTTTTTTTTTTTTTTTAAAAAAAAAAAGCATTTTCACACAAAAAAATATGAAGCAGCTTCTGGCAGTTTTTATAATGACCAAAATATGATGCAATCTATATTCTGTATAAGTACCCAAAACTTCATAAAGAAAAACAAGAAGAAAAAAAAAACAATAACTGGCATTGCCATTTTTTATTTTAAGACTAAGAAGACTAAGTAGATTTTTTTTTTAACAGGAGACTTTTTTTTTTCTCACAAAAAAATGTATTAAGATTTAATAATCGATTAATTCCTTTTTTTTTTTTTTTTCTTTTTTTTTTTGCTGGTGTAAATCATCTATTTTATTTGCTCAGAGAGCAGAAGAATATAAAAATAAGAGAAAGATAATTTGCGAATAGAAAGGGGGGGGACATGCAAGCTTTTAATGAAACAGATAATGCCATTAACAGTAATTACTGGCAGCAGCATCAGATATATGAATATACAACATTATCTCACATTTTAAAATATAAAATAAAAAAATAAATAAACTGAAAATATCTAAAAAAAAAAAATTTTTATTTTTTTAGAATAATTATTATTAATCAATTTTTCTCCATAAGCTTAAATTAGAAGCTTAATTTTTTTTTCTTTTTAACTATTTTAAAACTAAAAGCAAAGTTTACTTTATTTTCTTCTATGTGTAATTGTTAGTAACGTCATTTTTCCAACCAATATGTAAGTAACTATACTGAAATGATTTTTTTTGTTTGTTTATTCTTTATTTTTTTACTGTTCAAATGAATTTTTGTACATAGATAATTTCTGTTTTAGGCTTTGTTATTGCTGTCTATGGCCTTGAGAAAGAAGAACATCCTGGAAAATTCTATGTGGAAGATTTTTGTGTGCAAGAATTGCCTTACCAAATATCGCAGCCTGTTTTAGAACACGATAGGTAATGTTCTAAATGTTTTTTTTTTTTTTTAATCAGTAATGTTTTACTATTTTCTTTTTGTTTTGGTTTTTTACTGGAAAAGTGTATGAGCTACAAAGACGGGAGTGGTGCCATTAAAGCGACTAACCTTTTATGCTCCAGAATTTATTTTTCTACATGGTCATCACCATTCTCCATGAACATCTGTGCTTCTGACATGTGTATATTAGAGGGGTTGCTTTCTTAGTTTCACTCGTCAATATCTACAACAGAGATGAAACCTTCAAGTCATGAATGTATCAGTTTAATCACAATGCAATTTATAATCCCCTCTGATCCATTCAGACATAAAAAAAACAGGAGGCGTTACTTTTGGAACATCCCTTGTACTTAATAGATACATTTTAAGAAGGAAAGTCATCTCATTACATATTAATCTGATAAACACTAGAGTAGATTAAGAAAACGGATAGAATGCTCTTGAGTGTAAGTAATACTTCAAGAACCAATTGCGGCATAAACTGGTTTTGCAATTTTGTACTGAGAAAGTTTACGAGGTGCGTACAATAAGTAATGCCCCTGATCCACTTCCAGTTATCTGATCTAGCTGAAGTTTTACAGGTGTTTGAACTGAGTCCGGTGTGAAATGGAGCCTGTTGAATGTCTAGCAGTGATCCGGTTTTTGTATTTGAAAGGACGCACACCACAGACTTGTGCTGATAATGCCCCATCATATGACCTTGTAAAACGCTGACATCGTGAATTCAAACATGGCCGGAAGTCTGTGGAAACAGATCCCAGACCTGGTCGCCCCCCCTCCCCTTCTGCCATTGATGAGGCATCTGTCCGTCAAGTTGAGACTGCCATTTTGGAAGATCAGCGCGTTACTATTCGCCAAATAGCCGAAGATGTCAAGATTAGTACAGGGTCTGTGGAAACTATCATTCATGACCACTTGCATATGCATAAGGTGTCTGCCAGATGGATTCCCAGGTTGCTCACACCATTCCAGAAGCGAGAACGCGTCAAGGGCTCGAGTATGAATTTAGAGATGTACAAAGAAGATGAGTAAAAGTTTTTCAAAAGACTGATTACACAGGACGATTACACCTGGGTCCATCACTAAGCCCAGTCAATGCAGTAGAAGCACTTGGACTCCCCACTTCTAAAGAAGGCAAGGGTGCAGCCCTCCGCTGGCAAAGTCATGCTCACAGTCTTCTGGAACCAGGACGGAGTAGTGATGACAGATTTCCTGGCAAAGCGTACCACATTTACAGGAGCCTATTATGCTTCACTTTTGAGGAAATTAATGAAAGCTATCAAAATCAAGAGATGGGGCAAGATCAGCAAAGGTAACCTCCTCCTGCAGGACAACGCTCCAGTCCACAACTCGCATGTCGCCAGATCAGAAGCACGGGCGTGTGGTTATGAAATGCTTCCCCATCCTCCCTACTCTCCTGACCTTGCACCCTCTGACTTTCACTTCTTCCCAGCCATGAAGTTGTTTTTGAAAGAAAACGTTTCCCAGATGATGCAGCCTTGATTTCTGAAGTCACGTTGTGGTTGGAGAACCAACCTGGTGTTCTACAAAAACAGTCTCCAGAGCTGCATCATACGATGGGAGAAATGCATAACTATGGGTGGTTCCTATGTAGAGAAAGACTAATAACTGTGCCAAGTTTCGTTGTTCTACTGCTATGAGAAGTGGGTTAGGGGCATTATATATATTATATATACGCCCCCTCATATCCTCAAGAGAGGTGTGGAAGTTGAACAACGACTGTGTGAAATACAAGTTTAGAGACCATGTCATGTTGCATAATACATGCAACTGGGGAACCCTTATGAACTTGATATTCCTATGAAATCTCCTCCTCTGGAGGAAGCTGGTTTAAACCACCTAGGTTGATCCCACTGGCATGCATATATATATATATATATATATATATATATATATATATACTTGTGCTAATGGAAATTCAATTAACTTTCTTGAAGTTATATATTTGGATTTTACCGTCACTGGATTATTTATCTTCCACCAGACTATCCATTCACGTGTAATCACCTTTTTCTTCATCATATTCCCTCTGTTTCACTTTTTTGTTATCAAGTAAGATCTTTGACTTAGTTGTTGTTTCATCAAATACTTTGCATGCAAAATCCGATCCCGCATTTTGCTAATTCCTACCCTCTGATGAGAAGGAAAGTATTTCTTCGAAACTCCGCGGATTAAAGACTATCCACTTATCTAGTGTTTCCTTTTCAGATTAAACATGTTTTTAACTCATTTCAAAGTGTTTTTTGACATGTTTTATTAACTGTTTGCTCGTATTTTATTTATTATTATTACACATATATATATATATATATATATATATATATATCAACTAACGATTACTATATTGTCCAATTGACTACTGTACCCTCTTTAACCCTTATTCTCGAGTGACTTCTTTGCCTTGATAAGTGGTGGTGGTGGTGTCTGTGTAAAAAAAAAAAAAAAAAGGCCAAGCCTATGAAATCACCTATAGATTCTTTTATAAGACAAGGTTGAGTTTAAAAATTCTTTTTAGAGCACAATTTAACCATGACAATTTGCTTTTGCAATTTAAACTTTAAATAAAGCCATTATTTACAGACTAAGTCACTGCTGGGAGGCATGTGAAGCTTCCTCCTGTGCACTGATTTCGATGACAAAAGTATAAGAGGGTGAAACATTTGTTAATCCTCATTCGATCCCAGACAACATCAGGTTTTCCTGCTACTACACTCTTCGCCTGCCACCAGATATTATTCTTCACAAAACCTTTTCACTACTGACTCCTTTGTTTCTGCTTTTTGCTCACCAATACAAAATGTTACATCCCTCTACTTGTTTTACAAGTATTTTGATGGTAGATGCTCCAACGAACTACAAGCCCTTGTGCCCCCTCGACATAAATACCTCCGACAAACCTGACAAGCAGCAAAATCACACCCCTACACAGATATACCTAATAGTTTCTTCCCCAGAACTGCTAGACTTTGGAATTCACTTCCAGGTTCCTGTTTCTCCGATTGTACTGATGTGCAGAAATTCAAGTATAATGTAAACACTCATCTTGCTGCTAAACTCCCTACATGGTGTCTTTGCAACTGTGTCCCAGATAGTAGCATCCTACATCAAAGTGGCATTGTGCATTATTTGGGATGAAAATGCAATAATAAAAAAAACATTGCCAGACTGAGGGTTTAGTCACAAACTATTTAAGATATATCGAATATTCTAACTTATGATTTTCCTGAAAGTGGAAGCCTAAAATATATCCATCTTCATCTATGAAAATCAAACAGGGGAAATAACTCATAGCTTTAAAGTTTACTTCCATTTTTTTTTTTTTTTTTTTTTTTTAAACTCAACTGATGTTGGCTAATAATTATTAAATATAAGTTAAGAATAGATAAAGAATAAATAAAACAACTTTAGATTAATTAAAACAATTATATTACTAATAACCATTAATAACATAGTGCTAATTGTTGAAATCGATTTTCTTTAATGTAATATGCAAATGAGGTTACTTCAATGTAGATTTCCTTTAAATTGGGATATATATATATATTTGTGTGTGTGTTTTATTTTTTTTATTACTGTTTTATCTGCTTAGTTACACATGTTTTGGTTACCGAATTGTATTAACGATCCAGTAACTTCATCAGACATTACAGAAATGGTCATTATGATTGGAAAAATGATATTAGATATCATTTTTCCTATCATAATGACCATTTCTGTAATGTCTGAAGTTACTGGATCGTTAATGATTCGGTAACTGAAACATGTGTAACTAAGCAGATAAAACGGTAATAAAAAAAAAGAACATATTTGCTCTGCAATAGTATTGAGTACTTTCTTCAGGTTTTTACTAATTACCATTTTTGCTATATATATATATATATATATATATATTGGAATAAAAGTCAGTTTTCACTATGAAAATTATTTTGTGAAACTGTACTTTTTGTACATATTGATTAAATTCTGACCAAACAGACAGGAATGTAACTTTATTATAATAGATATCGTTTGTATTTAATCTGTCTGACACACAACTTCCAATAATGATCGGTTACCCTCTTACTGAAATCTGCCATACAATCAGATAATCCTCATCAATTTTTGGGAGGCAGCGATAATAGCTTTTATTTTCCCCTCCCACTCTAAACAAGGCATATTGTCACTTGGAAGATATGGGGCTACTATTTGGGATTATGTTTAATGAGGGACTATAAGGAATTGAGCAGTGAAATGTCTGAAACTTCCGCAGGTTAGTACAAAGCCTATTATTCGAGAGAAGCTATTAGAGTAGAAGGCTTTTTGGCATCTAGGGACCTCAACAATGAGGGAGTGGAATGTTTATCAGGGTAGTCAGGAGTTTTTATGCCGAAAGGGGCACGTGCTATGAGGTCATCCGAGCACATTCTGTTGAATACTTGTAAAACAGGCACAGATGCACATTTCGGCCATGGGACAGAGGTTGGTTGACCTATTAAATTTTAGATTCTGTTTTGGACTCTGTCCAAGAGGGAAAAACTGGTGGTAGATGCACCAGCCCAGATGTGTCCACAATACTACATGCTTGGGTGAATTGTGGCTTTGTAAAGATTTAGAGTACTTTCCTGTGTGAGTAGTTTTCTAGCAAATAAGAAGGACCTACCTTTCCAGCAGCCTTGGCAGTGTTCTTAGCTTGTTGGAAAACTGATGTAACTAAACATCATTTACAGCAAAACAAGTTTTTCAACAAACGAGTGTTTCTTTGAAACTAAATTCAAAGAAATGATTTTTATATATTAATCAGACTTTTGCCAAATTCTGTATAATTAAAAAAAAATGACTAATTTATTCAACTGTTGTAAAGTGTATTAGTTTATTGTATAACTTAGATTACATATCTTTAATACACTTAATCTGTTGTAATTTTTAAAGCTAATAGTTTACATTTAAATTACCTCCCTTGACAATGAACATAATATTCAAAGAAATGTTTTGGGTAAGCTATCCATTTTTTTATTATTACATCACTTTAATTATTTTTAATATCCATAAAACTTGAGTGTGTGAGAGAGAGAGTAAGTTAAAATGCATAATGCCCTACTGATTACCTATGGAAATGAAATTCAGTAGCCTCTGTGTAGCTTAACTCCCATAAATATATTTTGATAAATTAGTACATAGCTCTACTTGCATATTTGTTGTTGAAATAAATGCTGAAAATCGATAGATAAAATCTCATTTTAACATGTGGTCCTGGATATGACCTAAAACTATATCCGTTGGTGAGGCCCCACCTTTCGGGCCTTGGGGAGTGTGGAGCCACCCTTTAATTGCCATTGCTCCCAGGTCCACTCTGACCCGGAGTGGTAGTACCTGTTAGGGTCCCAACTATGGGTTAAATAGAATCTGACTTTAAAAAAAAAAAAAATATATATATACTCCATTAAAATCGTTCCTCAAAATAACTAGATTCGGCATTAAATAACCTGAAAAAGGTTGATATCCTGTAAAACAAAAACAACCAACCAACCAACCATTTTAACATGTGTGAATATATAAAATAATTCTATATATCAAAATAGCACAATACAATTACAAATGAATAACACCAAACATTAACTAATTATAAACTATTAAATTGTTATGCAAATTAGGTAAATGTATTTGGGTCTTTGCTCTATACTCTCTCTCTCTCTCTCTCTCTCTCTCTCTCTCTCTATATATATATATATATATATATATATATATATATATATATATATATATATATATATATATATATATATATATAAATTACAATTAAATTTACCAAGATGGTAAAACTAAAGTATATTATAAGTATTAAAGAATTAATATTTATAAAGTTATCTCAACCAGATGTAAAAGCTCAATAAAACCAACTAGGAGATAGAGCTTATAATAAGTGCAAATAGTGAATAAAACATGTTAAAAAACACTTTGAAAAAGAGTTAAAAACATTTAATCTGAAAAGGAAACACTTAATAATGGATAGTTCTTAATCCGCAGAGTTTCGAAGAAATACTTTCCTTCTCATCAGAGGGTAGGAATTAGCAAAATGCGGGATCGGATTTTGCATACAAAAGTATTTGATGAAACAAGTAAGTCAAAGATCTTACTTGATAACAAAAAGTGAAGCAGAGGGAATATGGTGAAGAAAAAGGTGATTTCACGTGAATGGATAGTCTGGTGAAAGGTAAATTATCCAATGACTGTAAAATCCAAAAATATAAATCCATGAAAGTTAATTAAATTTCCATTCGCACAAGTAAAATCCAAGGAAATCGCGTAATTGGAAGATGGTCCAAAATAATCCAAAAGGCCGAAATCCATGGAATAATTCACAAATATGTACAAGGAAAAGGTGGAAAAAAAATTCCAATAATATTAATAAAAGAAAAATAAGATATGCGTTTGACACGGCTGCCGAGACAAAATGTAATTAAGAAAAATCATTGAAGAAAAAGATAAAAAAGATCAGTGAAGAAAAGAGAAAAAAAAAAGATTAAATGGTAATAGAATTAGATAGAAAATAGAAAAGCAAATGTCAAAATGACCCAGACAAAATGATGTTAAAAGGCACGAAAAATATAGGGCAAAAACGAGGTCAACTGAAATGTACAGGTTATTACTTAAGAAAATGTCAGCAAGAGTTGTTAAAAGACACTAAATGGAATAAATAAATATAAAATATAATAAAAAAATTTTAACGGGAGAGGATGGCTGGTATCTGCAAATTCCGGATAAAGCAGGCAAGTAAGTATGTAAGTAAATGCATATAGTAAAATATAAGTAAATATACATACAGGATATGAATGTGTGGATAGATTGATATATTAGATCGATAGGAATGTTTAAAGACTAAAACAGAAATTGCAGATAAAAAAAAATGAATAAATAAAAATAAAAAAACAAGCAAAAAAGAAATAAAGAATTAAAATAAAGGATTATTAAGTTATAAAGTATTAAGTATGTAGAAAAAAAACGATAATGTTAAAGAAAAATTATTTATCTATCTGAAAGGTTAAAGTAATAACTATGTAATTTCAAAATTACCATAATTAAATTTGGACTTACGTTTACAGAAAGAGAGCAGTTCGTTTTTAGAATTTATTATATTGTTACTTTGAGGGGAAGTAATTATAGTTATAGCTTCGGTTGTGCAGAGGCGACATGACTTAGAGCCTGGAGTATAAGACTTAACTTTTTTTATGATAGTCCATTTGATTGAGAAGAGGGTATTATTAGAGTTAAGTTTTTTTAATTAACGTGGTTAGAGAAGTTCCTTGGTTATTATTAGAATTATCGTTGTTAAAAGAAGAAATGTGGTTTGATATTCTTTTGTTAATTAATGTTGAAGTAGCGCCGATATATGTATGTACTTTATTAAAAGCTTGAAGTCTGATATTAATATTAATTTGCTGATTTGTATTAGTTAAATAGTTTGAATTTTGTTCATAGTGTTCAACAAAGGGTGGGGCAATGATTGTATGAGGACTATTTTGGAGGGATAATGAGTGTTAGTGTTAGGATGGCTGTTAGGAGAAATATTATTCTCATTATTAATATTATTATTATTATCATTATTATTGCTAGTTGTATGATTGTAGATGGAGGAGCTGCTCGAGTGGTATATTGGATTAGTAACTATATCAGATGGAGGATGGGAAGAAGAATAACTTCAAGACGAAATATTAGTGTCTGTTATGGGAGGATTGCGTGGGAGCTCAGTAATTGTGCATGAATATATAACATCTTGGATGCAATCATTATTGATTGTATTATATTTATTGTATTAGGCAGTTATTGATTTTGTATGCAAAATCCGATCCCGCATTTTTCTAATTCCTACCCTTTGATGAGAAGGAAAGTATTTCTTCGAAACTCTGTGGATTAAGGACTATCCACTTATTAAGTGTTTCCTTTTCGGATTAAATATGTTAACTCTTTTTCAAAGTTTTTTAACATGTTTTATTAACTATTTGCTCTTATATTTTTCAAATAACTGTTGCAGTATTGATTTAAAAACTTGACTGTTTTGATGCTGATATAGGTTGAAAAATGATTTGCATTTATCCACTTTGACATGTACTAGAATAAATGTGACCTGTTGAGTCACCCGTTAACCTTATGTTAGATTATTCAAATTGTAGAGAAAATGGCTTACCGTACAAACGTCCTCGTGTCTGTCTGTCCTGTGATTCGCGCGCGTCGAGAAAGAAAGAGTCCATCATGGCAGCCATGACATTTTGTAGTGAACGAAGTCTCGCAAGATTGCGCGCCTTATAAAAACGGTCACTTGTCGGTGGGGGAGGATCGAGAAATCATTTGATGTTTGAGAAGCGGCAAAATCAGTTGGGAGAATTTGTGTGAGCAGTGATTTTTGCCTGTTGATCGACCACAAGCTATTTTGGCCCATTTTTTTTTTTTTTTTTTTTTTGCAATGGACAAGTTTGATCTGAGATTGATACCAAAGTTCGAAGGCTCCTCTGCCGGACCCTCGGTAGTTGAGTGGGGAGAAAAAGCTAAGCTTGTCTGCCGGCTTTGCAAAATAAAGGATCCCACGCTTGTCATCCCATTGAGACTTATCAAGGGGGTATACTCCGTTTATCAACAGCTTGGAGATGAACCAACTCTGGAGGAGGTTAAGGAGGCACTATACGCGGCCTTTGTTACGGACCCTTTTATTGCCTGGAAGCAGTTCACCGAACGACGGCTTGGGTTGGATGAGACGGGGGACGTCTATCTAGCGAATTTAAAGAGATTAGCGCGGCATTTGGTGGAGTGACTGAACGCATATTAAGTTGTGCTTTTCTCACAGGACTCCTGGATGACACCAGCCAACTGCCACGAGCATCGTCAAGGCTCAGCGAGATTGAGCTTTAGGAATTGTTGGCTAGAGCCCGCAATATTTTAAAAGAAAAAGATGCGAAGCCAGTGCTAGCAGCTGCAGAAGTATCTACTCCATTAGAAGATGGCGTAAGATGTTATGTGGCGGGCCAAATCACTTTTCTAGGGACTGTTGGAGCAGTGTAAAGGACACGTCTGCTCAGGTAACGCCAAGATGCATGCATTGCTACCGGTGCAGCAAGCTAGGTCATGTAGCAAGGAGTTGTCCAGGAAAACGGACAAAGGGGGTAAATTATAGCGCCAATATTCTCCCCAGATCATTGACAAATAGGGCGCTACCCACAGTGAGAGTGCACGTGAATGGGTGTGAATGCTCTGTGCCTGTAGACAGGTGCACGCAGACTCTTGTGTGCAAGGCATGCTATGACGCATGGGACAAGAAGATTCCAGTACTGACAGTCAGCGGGAGCATGCTAGCCTCTTGTGGAGTTAGTGTCATTTGTACACGTGTCGGTGATGGGCCTACAATAACCGTACGAGCCCTGGTTGTAAATGGGAGCCTTCTTGGTTATGACCTGCTGTTAGGAATGGACGTTATCAAAGAATTGGGTGGTGTCCGTATTGATTGTGAGGGTAGGGCACATTTCTCTAACGCCTGCCTTGCTCTGGGTGCATCCATGAAACTGGAACAGCCTGACTTTCATGTGGAATTCAACCAGTTTCTTGGAAATGGTCGGACGAGCAGCCACCCGGGAAGTTGTACAATAGGGTTCCGGAATATAAATTCCCCCTGGAGCTCATGGAGAATACGATAAGGAACTACAGACTTGGATAAAAAATGGATGGCTAGTTCCCTATTCAGAGGAGGAATTTGGCCCTCCAAAGTGTCTCATTAATGGCGATTGTCCAGCATAATAAACAGAAGGTGAGGCCGGTACTCGACTGTCGAGAACTAAACGAGCACATAACTCCTTTTACAGCCCGCGCAGATATATGTACCGAGAAGTTGAGGGAATGGCGGCAAGCAGGATCTAATGTATCTGTGCTGGATCTTCATAAAGCATACCTTCAAGTGCATGTCCATCAGTCACTATGGCCCTATCAAATGGTGCTCATCAAGGGAGAAAGGTATTGCTTAACTCGCACGGGGTTTGGACTTAATGTGGCGCCATCAATTATGCAAAGGATTGTTGATGCTATATTGATTAAGGATGAGCGCATTCAGTGGGCAACATCTGCATATATTGACAATGTGTATGTGGATGAAGAAATTGTGCCTGCAACACGCGTAAAAGAACATCTTCACAACTTTGGCCTTCTCGGCAAGGAACCAGAAAGGCTATGGGACGGTGCAAGAGTACTCGGTTTGCAGGTCTGGGAAGAAGATAATGTCCTTTGTTGGAAACGAGGCAATGAAATCCCAGGTATGCCCTGTGTTTTCACGTGAAGGAACGTCTTTTCATTGTGTGGAAAGTTGGTTGGACACCTTCCTGTGGGTGGCTGGCTTCGTATTGCGGTGGCATTCATCAAACGTAGAGCTGACGTCACCACCGGATGAGATGACAAAATTTATGATGCCCCTCTCAATACAATTGTCAGAGTTATTCTCACCAGAGTGCACAAAGAAGATCCAGTACAGGGTAGATGGTGTGTTGGAAGCCAGGACCGTAGTGTGTGGGTTGACGCAAGCTCTCTTGCCATTGGCATGTCATTAGTCCATGATGGAGCCGTAGTGGAAGACGCTTGCTGGTTATACCCAGAAAAGGACTCCAACACATAAGCCTGGCAAAACTCGATGCAGTGATCAAGGGAATGAACTTGGCAATCCTTTGGAAGACAACCACCCTGCGACCATTCACAAAGAGTACGAACTAAAGCAACGGCGGCTTGACACGATCATGAGCCTGGTGAACGAATATGCACTATCAATGGAAGTGTCCCTAGTCAGATCCAGCATAAACAAGGCAGATTGTTTAACAAGGGTACCTCAAAGATGGCTTGATGCCATAAAAACAACTGTTGAACCTACGCAACCTCCCTATGCTGCATCTATGATTCCTGGTCAATCTAATCGGATTAAGGAAATCCACCAACAAAGCAGGCATCCTGGAGTCAAGCGGACCCTATATTTCGCTAAGTTGGTTGAACCAGGAGTGCAAAGGGCAGACATCATGGAAGTGGTCCATTGACCCGGCACCCGTTTGCTTGGAAAAAGGGAAGTTGGAAGTTAGGAGCCACTGGAGCCGGCTAGCGATAGACATTACTCACCACAATGGCGAGGATTTCCTGACTCTCATTGATTGCGGTCCATCAAGGTTTGCCATATGGCGTATGCTGCGTCGACAAGATACAGTCAATATTGTTTAGTTGAAGGACAATAGTTGTCCGTCAACTAAACAATATTTTCCTTGAATATGGACCTCCAACAGAGATATTGCTTGACAATAGTGCTGCATTTACCAGTGAGCAGTTTAGAAAGTTTACTGACAGCTGGGGCGTACATCTGAGGTTTCGATGCATCCATGTACCTAGTGGAAATGGGATCATTGAACGGAATCATCGAACCGTCAAAACAATCCCAGCTAGATCAGGCTGCACAGTGTTTGAGGCAGTTTATTTGTACAATGTAACCCCGAAGGATAATATTTTGCCCTCTATGGCATCATGTCAGGGTGAAGGGTATAGAGGCGAACCTGCTGCCTTAACTGGAAGTAGCCGAAGAGAGTGAGGAAAGGGGATGTTGTGTAGATCAAGAACCTGCAAAGCAAGTGCACGACAAGGTATGGAGTCAAGCGAGTCACTGAAATAATCAGCCCACAAGCGGTGCGGGTCGACAGCATGCCCCGTCATGTTAGACCTACGGTTAGTAACGCAACCATCACTAGACGACATGAGCGAATCAGTCAGAATCTAGCGAGGTATCGCTCTGGATTGCAGCACCACCATCAGACAGCGACTCAGAGATTAGTAGCCTCCTAGAAGACAGAGATGCTCAACCCTCAGACCGCAGATGAAAGCACAAGTAAAGATGAGGCATGTGTCGTTTCCCCCCCCCCTGGAAGAAGCACCTGGCGAAGACGATCACCACCCCCTTGTCATCTCTGTGATCATGAGATAAGGGGAGAGTGTGGAAAAAATGGCTTATCGTACAAACGTCCTCGTGTCTTTCTGTCCTGTGAGTCACGCGTGTCGAGAAAGAAAAAAAAAGGGTCCATCATGGCAGCCGTGACATTTTGTAGTGAACGAAGTCTTGACAGATCACGTGCGCATGCCTTATAAAAACGGTCACTTGTCGGTGGGGGAGGATCGAGAAATCATTTGACGTTTGAGAAGCGGCAAAATCAGTTGGGAGAATTTGTGTGAGCAGTGATTTTTGCCTGTTGATCGACCACACAAATCAAGAAAATGAGTTTGCTAGCCAGTTAAATATAAGACTGAAATTTATTTTGTTTCTGTTCTCTCTCCTTCTCTCCAGGCTATATATTACAACAACTGGTGATATTCCCTTTAGTTTATAATTTTTTATTCTTTCCTTTTTTTGTTACTTTTAACTGTTAATAAATAGAAGAAAGAAACAGTGATATATATTGTATAGGATAAAAGTAAAAGGTGAAACATACAGTAGAGAGGGTGAGAGTGATAGGAGCTTAGTAAGAAATCCGCCATTTGGTGAGTTAATTGCAAATTACAGTTGATTAGAACAATTAAAATACTGGGTTTTTTTTTTTGGTTTTTTTTTTTTGCTTCAAATACTTATTTTGTCTTTTAGCTGTCGCATTCAATAAGTGATGAGTTTGACAAAGAGTGAAGAATTGCTGCTTTCTGGGTTGGAATCTATCCATACCACCATTTATCGTTGACTAGTTTTTGACTTTGAAGTAGTATTTTTTTATGTTTTTGAATTTTTGAGATGAGGATTGGTTATTCTGTATTATTTTAATTGTTTGGACTATTATTTTCATTTTGAGTATCATTTTCGTAAAGTTTTGACCGATGTAACCTCTGACCTTCTTCATCTAGAAATAAAATAGGTTTAAGGCTCCTAAAATTCATACTAAAATTGTTTGCAAGGACCCATGGTGCAGTGGTTGGAGTACTGAACAAATTCAATCGTAAAGTGATAAACTCCTGAAGGTTCAATCCTCGGTGTGGTCGACCAAAAAACACAATTTAATTTACTTGGGGCCTCTATCTAGTCATGACTGGTGGAACAAGAGTATGTTATTGCCATGAAGTAAATAAGGGTTCCATTAGAAATTCTGTGCAGATTCCCAAGTCCAACAAAAACATTCCCAATTTTGACAAGATGACTGAAGAGGGTTGGCAGTTACATCTACTGAAACGTGAAAATGACACTAAGAATCTAAATATGAATAATTTTTTATACATGAAGTGGCTTCATGCTTTATTTGGGATGATTTCGAACAACAAAAAAATCAATCCTCAAACTGAGGAATATTTTAACATGTATTTCTAATTTTTAGTAATAAATATATATATATATAAGGAAAAACCTTAGGGAAGCAATTGAATCTTAGTATAATAATGGATAAATGTTTAATTTTTTAGTTTATTTATTCTTTAACAGTTATGTGGCTATTTTGTGTGGGCTGGAACTTGGCAACAAGGCAGAAAAACTCTTTGAACTTCAGATGGCATTGGACCTGATAACTGGCATGCTTGGGAGTGAAGACCAGCAAGAAAATTCTGCTCGGATTGTGCGTATTATTATTGCAGGAAATTCATTGAGCTGTGATACACAGGACAAAGATTCTATCACTAAGGTATAATTTTATTTGTCCTTTTCTTCTTGTACTTCCCCCTTCTGTCCCATTTGAAATTAGAAATATATTGTGGTATTAGAAATAACCGGTTGATGAAAATATTTTTAGCTCAGTGTTAAAACCTTTTGTTTAAGAATGTATTTTTTGGATTACTGTTCTCATATTCACAGCGTTTCTGCAAATGTAACTCTGACTTTCGTCAGATCTATCTTGTCAAACTTTGGAATCTGCAGAATTTTGAACAGAACCCTTTATTTAATCCACAAGGGTAGCATGCTCTCATTCTGTCAGCCATGACCGAGTAAAAGGCTAAAGTAATTTGTATTTGTATTCTTAATCTCGGCCTGCACTGAGGATTGAAAGTTCTATCTCCATAAGATCTACAAGGAGCCATGGTATAATTTGTTTAATAATGAATCCAATTTTTTTTTTTTTCAAATCTGTACAATGTTGTCAGAACATATTTAAGAAAATATCCAAGATTTCTTCCTAAAAATATCAATTATTAGTAAGGCACCTGATCGTAAAACACACTTGAATATGATATTTTAGTTCATGCAGATTTAGTATTTCTTATTATAGAGCCAATTCTCTATTGATTATTATATTGTACCCAATATATATTAGTGCTTTCAAAAGCAAAATCTCTTTGGTGACATCAGCTAAAATCCAAGCTAAAACATTTAATGCTCCAGCCTTAGTCATTACTGTTTGAACTATCGTCAGACAGATAAGAAATAGTTGAAAAGGAACCAACTTTAGCATATAAATGCGTATTTATATATATTTGCGCATGTGTACAAGAGCACTTTAAGATGACTTTATGCCTGCCAAGTTCCATTTTTTTTTTTTTTTTTTTTTTTTTCAATTTGGATCTCTTGGTTATTTTTAGTGGCTTTTACCCATAAAACAATGGTTCACAAAAAATGCAATCATTTGACTCACCTTGCACTGTTCTATGACTTTGTCTTGGAGATGCACTTTGAAAAAAAAATGGAGAGACACACACACACACACACACATAGTGAGTTTTATATATATACAGATTATCAATGCAGGAGTTCTTTATATATTTTTTAAACTCTGAAAGAGAAACTTTAAAAAAAAAAAAAAAAAAAACTATTCCAATTGTTTTTTTTTATTAAATTTCTAAATGTTTTTTTATTGAATTTCTTTTGTCTAATAGAACTAACATTTGTACCAAAAGATATGAGGGGCATTCCAAAAGTAAAGCCTCCTATTTTTTAGCTCCAAAACTAAAACGTTGAAGAGCTATAGAGACTGGACTGATGCCATTTAAAACAAGCAAACTTTTATACTCCAGAATTTATTTTTCTACATAGTTACCACCATTCCTAGTGCACTTTTTTAAGACTTTTTTAATGCCTTGGTCGTAAAAGTCCAGAACACACTTTGTCAATCACATCTCTCGCCACTCTGAAATCAACGAACCCATCTCTTAACTATGCTGACATTATCTCTATCAGCTTTGTAAGCGTTCAACAGGTGCCGGTGAATGTTGATTGGTTCAATTTTTCTGCATGGAGGAATTCAATGACATATCTCTGCTTCTGACGCACCTCTATGACAGGTGTTGCATTCTTAGTCTCACATCATCATTATCTGTAATAGAGATGAAACTTTCAGGTCATGGTTGCATAATTTCAGTCATCATAACAATGCAATTTGCAGTCCTCTCTGCTCCATTCAGGTAGAATTTAAAAAGGGGGGGGGCAATACTTATGGAACCGTCCTCGTAAGAACAACAGTCTATGATTAGCTTTGTTTCCTCTGCTTCATATAAGTAAATCATTGTCCATTTTAGTTTGGTCGAAAGATGTCTTTAGACGGTAATTACTCTTCAGTTTTACAATGTTTAAGTGGAAAAGTTATCTCCCCTCCACAGCAGCTAGATTAGTATGTACATAGAGGGCTGTTTTTTGGGCTCGTGTTAACCATGTTTTTTTTTTTGTTGTTTTTTTTCTTTTTATTTACTGGCAGGCGAAATACTTAACAAAAAATGTTGCCGCTCGAAGTGTGGAAGCCATAAAAAGTTTTGACGATATCCTCGTTCAGTTAGTGGTAAGCTGTTTTCCTTTTTGTAGACATCAACAATATATTTACTTTTTACACTCGTCAGTTTGTTCAAGATGGGGATGGAGCATCCTACCGCATGCCATACACTCACCCGATATCTTATATATTCCAACCGAGAGATCTTTTTTAAGATTCTGATCGTCCCTTCAAGAGCAATTGTTGGAATTTCTCTTGCACTTGGTTCATCAGGTATATTTGCCAGATAGTTTTTTTTAATTCTTTTTCATGAGTCTGGTTGCTCCTATAATTACTGGAATGACAGAGATCTTCCTAAGATTCCATTTTCTTTTCATGTCATACATAAAACCTTGGTATTTCATTATCTTTCCCTTTTATTCTACTCTTATGTTGTTAGTTTACCGGAAAACGGGAAGTAAAATAGTCGATTATGATGCGTATTATAATAGTTGATTATTAGAATTTGTAAAAGTAAAATGTCAGAAGGACTGTTATCAAAGTGAAATAAATATTTACAATTGAAATATTTACATTAACACAAACAGGAATGTATCTGGCAGTTGTCAAAATTTAGGACAAAGAAATGTATTTTGCTAAAACATGGGGATGTGTTTTGATGTTACGTAGAGTGACGTCAGAAAAGGAAGTGAGTTTTTGTATACATGGTTAGATTGAACAGTCGGTAATTGAGTCCTGAAGTAAAGATGAACGAACAGCACTCATGGGAACACTGAACTGGTTAAATGAGCATATGTAGTTGTGGAGAAGCAAATGGTGTGCCACCTTGAAACCAACAAATGGCAATCACAATAAATGCGAATATGAAACCATTTGGTTGTTTGAGTTTGAGAGACATGGCTACATTTCAGGAGCACGCCAGAACAGACAAAAATGGTTGCGATTCAAGGTATGTAATTCTTTGTCCAGCACAAATGTAAAAGATGTTTATCCGTCCTTCTGTCTATAAACTATTTAGTATATCGACATGTACATATACCAATTATACACATATCAATAAGAAAAACATACACCAGGTGATAACATATTGGAAGACGTTGCACACATTAAATAGACAAAGATACTCATTATGTAGAAATCACATATATATACACTAATTGTATAGTTCAGTATACAACATGTTCAATTTGGTGCCAAAGAAATACAGACACATATATATATACAAAGCACACATATGTTATACATCCAGCTCTACATAAGGCTGCTCTCTTTTTTGTGCGCATGTGTCTATCAGCCTATTCAAAGAAAAGATACAACTTAGCAAAATTTTAGCACCTTCTAACCTCCTTCCATCTTTCTACCAATTTAAAAAAACCTAACTATCAACCCCCACGATCTCTACATACTTTGCAAAATAGATATTTTATAAGTTGAATAGCATATTGGTTTTTAAGAATTCTGTGAAATCTCAATTATTATAATCATTCTTTATACCAACACTCTTGGTTCATGCTTTCACAATCATTAGGTGACAATTCCTACCATTCAGGAGATTCTTTGACTCAATTTGCTAAGCATTTACCTCCAGGCCACTAAATGTTTTCCACAAGAATGAAGGGAATTAACATCTTATAAATACCAAATTTGGGCGTAAACAGTCTAAAGTGTTCAAACAAAGGTTGTGTGTGGGTGCGTGCATGCCAGGTGTCAGAATTACTATATATAATAGGCTTTGAATTTTTCAGTATATTTTATACAGTAATTCTTGTACCTGACTGGTTTGTTCTTATGACCCCCTGGTGAATTTTTTTTTGTCTTGTATTGTCTTCAAACTGATATCGCTTGATCACAGCCGTCAATGTCCTAAATTTTCTCGGGAAGGGGGGGGTAGCATTTGTTTCTTTCAAGATTGAAAAGGCTTCTTTTTTTTTTTTTTTTTTTTTTTTTTTTGTCTAAGCAAAGACTTGATTTCTACCATATTGCTACTTTATGTCTTTATTTTTTTTTCTATCATTTGGCTGATTGTATTTCTCTTTATTCCTCTCTCTCACTTTATCTTTCTCCTTTTTTTTTTTTTTTTTTTTTTTTTTTGGTTTTATTTTCTCTTTTCATATTTTGGTCCCTCGATTTATTGGAGAGGGACCTATGTTTCCAGTGGCGTCCATTAGTCCGGACGATTGCCAGATAACCGTCTTTCCTGAAAAGTTTTTCCTGAAATTTTGCCACAAATTGTATTTGAATTCAAATATACATGTCTTAAGGCGTGAAACTGCACCATTATCCATTTACACTGTGACTCGGCATTCCCAAGAGCTCAAAAAGGGTCACAAACGTCTTCAAATTGCAAAAAAGGACACTTTTTACACAATAACTTTTGCCTCATCCATTAGATTTTTCTGAAACTTTGGCAAAAATGTGAAGGCAACATTGTGCCTTCACACTTCCCACATTCATCATTTCTTCACTATTTTTTTGTGGCGTGATCTCACGTGCAGCACTGGAGGGACACCATGCACATGCGGCTTGTTCTTTCTCTTTTCATGTTTTTTCTTTCTTCATTTTCTCTCTCTTTCCTTGTATTTTTTTGGTCCCCCCGATTTATCAGAGAGGGACCTATGTTTTTAGTGGTGTGCGTCCGTTATTCCGGATGATTGCCAGGTAACCATCCATTAGTTTTTCCTGAAATTTTGCCCCAACTTGTATTTCATTAAATAGATGTGCGCAGTAAAATAAAATATTTTTTTTTGCAAAAGTTCTCGAGGCTTGAAAGAGGTAAAAAATGCTCCAAAATGACACGTTTTTTTGCCCCATAACTTTTGATCCATCCATTAGATTTTCCTGAAACTTGGCCAAAATGTGGACCCCAATGTTTTGAATATAAATCCAGTATGGGTGACACTGGCAAAATTCTGGCTTGCGTCCCTGGGGACTTTTAATGCTAAAAAACATCTTTTTGTGGCTCTTTTTTTCATATTTCTCAACAAAAACTTGGTGTCTAACTATACAGTGGTTTTTCACGGTGGTCAACTCAAATATACATATGTTAAGGCCTGAAACTGCACCGTTATCTATTTACACTGGGATTTGGCGTTTCCAGAGGCTTAGAAGAGGTCAAAATGACCCAAAATAGCCAAAAATGACACTTTTGCCCCATACTGTTTGATCCATCCATTAGATTTTCATGAAACTTGGCCAAAATGTGGAGGTCATTGTTCAGTATGGGTGACTCTGGCAAAATTCTTGTTCGCATCCCTCTGGGACTTTTAGGGTCAAAAAAAAAAAAAACATGCCTTTTTGGAGCTCTTTTTTCATATTACTCAAAAAACTTGATATGTATGTCTATATAGTGGTTTTCCATGGTGCTGAATTCAAATATACATGTCTTAAGACGTTAAACTGCCTCGTTTGTCTATTTTCACTGGGATTCCGTGTTCAAAAGAGGTCACAAATGCCCCCAAATTGCAAAACAATGACACTTTTTACCCCATAACTTTTGCCTCGTCTATTAGATTTTTCAGAAATTTGGCGAAAATGTGAAGGCAAAGTTTGCCCTCCACATTTCTCAAATTCATCATCTCTCCACTAATTTTTTTGTGGCATCATCTCAAATGCAGCACCGGAGGGGTACCATGCACACGCGGCTTGTTCCCTTTCCCTGTATTTTTTCCCTTTCCTTGTATTTATTCGCTTTCTGTTTTCTTCTTTCTCTTTCCGTTTTCTTCTTTCCCTGTTTATTTCCTTGTTTTTTCTTTTTCTTTTTCCCTTGTTTTTTTCTTTTTCCTTGTTTCTTTCTTGTCCTTTTTGACGTTTTTCTTTTGTTAATGGCTTTTTTTTTTTTTTTTGTATATCATTTATTTCTTCAAAATATTGAAATATTTCAGTACTTAATTTGACTTGCACTTACAATGAAAATTAAAAGTAAAGAAAATACAGAAAAGTCTTTATGATGTATGTACTTATTACAGGAAAAAATGGCATATTGCAATCATCAGTTTTATCAAGTATTTTTATTTATTTTTTTTTTTTTTCATTAAAGAAAAATCAAAAATTTTATGATTTGCTCAATGGGAGAGAAAATCCAGGGCTGACAACTATTTGGCTCTTTTTCTTTTAAAGAAATTATCAATGGCTGCTAAAAATATATACTTTATCATTAAAAATTGAAATTTGATTTTCTTGAATAAAAAAAACAACTTCTTGATCAATTTTCATGATTTTTTTTTAATATATCTTCATTCCGTCACAATTAAGTACATGATAAGTTTTCTTTATTTTTGTTTTTCAAAATAAATGCAAGTCCAAATGAGCACCGATATTTTTCACAAAAAGCTAACTTGAATGGAATTTAACGAATTCAAAAGCAAAATGAAGTTAAAGCATAAGTCAATATTTTTAGTTTGAAAAACGGTATAAAAAAAAATAAGATTCTACTTTTTTTTTTTTACAAGATGGTCACCACTTATCAAGGCCCGGAAGCCACTCAGGGATAAGGGTTATTGTAAGTACAGTACGTTAGTGTGGAGATTTAATAAAGTGTCTACTTAAGGGAGCGGTTCAGGAATTTGTTTACGTTGGACTTGAAGACATCCAGATTGTAGTCAGGTGGGAAGCAGGCAGACGGAACAGTTCCACAAGCGTGCAGTTCTAAGAAAGAAGCTTTGCTCATGGAATCTACATTTGCATTTAGGCATAGATAAAGAGTGGCGAAAGTTTTTGACAGTGGATTCAGCTAGACGGGTGTTTTTCGTAAAAGATTGGCGAAGGGGAACCAGAGATTGGAGTTCAGATGAGCATCTGCCATGGAAATAACGATAAAACAAAGATAGGCTTGCAGTGTCTCTTCTGTGAGAGAGGTTGCAGGGAAGAGAAAAGGGCATCCCCTACTAAGCCACGAAGTCTATTTTGTACTCTGTTAAGGCAGGATAGGCTGTTTTTAGCAGCTCCTGCCCAGTATTCCATCCTTGGACGTACTTGGCTTTTATATAGATAGAGAATTGCATCAGTAGTGAGATATCTTCTGGAGCAGTAGAAGGATCCCACCATCTTTTCAGCGACCTTGGCAACAGACTTGATGTACGTGTTCCATTTCAGATCAGGAGTAAAGGTCAAGACCAGAAGCTTGTCAAAACACAGGGCCTCTCCTAGACGAGATCCATCCATCCCAATTGATGCCAGATGGGGATCAGAGCGTTGATGATGTAAGGATAGGAGTTTGGTTTTAGGCGCATTAAAGGTAACCAGCCACGTCTTCCCCCACTGAACCACGCGCTCGAGATCAGAGGAGAGAGAATCAGAGAACTTTGTCATTTACAGCCTTTGATGTGTTGCCGTAGATGGTCGTGTCATCAGCATAGATGTCAACAAATGATTTAAGTATGTGTTTAGGGAGGTCATTGATGTAAATCAGGAAGAGTTGGGCCGATGATTGACTCCTGAGGGACTCCAGCATTAATACTGCAGGCCTCTGATTTTTGTCCATCGACCACTACTCTTATGAGCCTATCGGAGAGAAATGATTTAATGATTGAGAAAACATCTCCAGTTATACCGTAGCTGGAAATCTTGTGAAGTAGACCCTTATGCCATACCTTGTCGAAGGCCTTTGATATGTCAAGAGCAATTACCCTAGAAAGGAAGCCTTTGTCAAGAGATTCACTAATCCTGTGAGATATAGCCGTCAGCATATCTGCGGTAGATCTTGCAGAGCGAAAACCAGGAGTGAAGGTCAAGCCCAGAAGCTTTTTTTTTTTTTTTCTTTTTCACAATTATGTGTGAACATATTGAAAACCTGAATAAAAAAGGAAAATTTTAGAATTTAGTGGGGAATGGGAAATTAGTTTTACATATGAGCCAACAAACGAAAAAAAAGGTAAAAAAAATTTAAATGTACAATAAATAACTGTTGCTATAGTCAATAAAAGTTACTTTTGTACCTACCGGGCTCAATTTATGTTTTTTTTGTTTGTTTGTTGTTCATTTTAAGTGCTATTTTTTTTAAATCTCAAATATTCAAATTTTAGAAGCGGTTTTGCAAACAACATGGCAGCAGGTTTGTTTCCCATGAAGAAAACTGTAGGCCGCCATCTTGTTTGCAAAACCACTTGTGAAAACCGAATGTTTTAGATTAAAAAATAACATCTGAATTTTTATCTTTTTTGCAGTATGGAGTCTAACCTTATGAAGAAGGGTGACTCATTTTCTATTTGTTAATGTTGAGATGTGGTGGGGGTAGTAGGTATTAAAGATGAATAGAACTTTCATTAAACGTGATACAAATAATTTTTCTATTTTCAGTCAAATGTTGATGTTGATGTAATGCCTGGTGAGTTTGATCCTGCCAACTACACAATGCCCCAACAACCATTCCATCGCTGCATGTTCCCAAAGGCAGGAGGTTTTCAGTCATTGCATTGTGTGTCTAACCCTTATGACTGTACAATTAATGGTGTCCGGTTAGTCCCTTCATTTTGTTTCATTTTCTTTTGCTTTTTAATGTGGTTCTTTCCCTTTGTCCATTTCCTTTCTCTCCGCCACTTTTTTTTTTCTCCCTTATAATAATTGTTTTTACTTTTAAACTATTTCACTGGATAAACTACATTACGTCCAAATTCCATGCAAATAACCATAATGGAAATAATGAAGCTAACAAATGTAATGGCATTGATCCATTAAGTAAAGCGGCAAGCGTAGATCTTATACGAGTGCTAGTAGATCAGGCTTTCTGAAATTACCATCTTCCTTTACCTAAAATGCATCAAAACATTGATGTTTCCCCCCCTCCTCTCACTTTGCAAAACTTGATCATGTTCTGTAAGGCCAAAAACGAAATCAATTTTCTTCTACAAAACAAACACAATGAATAAATATTTAAAGATAAAAAGAAATTGAAGGATAAAAACTTTTTTGACGTATAAATTGTTAATATGTAGATATTGTATATTGTTTAATTGAGACGCTCATATTTATATTTGTTTGTTTTATTTATTTATTTTTACATTTCTATGTTTGCTAAGGTTTCAGTTAACAAGATTGATGTTTTATAATTAATTAGGGGTGGGGGGGCACCCGGCGTTGCCCGAGTGTTTGGAGGTGTGTGTGGTTGTTAATGAAAACCTAAGAATAAGTGAAGTAAAAACAGAAAAACGAACATTAAAACTTATCAGAAAAATAAAGCGGGGGTACCCAGGCGGTGTTGGGGTAATCAAAACAAAAAAACACAAAAAAAAACTAACATAAGGCAAAGGAACGATGTTAAATGTAAAAATCTGAAAAAGAAAACAGAAAAACGAACGTTAAAACTTTTGAAAAATAAAAACCAAAAAAAAGAAAACATGTGAAAAATGGCTTAAATAAGCCTGTTTCAATATTACAATTAAAAAAATCGGTGGGTACCCGGGTGTTTTTGGGTGTGTGTTTGTACGGTCTGTGGGGGGGGGGTACTGAAAACCTAAGAATAAGCGAAGTAAAAGAAAAAAACAGAAAAACGAATGTTACATGAAAAATGGCTTAAATAACCCTGCTTCAATATTTAAATTTAAAAAATTAAAAAAAAAAAGACATCTCACACCATGATTCGAACCCAAAACATTTAGATAATGACCCAATGCTCTAACCAACTGAGCTAACACGACGTACATGGAATTGTGTCAGTTCTTCAAATATTTAAACTAAATCAGGTTATGACTTCATCTGATGCATGCGTAGAATCGATCTCGTTATGAGAGGACGGTTTTTGTTGATTTCAGGATGAAAAAAATTAACGTTTTTGGCCAATTTTTCGATATTTGTCGGGTGAAGGATGGGGCTTTCATATGAGACCAAGTTTGTGAATTTTTGTTCCGTCTGTCAAAAGTTTTTAGCAGACACACAAACATACATAAATACATACATTTTCGCTTATATAGACTAGTGAGGGGTACCCGGCGTTGCCCGGGTGTTTGGAGGTGTGTGTGGAAACTCCGGGGGTGGGGGGGTTAAAAAAAAATAAAAAGTAAGTATGAGGATCGAACCCGAACCCTTGAGGTAAAGTTTGTAAATTAAAGCGTGAAAAAAAAAATGTGACATTAACCATTGCCCCACCACGAGATGTTAATGGAAACACGTTTGAATTTATTTAATTACTTGGATTTGGCAGGTGCCCATTTTAATGAGTTAATGAGGTCAAGTATAGTATTAGATAGTATTACTTCATTTACTGCTGAACGCTTCCCCCCCCCCCCAAGATGTTATAGGAAAAAGACTAACCCACATGCAGCGAGCGACAAATGTTGAATATTTATCTTCCTGAAATCGAGCAAATTAAATAGACAGGCGAGCTTCGTTGTTAACTGTGAGATATTACGATTTATATGTGATATAAAAAGTTTTAAAAAGTTGTGAACCGACCGACCGCTTCTCTGAAAGAAGCCTTTTGTAGACATACAGAAAAAGCGAACACACATACATACATACATACATACATTTTCGCTTTTATATTTATAGATGTAATTAAATAAATTTGTAAATGTACACCCTCTAATTCTGTCTAATCATCTAAAATATAAGGTATTTAATCGTAGGTACATCAATGTATATTTGCCAACATTTTAGGCAAAATATTAATATAAATATTTTACCCTGATTGTTTATAATACATGTGCACTAGTTCATTGAAATATTTACTATCCTTATGTCTGTTCAGTCTCTCTTTACAAGTGTTTGTCAACCTAAGGATACTTCATCCTACAAGTAAACCCTGACCAAATATTCAAAGTAACATAGTGTTCAAAGCTCAAATAAGATCCCCTTGACCTGGCTATACACTGGGTCATATGAGAAACAGTGCACGTTTTCCTAGCTGAGACTAGATGAATTCTTGTCCTGAGATCTAGTAAGACCAAGAGACCACAATAAAAATATACTCTAACATATTTAACTGCTCGATTGATAATAGGAAAATTAATGTTCTACACTTCTTTACTAACTCCAAATTTGTTCAACACTCGACATCTATGTATGTTGTATCGCAGCCCACTCATAAATATGGCCGCATATGTCACATTTACAGGCTGATTCCTTACAGGCTGATTGAAATTGAAAAAACAATCAACAGATTGACCGTTTAGGTAATTAAAAAAAAAAAATTTTTTAAAGGACATAACTTTAAGAATGTCCTTTTTTTTTTTTTAACATAAATAATTTATAAATTTTATGAGAATTTATGAAAACCGATTTTAATTTCTAAACATGTATCCAACACTAAAATGAATGGTTTTAAAAATTAAGAGACAAATAAAAATATGCACAACTCTTAATAATTTCAAAATTTCCTTTCATTTAGGTTTTTAGTAACCAGTGGTCAGGCTCAGGACGACATTGCCAAATACAGCCGAATGGAAAACCGATTGGATATTCTTGAGAAAACTTTAGAATGGGGACATTTAATGCCTACTGCTCCTGATACACTTGGTTTGTTTCTTTCTTTGCATTCAATCGTTAATTTTGATTTTGTTAATTCTATTGGATGTTCATAAAATGACTTTTTTTGCCCGTTTGAAGTTGCCAAAAGTTATAGCTTGTTGACTTAGAATGAATGCTTTATGCCAAACTTCTTGAGTAAATGTGATATTGTGGTGGCCTATTCCTTAATCCCTTACTGTGCATCAAACAGATATCATAATACTTAGTTTGCTGCACCTTATTATAACAAAGGTCCATACAAAATTGCAGCCAGATTGACCCAGTAGTTTCTGAGAAAAAGTGAAATAGACATGCAGACACACAAGAAATATGATGTAGAAAGAAATTTTAGCCTGTTAAATAGCTCGTTTATAGAATGAGGGCTTTATGCCAAACTTCTAGAGTAAATGTGGTATTGTGGTAACTAATCCCAGTTGTCTCTAATTGCATGAAATAGATACCATAATACTTTGTTCTCTGCACCTTATTGTTACAAAGATCCATTATAAAATCAACCTAGTAGTTTCTGAGAAAAATTGGAATGGTCAGAGAAATATAATATAGATATTGGGATCCCTGTACTTTATTTTTATCTTTTCCATTTTATACATTTTGAAAAGAAACAAGTTTTCTTTTAAATATACTAATTATTGCAAAAAAAAATGTTAACTTGATTTACAACTTTGTTCATTTTAAATACTTATTTGTGCATCTCTCAATTGAATTGTATTTCTCTGCTTGTGTTGATGGGATGGGTCATAATGCAAGGAAGATAACTAGGATCAATTAGGAAAAACATTTTTCAAGATAATTTTGGATGCTGAAATAATTGACAGAAAAATGAAATGCCAAATAAAAAGTATTAAATAAACTTGTTAATTAAAAGTTTTAATAGTAATGAAAAAATAAATAAATTTTTAATACAATTTGAAGACATTCAACTTGCCTTATGTTTATTTTTATCTTTTAACCAAGACTGCACGAATGTAGTTATAATCACTAGAAAAATTAAAAACTTGAGTAAAAAAAAAAAAAAAAAAAAAAATGAAATAAACTTATTTCAATAGTAATAAAATGAATACATTGCCTGTTTATTAAAGATATTTATTAATACAATTAAGACATTTAACTTGCTCTAAGTCTATTTTTAAAAAAAAAATTTTTTTATATAAATCATGATCATCACAATTATTTTCGAAATGCCCAGCCTAAAGAGCTTTCATAACCGCTACACTGTATTGTATTCCCTTGTTTCAAATTGATCAGTAAATCTGTATGCCTCAGTATCTATTTTTCTATTATCAATCTTTTCTTCTTGTATCTAAGCTTCACCTGTATGTCCAGCTTTTTATTATGTCGAAAAGTCTCCATTTAAAATGTCTTTATATACTTCTTTGATTCCCTTCTATAAAGAATAGGACCAGTAAAATTAATCCTCCAATTTCTAACTTCATCTTTGTGTCTGACATATGCATGAGAATTAATCGACAAACTATTTCAAAGTTATTAAATGGGGATTATTTTCTTTTTCTTTTCTTTTTTTTTTTTTTTTTCTTTTTTTATAACATAGGAGTCCCCACTTATCAAGGCCTGGAGGTCACTCAAGGATGAGGGTTATTGAGTGTACATTAGGCAATGGGATAATATTGTAGTAATCGTTAGTAATAGAAATTTGGTAAATTGGATTACTTAAGGGGGCGGCTCATCAAGAATTTGTTTGTTGGACTTGAAGACATCCAAGTTGTAGTCAGGTGGGAAACAAACAAACGGAAGAGAGTTCCACAGGCGTACACTTCTGAGAAAGAAGCTTTGTTTATGGAATCTACGTTTTGATTTAGGCACAGACAAAGAGTGGGGAAAATTATTGACTGGTTTCAGCTAGATGGATGTTTTTCGTGAAAGATTGGCGAGGGGGGACCAGAGATTGGCGCTCAGACGAGCACTTGCCATGGAAATAACAATAAAACAGACTCGCAACGTCTCTTCTGTGGGGAAAGAGGTTGCAGGGAAGAGAAAGGAACCCCCCCCCCACACACACACACACACACTAAGCTACGAAGTCTATTTTGAACTCTAGCAGCTCCTGCCCAGATGTGGCAACAGTACTCCATCCTTGGACATACTTGGCTTTTATATAGAGAATTGCATCAGGAGTGAGATATCTACTGGAGGAGCAGAAGGATCCCACCATTTTTCCAGTGATCTTGGCAACAAATCTGATGTACATGTTCCATTTCAGATCAGGAGTAAAGGTCAAGACCAGAAGCTTGTTAAAACATGGAGCCTCCCCAAGACAAGTGCCATCCATTTCAATTGATGCCAGATGAGGGTCAGAGTGTTGATGATGTAAAGATAGAAGCTTGGTTTTAAATGCATTAAAAGTAACCAGCCACCTTTTTCCCCATTGTACCATTTGTACCATCTGATTCTTTCGGAAGAGAGAGAATCAGAGAGCTTGCTCATTTACGGTCTTTGATGTGTTGCCATAGATGGTAGTGTTGTCAGCATAAATGTTAACGAATGATCTAAGTATGTGATTTGGGAGATCATTGATGTAGATCAGGAAGAGATTTGGGCCCAGGATGGGCCCCTGAGGGACTCCAGCATACAGTATTAATATACTGTATGCTTCTTTCTGATTTCTGCTCATCAACTACTATTATGAGCCTATCAGAGAGAAAAGATTTAATAATTGAGAAGACATTTCCAGCTATACTATAGCTGGAAATCTTGTGAAGTAGGTCTTTATGCCATACCTTATTGAAGGCCTTTTATATGCCAAGAGCAATTGCCCTAGAAAAGAAGCCTTTGTCGAGAGATTCATTAATCCTATGAGATATAACCATTAGCACATCGGTTGTAGATTTAGCAGAACAAAAACTATATTGCATGTCACTAAGATAATCATTTCTGCTGAGGTGGTTGACTACTTCTCCTTCGTTGCATAGGGTAGAATTAGCTGCAAAGTCCTTGGTAAAGAGTTTGGCTTTGTCTGATGCTGACGAGATGACCTCAGGTCTATTGATGATGGTTGGGATAGAACACACACTTTTGTTCAGGAATCTGCTTTCTATTTGCCAAGATTGGTGGGAATCAAGCCGCTGCTCAGCTGCTTTGAATTTAACGGACTGAGCATATAATTCTTGCATTTTTTTATTACTCTTTTACAGTGGTTGCTGGCAGTCCTGAAAGCGGCTTTAGTCTCGGTACATTTATTATGTTGGTAGCTATGGAAAAAGTGATTTCTGTGCGGAATGGAAGCAGCACATTTAGGGGAGAACCATGGCTGGCTGTTAGGTTTTTGCTGGAATTTTTTGGGGGGTATGAATTGGTCTATACCTACAATTAACCATTCCATCAGGTCTGATACTATAGAGGACACATTCTTTTTAAACATGGAACGCAAGGGTAGATCGGATATAAATGTACGGGAGCTATCCCAGTCAGCTTAGTCAGAGTATCAATATACTGTACGATGGAGAGGTACATCTGAAGACTTATTACATTTCATTTTTATCTTAACTGATACAACTGAGTGATCGGAAGATCCCAGATGAGACAGAACAGAAAATGAACATAGCTCAGGGCAAGTTGTGAGAAAAAGGTTTAGAAGTCTTGCATATTGACTGTTAGTATCGGGCACACGAGTGGGTTCGTGAACAGTCTGAGTGAGGTCATAAGCAATGGAGAAATTATGACAGAACCTCTCCTCATCATCTGTCTTGTTTGATTGGGGCAAACATTCCCCATTGTGGACATTGAAGTCGTCACCACAGATGCCTCATGCCTAATTTGCTCTTGTGGGGAAGCAAATAAACACACACCACAGATGTGAACGTTAGCCAAAGGATGAGCAGTCAGGATGTGGTCAATTTTCTCAGATATACTCTTAAAGATAGTAACCCCACTGTTGTAGGGGCGATAGTGGGCAAATATAAATGCAGTGGTGTAAGCAAGTGCAACCCGAAAGCATATAAGGTAAATTAGGGTCTTCTCTGGAGATGTCCCTACCACATGGAAAGCCATCTTTAATGTAGGCACATATTCCATGCCCATGGCGATCTTGGGGATTTGGATGTTAAGTTAGACTATCCTTTAATTATGAACTTATCTAAGGAAATGGTCAGTCCAATGCCAGTTTCGCTTAGGAATGATATGTCCAGTTTAGTCTCTTCCAATTGGGTTTAACCTCTGAAAGGTTGGAACGTAGACCCCTGATGTTGGAGGAGACATGGTAGTGGGAGTCTACGTTGGAAGATAGGATTTGGGGTTTATTTGTGTGTTTTTTCTGGAGATGTTTCATAATGAAGTTTTGGGATTTGTGGAATAGGTCAACAGACTTGGTTAGAGCAGGGTAGAGAGGGAAAGTAAGAGAAAAAAATTTCTTTTTTTAACTTTTTGTAGCACATAAGGTAAAGCCGTAACAATTACTCACTAATATGGCATCGAGAAGCCCCATCAGAAGCTACTGCATGGTCCAGAATCCATTCACCAAATGGCAATACAACAGCCCCAATCTACTACTTCCTGTTCCAAATACAAATGTTTTTGTATTCAACCATTTAGATTTTCTTAATATGATATTGTATGTAGTTATGGAATGGTTTAGTACACATACAAGATAATAAATTTATTCAGCGTTGTGTTCTCGTGTGTGTGTGTGTGTGTATATATATATATATATATATATATATATATATATATATATATATATAATGGCTCATTATGACACAACCACTATCATTTCAGTTATATCCTGCGATCATCGTCATCAATCTGAATAATGCATGTTTTGGATTTTTCTTTTTAATTTTGTTTTTTATTTAAACTATAAAAATAAAAAAAATTTCATCTGAGCTAACATTGCGAAACCCAGCGTTTACAGGTACTTATTGGCTTTGATAATATTTAAATACTATTTTCTTTTTCAACCAAATTCAGGCTGTTATCCATTTGGTACAGAAGATCCATTCATTGTGTCTGAGTGTCCACACCTTTACATTGCTACCAATCAACCAGAATTTCAAACTAAAATGTTTCAAGGTAATTTATTATTTCGAATACATTTTTTTAAATTTTAGTTAACTCTCAGAAATAAGGAGGCTCCTTTTATGGCCAACATGTGAATTAGATTCTCCTTTACCTCTCAAATGTTAAGTTGAAAGAAATTTTCTTTCCTCAATTGACCACTTAACTATGTAGTTTATCTTTATTGTTTTTTTTTTCTAGGACAAGAATTTATCTAAAGGTAACATCACTAGGTGCACAGTTCCTTGTATGAGCTACTTTATAGCTATGTCGAGGAGATCATCTTTGGGCTTTGAACACTGTTATTTTGGGTTATAGTCAGCTAACATGCTTCTTAACTTCCAGCATGGCTGCTACCGGAAGTAATGTCATGGCAAATCAGTTCGTTCACTTTTTTTCTCTCACCCCTATATCTCCCTATGTGTGCATATATATATATATATATAAAAGTGAAAATGTCTGTGTACATTTCCCTACCAAATAACTCTGTCAATTTCGGTCTAGAGACTTGAGATTTGACATAAGGAGTATTGAGATTAATCGATTTTCAGCCAGAAATTTGGTTGTCAAGAGGTCAAAGTTCAACGATTTCATCTTTGAGCTCTACCAAACTCCTCCGCCAATTTTATGTCTAAACACTTGTAATTTGAAATGTAGGTTACTTGGACATGGATCAAACTTTTTAATTTTATTTGAGCCCAAAAAAATAAATGTTATGGGATCAAAATTGGAGTGAAAGTTAAAAAAAAAAAAATTGGCATCTGCGATCTCTACCAAATTACTCGGCTAAGTTCTGATCTAAACATTTGAAATTTTACATAAAGGGTATTCAGAGATAGGGCAAGCTTTTTAATCGGTTTGGGTCGAAAATTTGAGCTGCCAAGGGGTCAAAGTTCAAAAGATTTGACCTTTGCGGTGTCTAGCAAACTATTCAGCCAATGTTGAGTCTAAACATTTGAAATTTATACATAGCAGGTATTCAGACATGCGGCAAGCTTTTTCATCAGTTTTGGGGCGAAAATTTGGCTGCCAAAAGGTCAAAGTTGAAAGAGTCGACTTTTGCCTATTCTATCAACTTCCTCCACCAGTTTTGGATCTAAGGACTTGAAATTTTAGATGTAGGTAATTTGGACATGAGTAAAGCTTTGTATTTTGATTTCAGATCAAAATAATAAATGTTAAGGGGTCAAAGTTATGAAAAAAAAATTAACCTCTGCAGTCTCTACGAAATTACTCAGACAAATTTTGGTCTAAACATTTGAAATCTTACATAAAGTTTATTCACACATAGGGCAAGTTATGAACAGTACATAGGGCCTGAGCAAAGCAGGGCTGAACTGCTAATATATATATATATATATATATATATATATATATATATATATAAATTTTTTTTATGCTTTTCCGATTATTTTTTATTTAATAATCATTGAAAAGTTTTCGGTCTTATTTCTAATTAAGAATTATTGAAATTAGTTTTTTGAAAAAACTTTTTAAATTATTTGGGGAATATTCTTTATTGGATAAGGTTTTTTTATGATGTTTGAAATTTTGTTATTGTAATTTCAATCATTTCATTTGTTATTTTGATTTCAATTTTATCTTTATACTTTCATAAACAGATTTATTATATAAATTCAAACATTTTTATAATTTCATAAACACTTATAAAAGTTCAAATAAAATAACTCATTTTTTAATTTTATTAAAATTGCAAAAAAAAAAAAAGATTTATTTCTATCTGCATACTTTTAATTTTTATTGTATATTTTTCAATAATGTCCTTTTCTTGTATTTTATAATTTCAATAAATTGCTTCACAATAGAAATATAGAAGAACAATAAAAGTGAGGGAACTGATTTGTCTTGCCACTGCGTCTGGTAGCACGCCATGTTGGAAGTTAGAAAGTACATAAGCTGACTATAACCATTATTTGGAATATTTATTCAAAATTTATTTTTTGTAGAGTGAAGTATCTTCATGCCAGGTAGTTTGAAAAACTCTTTGAGTCTTATTTTGAAGTGGATGTTATTTGGGCTTAGTGGTAGGGTCAAATGAGATTGTTTTTGAGATGAGATTTGTCACACAGATTTAAGGTTAATGACAGGTGGCCTTGTCACTCGGACCTAGATTTAGTGGTAGCATATTTGTGTGTGCGTGTGTGTATATATATACTAACTTTTCAAATTGAAAAAAATATCAAAGAATTTGGAATACTAAAAGCCAAGAATGGCAGAGAAATGGGGATCATTATAGATAAATTGTTTTTATTTTTTAATTTTGTCCGCCAAGTTTTTTAGGGTGTTCACACATAATCGCCTCAAAGAATAGAATCTTAGTTAGTATTTAAATTTTTGTTTTACTTGGCTGCTATAAAGTTGTTTATTACTATAATTAAAGTTTGAAACCTAAGTATATTTGAAAATCAATATACGAATCAAAAACCGCATTAATTTTAAGCAAAATTTTTTTTTTTTTTTCTCAAAATAAATGTAGTTGCAAAAAAACTCGTTCAGACAAATAGCAGACGACTGCTACTACTGTTGACTGCTAATCAAATTGTTTAATTTCACAGAAAATGGTTACAATTTTGTAGAAGCACCTATTTAATAACGGATGGTACAAAAAGAGAACTTGACATAGAATTATCATTTTAACACGTAAAAATAATGTATTTACATCAATTTACTTAGTACTTGGGGTACAAAAAATATTTAGAAAATAAATGTTTGAATCACATTGTGTTGAAGACAGCAAAAATTGAATCAACCAGTTTATTTTGTATCCCAACAGTAAGTGAAATTTGTTTTTTTCTGATTGTTTTCCAAATTTCATGATGAAATAGGGAATTGATACCAAGCTTCTAAGTATCGCAACATCTTTATTATATTTCTAAAAACTCTTCAAATATATCATGTAGATTATTATTTATTAGTTTTAATAGAACTTTCTTGAAATATCCAAACCATTTTAAATTCTATAGAAAAGAAAGAAAGAATTTTTACAAAGAAAAAATAGCTTTTTATACACGTCATGGTTATGGTAACACTTGGCACATCCTCAGAGGCTGGAAATTTTCCTTTGTTTATTTTATTTATTTTTTTTATAGTTTTGATTTACTTTTTACTTATTGGCCATACTGACACTTGACTATTGAGCTTTAAGTACTTTTGCAGTTTAGCCTGTGCTGAAATAATACTATTTAGAACCCATTACTAATATGGCGGGAGAGAGGGGAAGGCTTTAACTATTCTATATTTTCACCTAACAATTTAATGAACAAATTCTACTTTTACGATATCTTTACTTGAAAATCCTATTTAAAATAGTATGGTCCATAAACTGCTGAAGTGCCTGTGTTTGTTTATTAATTTTTTTTTTTTTTTTTTTTTTTAAACATCTATTGAACTTCTTTTATTATTTTTTTTTAAATAGGATCAAATGGCCAAAAAGTGCGTTTGGTGACCGTGCCTCATTTTCAAAGCTCAGCTTCTTTTATTCTTGTCAATTTAAAATCATTGGAATGTGAACAAATGGAAATGCGATGCAGTTTTGCACAAATTTCTGAACAATCAAATGGCAGCCCAGAAGTTGATAAATAATCAGAATCAACTTCCACGCACAAAAAAAAATAATAAATAAAAACATACATTTTTTTTTTTTTATATAGTTTTGTGCAGTACTGAATAATAAACTGTTTTTGTTTTCTGGATAATTTAATTTCTTTTTTTTTTTTTTGTATCTTTGATATTAATGAGCATTTTGTTTTTTTTTTTTTGTTTTTTTTTATATAATCTTTTATTTAAAATTGACAGAGATGAACACTGCCAATACTTAGATACAAATCCCTTCTCCGATGCCATTCGTTGAGAAATGACCAACCTCTCCCCCTTCTATTCCATCTAGGTGTAAACATAAACAATAGTGGGAGGGTGCATAGATGCATACTATAAACAGCATGCTTTAGCTAAAAGAGGGTTACCCCCACCTTTTTTCAGGAAAGTGGTTAATGTCTTTGTAAAAATAATAGCATCTTAAAAATGAGGCGTTATGCTGAGAAAACAAACCACAGAAGTTATGATCACTTCAACTTTTATGACCAATGATTAAGCAGTCCATACGTGATCCAAACAGAACTCATTTGATGTCAAAATATGCATATATTCTGATCAAAACAGAAAGGAAATTTTGCTGTGGAATCTGTTCATCACAAGATGTTTTGATTTGGTCAGGTTCCAAATTGTCTTTGTTTTTTGTTTTTTTGTTTTTTATTTTAAACCTCTTAAAATAAAACATTTGTTTTAAACTTTAATTTTGCTTTGATTTGAAAGGAAAATCTTTTTGCTACAAGAGTGACTGAGATCACATGATTGACAAATCACTGAATTTGGATGAAGACACGTGAACAATCACAACCTGTGATGTGAACGCACGCAAACACAAGTTCACATATAGATAAAAATAGAAATTCAAATAATTGCATGCAATGAATCATTTTTAATGGTTGTTTCAGCGTTGGATAATCAAACATATCATTAACTTTTTTTTTCTTTAATGGTAGAAATAGCTCGTAGAAACTACAATTATGGTGGAGGTGTTAACAAGCTTTGCTCATTTACCAGTTTGTTTCATGGGCAAACGAGTTTAGTCTGGGTTAATTTAGATGTTCTTTCTGGTGTTGCTCAAATAATTCACTTAATCCAAGCAACACATAATTTTTTTTTTTTACAAGTTTACCATTAATCTCCGGCTCATTCTGAGAATGATTAGACAAAGTAATGTCATGGACAGTTAGTCATTAATAGCTTGATAGAGCAGTTAAGAGAATTCAGAATAAAATATTTAGTTTCTGGTGAAAGCAAGCAGAGGAACAAGTAGATGTGGCCAGTTCAAGTAGTACCTCAAAAAAAAATAAATGGGTATCTAGGATTTCTAGTTGACAGGGGACACTGGCTGTTGAAGGCAGGTGGGCAAGAGAGATCAGCAGAGGAATGGGGTCTCTACTGATATGGGTTGAGTGACAGTTTTAGCTGAGATCCTGAGCTAGGAGGATTAACTCTGATGTAGATACTTGCAATGAGACACTTACATACAATACGCACATACATGTATTCAACAAGTCTTGTATACAATGGGTTATTTCTTATGTAAATTGTGAACTGTGTTTTGCTAATGGGAATACTATAATCTCCATACAACCATAAAAAGATGAAGAAAAAGAAAAGAACCACAGCATATGCATTTGGGGGTAATACAGTTAATTGGGAGGAGTGGGTATAATTTTTTTTTAATTATTTTTACTAGAAATTACTTCAGACAAGATATGAAGCCACCAGTTGTAAAGAGCTAAAATGCAAGAGAAATTTCAATGTCAAACTAGTCTATGATAAATGTTTGATAGACTTCTTTATTAATCTTTATCTTTAGATTCAAATATTAACATTTTATTTCAGTATTTAACTTATATATTTATTTTCTGATTGATTCTCTCTTTGTCCTGCTCTAAGCAAGTCTGGCGACCTGGTCCACAAATTCCAAAATTCCATCATGACAAGTTTCAAGAAAAAATACACGATTAAACCCGGATCACCAACTTCCAACATAGACCCCCACTATCATGTCTCCTTCTCCAACATCGGGGACTACTTTCTAACCTTCCAGAGGTTGAAACCCAATTACAGGGGACTAAACCAGACCTTTTATTTTTAAGCGAAACTGCCATTGGAAAGGCTATTTCTTTAGATGAGTTTGTAATTTTAAGAATACTCTAACTTCATTTCTAAATCTGACCCCCAAAATCGCCATGGGCTTTGAATATGTGCCTATATTAAATATGGCTTTCCATGTGGTAGGGACATCTCCAAAGATCCTTACTTACCCTATATGTGCTTCTGGGTTGCACTTGCTCACACTACTACATTTATATTTACTCTCTATCGCCCCCACAATAGCGGACTTACTATCTTTAAAAGCATATCTGAGAAAATTGACCAAGTCCTATCTGCTTATCCTTTAGCTAACATTCACATATGTGGAGACTTCAATGTTCACAATGTCGAATGGTTGACTCACTCAAACAAGACCGATGATGAGAGGAGGTTCTGTCATGATTTCTCCATTGCCTATGACCTCACTCAGATTGTTCACGAACCTACCCGTGTGCCCAACAATTACGGCCAGTATGCAAATCTACTAGACCTTTTTCTCACAACTTGCCCTGAACTATGTTCAGTTTCTATTCTGTCTCCTCTTGAATCTTTCGACCACTCTGTTGTATCAAGATAAAAATGAAATGTAATAAGTCCCCAGACGTACCTCTCCCTCGTACAGTATATCTATACACTATGGCTGACTGGAATAGCTTCTGTACATTTATATTGGATCTACCTCTGCATTCCATGTTTAAAAAGGATGTGTCCTCTATAGTATCAGACCTGACGGAATGGTTAATTGTAGGTATAGTTCGTTTCATAACCTCAAAAAAGTTCCAGCAAAAACCTAACAGCCAGCCATGGTTCTCTCTAAAATGTGCTGCTTCCATTGCGCACAGAAATCACTTTTTCCACTGCTTCCAACGTAATAGATATATGGAAACTAAAGCCGCTTTCAGGACTGCCAGCAACCATTCTAAGAAAGTAATAAAGAATGCAAGAGAATTGTATGCTCAGTCCTCAAGTCCAAAGTAGCTGAGCAGCGGCTTGATTCCTACCAGCTTTGACAAATAGTAAACAGAATCCTGAACAGAAGCGTGTGCTCTATCCCAACTATCATCAATAGACCTGAGGTAATCTCGTCAGCATCAGACAAAGCCAAACTCTTTGCCAAGAACTTTGCAGCTAATTCTACCCTTTGCGACCAAGGCTGCCAACCCCCAATATTTCCTCCTGCATCAGAAAACACGCTATGTGATATACGTATATCTGTACATGATGTTGCCAAGCTAATCAAAAACCTTGACTCCAGTAAAGCAACCAGCCCTAATGGTATTCCAATTATAGTACTCAAAAAACTTCAACCAGAACTAGCACCCATACTTACAAAATTGTTTAAACGTTGTCTAAGGAGAATTGCTTCCTATCACCCTGGAAAATCTCATCAGTATGCCCTGTATTTAAGAATTCCGCTGATCGCTCATCCCTCTCAGTACAGGCCAATAAGTCTCCTGTGCGCCATGAGTAAGTTGCTGGAATCTGTGTTAAATAGAGAAGTAATCAACCATCTCAGCAAAAATAACCTTCTTAGTGACACACAATATGGTTTCCGTTCTGCTAGATCTACGGCAGATGTGCTTAGTTATATCTTATAGGATTAGCGAATATCTCGACGGAGGCAACCTTTCGAGGGCAATTGCTCTTGACATATCTAAGACCTTTGATAGGGTATGGAATAAAGGTTTACTTCACAAGATCTATAGCTATGGTATAGCTGGAAATGTCTTATCAATTATTAAATCATTTCTCTTTGATAGGTTCATAAGAGTAATGGTTGATGGGCAGAAATCAGAAGTTCTCAGTATTAATGCTGGAGTCCCTCAGGGGTCTATCCTGGGCCCAACTCTTTTCCTGATCTACATTTAATGATCTTCCAAATCACATCCTTACATCATTTGTAGACATTTATGCTGATGACACTACCATTTATGGGAGCACATCTAAGACAGTAAACGACCAAGTTCTCTCCGATTCTCTCTCCTCTGATCTTGAGCACGTGGTACAATGGAGAAAGGAGTGACTGGTTACTTTTAATGCATCTAAAACCAAGCTTCTTTCTTTATATCATCAATGTTCTGATCCCGATCTGGCATCAATTGAAATGAATGGCTCTCGTCTTGAGGAGGCCTCAAGTTTTGACAAGCTTTTGGGCTTAGCCTTTACTCCTGATCTTAAATGGAACATGTACATTAAATCTGTTGCCAAGGCTGCTGGAAAAATGGTGGGATCCTTCTATTGATCCAGTAGATATCTCACTGCTGATGCAATTCTCTATCTATATAAGAGCCAGGTACATCCAAGGATGGAATATTGTTGCCACATTTGGGCAGGAGCTGCTAGAAAGGACTTGTCCTGCCTTGATAGATTTCAAAATAGACTTCGTAGGAGATGTCCTTTTCTCTTCCTTGCAACCTCTATCTCACAGAAGAGATGTTGCGAGTTTGTCGCTGCTGTTTCGTTATTTTCATGGAAAGTGTTCGACTGAGCTTCAGTCTATAGTCCCCCCTCGCCAAACTTTCACAAGAAACACTCATCTAGCTGAAAACACTATCAATAATCCCCCCTACTCGTTATCTGCCTAAACTTAAACGTAGATTCCATGAACAAAGCTTCTTTGTTAGAAGTGCACGCCTGTGGAATTGTCTTCTATTTTCCTGCTTTCCAGCTGACTACAATATGGTTGTCTTCAAGTCTAATGTAAACAAGTTCTTGATGTGCAGTTCCACTTGTTAACAAATTTACCGAATTTCCATTATTAACAATTACTATATTGTCCCATTTCTACTGTACACTCTTTAACCCTTATCCTCTAGTGGCCTCTTGGTCTTGATAAGTGGTGATGCCTATGTAAAAAAAAGACTCCAACCCAGAAACTAGCATATATGTTTAGGCATGTGTGCATCTATTTTTATGTATTTAACGATTTCGCACCAGCAATAGATCACACGGTAATTGTTCAGTTATTTTTATTTTTTTTTTTTTTTTGATGTGGAAAGAAAAAAAGAAGAAAAAAAAACGGAGGGTGGTAACTGAGGTTATAACGAATGATTTTGTTAACTTAATGACAAAGCAATTTTGCCATTATATTTAACAGTAGCGGTTGCGCCAAGTCAAACACAAAATCGAGTACACTCAACATCGTCTTACCATCAACGCTTACCTTGTGAACTCAGATTATGGGAAATTCCCATATCCACAAAACAAAATCACTGAACAAGCAAAAATACCCTAAGAGTAAGGATAATGAGTAAACGTTGGATAAAATGATGGTTAAAATTATTACGAACTTGCCAGGATTCAAACCTGGAATCTTCTGATCCGTAGTCAGACGCGTTATCCATTGTGCCACAAGTCCTGTCCGTATGCCGAAACATGTTACCGCAACTGTATACAGACAGTGCTAAATTCCGTTAAGATTGGCAGGTAACTTTTTTGACAATTGCATGAAACAGCCCAAAAACCCTCATTTCAGGGTTTTTATGTGACTTGCCGTTGTTCGTTACGAACCATATATAGATAAGGACAATCTAGGAATTTATACCTTTCAAGGAAAAAAAAAGTATTTTTCAATTTGGTGCATCCGTTCGAAGGTTTTATGAGTATATATACACACACAAATAAATAAACATTTAGAATTTTATTAATAGTATAATAGACTAACAAAGAGACTCTACGTTGTCCAGAATGGAATGAGGATCAACAAATGTTCCCCTTTACCATACTTTTCTTGTCATCGGTTATCAATGTTTATCAGGTGAATTCCAATACAAAATCTACACCAGAACACTCCCTGATACATCAAGTACGTTCGTGTGAAATTTTAAAAAAATCAGCCCAGTCATTTCCAAGTTCACACAAAGTTCTTTTTATATAATTTACTATTATATAATTTATATATATTATATATATTATATATAATATAATATTATACTACTTTTATATAATCTACTATTATATAAAAGGAACTTTGTGTGAGTTTGTTCCCTACGGATTTGAAAACAGTTGGGCCGATTTTTTTTTTTTTTTTTTTTAAATGAAATTTCACACAAAGGTACTTCATGTGCTTGGCAGTGTTCTTGGATAGGTTTTGGTATCAGAATGTCTTATAATTTAAATAATCTGATTAAAGAAGGAACAGGCGATTTTGATAAAAGTTAACAATTTATACAGCCTAACATCACAAGTGCATTTGAGAAACTTTATTATCACACAAGCTGAAAGGCTCGACATCTAAAATCAACAGTAGGTTCTTTGATATGACATGGGCACGTTCGAAATGAATGTTTCTGTTTAGAGTACAATTCATACACGATACTTGAAACTTAAATTCAAGCCATTATATGTTAAGAAAATAAAAAATTGTTTTATAAAATCAACAGTAGACTCCCTACAGTGCAATACAGACTACAATGTATTATGGACTAAGTCACTGTGGGGAGGCATATGAAACTATCTCCCGTTGTTCTGCAATGTGTCCCCAACTAGAGCAGGCAATCCCTTAATTTGATTTAAAAAAAAAAAAAAAAAAGGCAATTTCACCAATTTCGATGTCAGTAAAAATATGGGAGTGTGAAACATTCGTTGGTCAGCATTCAATATCAGGCAACACCAAGTCTCCTTGTTAGTAGTAGAGATTTTAGTTATTCCCTTCAAAGATATGTGCCTTTACAGAAGGGTAAGAACTCCTACTTGCTCCTAAACAAGAACATGTAGTGGTGCCGAACTATGACATTCGGATTCTAATTGCCTAAATGGTCACATGATTTGCAACTTTGGTCTTTTTTTGGAGGGCTAGATGGAGGTTGGAAAGACTCGATCAGCTAGTTACAATATAATATGAATGAATGCAGTAATTTGTTTCCATGAATATTACCTAGGATTTGGATTATCTCTGATGGATCCGCTTTGTTTATTTGTCTAGATATTCTCTAAGGTCGATGCCACTGTTCAAGAGTATAACTTTGAAGATCAAGATGATACAATTTGTGTGGTGTATAAGGAATGTGGAGTCACAGGAAAATGCCTGAGACTTGATACCAGATTTTTGAAAGGTCATTTAAGTTTATGTAGAAGAGCAAAATTTCTTTGTGATGCTTGTATTTAAGGAGGAGTGACCAGAAAAACATTTGGATATAAGGCAGAGTAGAGATAATTCTGGTTCAATGGTATTTAATGCAGATAATAAACGAATATGAAAAACAGATATAACACAAAGGTTTTCTCAACCATGCAAAATTAACATAAACTAACGTGTATGAAAAATGTTCAGTGTTTAATTCTATGACAATTTGATGATTTTCTCGCAGATCTTCCACATCTTCAGTTATTCACAAATAATTGTATGCATGGTTTCCACACTGACATCAAACCATACTTATTGTCTCTATACACACATGACGGTTCTTATCCATGAAATTCTTTATTTGGCCAATCAACTCTGATGTTCTGACTTCCTTACTTCTCTCACACTTCTCATAATCTGTCACAGACTCCCTGCCCTCCTTGAATCTCTTATGTCACTCAAAAACTGATGCCCAATTCATGCAAGATGGTTCTAAAGCAATCTGAAGCATTCTATACGTTTCTGACGCATTTTTAACAAGTTTAAAACAGAATTTTGTTGCATATCGTTTTTCTAAAGTGTCCTCACATCAGGATTGCATTTTTTGAATTTACCAGCTGTGAGAATCAGGCTTTAGTAGTTCCTGCTGTAGCTGTTCATTTGAACCTGAAATCATAAAAATTGCTCCCTCATCTCATAAGATGTATAGCAATAACATATAGAATTTTCAAGAATCTACAGCAGCTTAAATGCTTGTACAAAAAAGTCTGGAAACTTATTGAAGGTACCTCATATATTTAAGAGAGAAATGTTTTTTCTTGAAAAGTGTTGCATGGGTGATATTCATGGGTTGAAGTTGGTGAGTAGGTGAAGTTAGGAGCACCAAGTAAGTAATTTCTAAATTTTGTATTCATGGCGAATTCACATAGGCTTGATAAATACACAATGTTGGATTTAAGCAGTGATGATTTCGATTTTTATTTTTACAAATGAGTCACAACTTACCGAGCTTCTTTTTTTTAGCCTCCATATTTTTGGATGTGCAAGGTATCTTCGTCACTAATTAGCTTGAGTAAAGTAGAACCATTAGTAAAGATATTATATAGCATTATTGGTGCGTTTGATGGAAGAAATCACTAAAAAAAAAAACGGTCACAAAGAAAGAAGTGCTCTAACATCATGACAATGTATCATGTCACAAGTCGATTGCAATGATGGCAAAAACTACATAAATTGCATTTCAGATTGCTTTTGCACTCACTCTATTCTCCAGATCTGGCCCTCATTGACTAATGGTTGTCTGCTTCAGGGAATGCGATTTAGCTCTATGAAGATGTAATATTGAAAATCGAGGTGTATTTTAAGGCCAACAACAAAGGCTTGGGACTTATTCAGTGATGTATTAATAAAATCTTTTTTTCTTTTTTTAATTTTTTTTTTAATCAATGAAAATCCCTGATATTTCCATTATGTGGTCATGTAATCTCATGATAAAAATAAAATCTTGTTTTTATTTTTATCATTGACAACAGAGATTAAGGATTAAAAAAATAAAAGTACCAAAAATCAATAATAACAAACATTAGGAGGGTGTAAGTACGCGTCCTCCAAAAACAGTTTTTATTTATTTTCATGAGCACCAAAGATGATTTTCACAAGAAAAGACAAATACATCATACATCCATAGTCAAGGTTGCTGGAAAAATAGTTGGAACATTCTACCACTCTAGTAGACATCTCACTGCTGAAGCAATTCTCTACCTGTATAAGAGCCAAGTACATCCTACGATTGAATACTGTTGTCACATCTGGTGCATCCTATCCTGCCTTGATAAAGTTTAAAACAGACTTCATAATCTAGTAGGTGATGCCCTTTTCTCTGCTCTGCAGCCTCTTTCTCACAGAAGAGACATTACGAGCCTATCTCTGCTCTATCGCTATTTTCATGGCAAGTGCTTGACTGAACTCTAATCCATGGTCCCCTATCCTCACTAATCCTTCACAAAAAAAAAACTTATTTAGCCCAAATCACTATGAATAAATTCCCCCCACTCTCTATCAGTGCCTAAACCTAAACATGGATTCCATGAACAAAGGTTCTTCCCTAAAACTGCTCGCCTGTGGAACTCTGTTCTGCTGGTCTGCTTTCCAGCTGACTACAATATCTTAAGTTCAACATAAACAAGTTCTTGTTCAACCGTCCTCATACATCATCTAATTCTACCAAATTCCTTCTACATACGGCTATTACGCAACTATCCGAATGACCACAATACACACATTAACCCTTACCCTTGAATGGCCTTTAGGTCTTGATATGTGGTGACCTCTTTGTAAAAGAAAAAAAAATATTGGGAACATTAGAAATATCTTGGTGGTAGGTCAAAACAATTGTATGCTTCAAATAGAAAATAAAAAATAATTTTTTGGTGACTTTATAAGAGTTTTTTTCTATAATATAAAAACATGTTTAGTTCTACATTTAAAATATTTAAAAAGTTTGTGTTATAATATATCTATTATGATGAAGTCGTATTTGTCTTTTCGAAGTTTGATTAATATATACAAAAGGTACACTGCTCCACAAATTAATTTTCATTCTAAAAAAGGCTTTTATACACTTAATTTATTCAAAATAAATTTACATTAAAGGAGTTACCTAATTTGCATATTACATTAAAGAAAATCTATTTCAATAACTAGCTTTATGTTGTTAATGCTTTTTAGTAATAGAATTGTTTTAATTGTTATGTTTAGGAATATTATTCAAATTTGATTTATTTTTTATTTAATTTCTAATTATTTGCTAATGCCAACATTAGATCCATTTAAAAACAAGCTTTTTTTTTTGTTTAAGCTAATAGAGTTATTTCCCCTTGACTGTTTGGTTTTTATAGATGTGGTTTATGCTTCCATAAATTGAACATGTGGTGCACTTTAAGCTTATGAGAGTTATTATTTAAGGGAAATGATAACAGGATTAAGAGTTAGGACATTCAATAGTATATTCTTAGGTTGCTAGTCTACCAGAAAACACTGAAAACTATTAAAATGGTCAATTACTATGATTCTTTATAGTATATTGTTAAAAATATTTTATGGATGTGAAAAGTTATATTAAGTTGAAATATTTACATTTAATAATTGTCAGGAATGTTAATTTGACAGATGGAATTTAAATTAACCATAATATAAGCAAATATACGTGACAAAAACTCAGCAAAGACCTTTAGGCTACGTGTAGTGATGACCTAATAAAAATATAGATTTTGAGATGTAGAGTTGTAGTTACATGGGAGATCAGTTTGATATGCAACATGTTAGCAGACAGATAAGGTTTTATGACAGGATGCCCATGGAAGTCTGAAGGGAGTGAGTTCGAAAAATGTAATCTTATACAAAGTGCGTCAACTCTGGAAAAGAACCCAGCAAGGAATAAATGATTATATCAAAATATAATCCCCATCTGAGCGTTTTCACTTTCAAAGGGAAGCACCTTTAATTTCAAAACATATAGAAGAAAGATTTGAGGTATGTGTTCTAACCGACAATCACATATCAGAACGTTAATACTCATAAGTTAAGAGACGCACTATAGAAACACACATCCGTTATATATATATATATATATATATATATATATATGGCCATTAGTTATCACATCCAACATATTTATATATATATATATATATATATATATATATATATATTAGTGTTGAGGGAATTAATTGGAATCAATATCGGAATCGGAAAAATTTGCATCAATTTTCCGATGCCAAAACAATTCTTTTGTCTTTATTTGATTTTGTTTAAAGCTAAATCTTCCATTGCTGGTAATAATAGTAAAATAATAAATCTTTGATTTTAAACCACCAGTGAAGCTAAAATCGATAGATCATCCCCCATAAGTATATTTTTACGTTAAGGAAAATATTTGCACATTTAACATGTTTTTACGGTAATCAGAGAAAAAATACAACTATATAGTTAAATATTTAGAGATTTATAAAGAATCAGAATCAAGAATTTAGTACAGAATCGGTAATTGTATTGGAATCGGGGAAAAAATACTGAAATTGTCTCCTTACTAATATGTATATGCAAGAGAAACATATATACGCTCATTATACAGCTATGGTGTTTATATACCACAGCAGTATGCTACATATAACCGTTTGATGCCATTTCAAAACCCCTTTATTTTATATATACCATTTTGATACCCCACTATCTAACAATATGATTAAATCTTCTGTTTAGCAATATGTTTCAACTTGGCAACACCAGATATATACAGCTAGTGTGTGTGTGTGTGTGTGTGTGTGTGTGTGTGTGTATATATATATATATATATATATACACACATACATATATGTATACATTATGTATAATTGTTGTATAGATTGATTTCCTAGATGTAAATCCAATGAAACCTGCATGCTTATTAAAAAGTGCTCAATGGAGGACAGAGCAGAGATATAGTCTATTATACAAATAAAGCTTATCAATAAAATAGAGAAGGAATATGCCACCCAAATAGAAAAATAAACTATGAATTCTTAAAATGGAGAAGCAGCCCTGGCGAGAGTATAATATTACTTCAGATTAGGAATGTACTGATTATCAAATTGGCTGATTACTGATTACCAATTAATTGGCCTCTGGTAATCGTTTGATTAATAGTTTTTTAATGTCGATTTATCAGCAAATTTTGTTGTTATAAATGATACTGATATTAATTATAATGTAAATGAAGACAAGTTTTGTTTGCCAGTGAAAATTTATTGAAGATACATGTATCGTCTGCACCATATTATCAAATAACAGGCATGACGCGCTGTTAACATCTTTTACAACAACAACTAATAATGCTGTTAACGACTTTTACAACTGCGTTGAATTTGAGGCAAACAGATGTAAGCATATAGAAAATTTCAGTCCTTTATCTTTCTATCGAATTATCATTATTATTTTTATATTAAATCACTGTCAAAGAAAATTATTACTTCACCTTTCAGTTTTCATGTTGAGGAATTGTACAGTAAATTGTGATGATGTGCAAAGTGAAAATAAATCATTCTTCATCAGTCATACTCTTGTTCCTCATTTTTGGACTCTTGCTACCATTACATATTTTTCATTTTTCTGGTTTAGATAATGTATTGAGATAAATTACTAATTAGATATCTGACATCTGTGATTTCAATATGTAAAAAATTAACTAAATATTAACAACCTTTAATCATTATGGCAACCAGTTTCTGCTGGTAGTATTTTGATGTCAATCCCAAGAATAAGAATACTGCTGCTTGCAAATTATGTCAATCTATTACATGAAAGGGTGGCAAATCAGTAAAAACGTTTTACAATTACTAATATGTTAAACCATCTTAGAAATGTTCGTTCAAAAGAAGCAAAAGTTGCAGATCAGAAATAGAAGCAAAATGAATATTCAGGGACAGACATTCCAGGAACAAGTGGCAGCAACTGCGAACCTCCAGCGCAACATCAAAGTACAATAGAATCAATATTGGCCAAAAAGAAAGTTTGAAATACTAATGACCACAGGTCACAAGAGATCCATTATCTGATAAATGATTGCTGTTGATATGCAACCATATTCTGTAACATCTGACATTGGATTTCATAGGCTTATTGCAAAATTTTGTTCAAGTTACAACATTCCATCAAAAAATTACTTCACTGTAAAATAATTTTTTTACATATTGATAAAAGTAAAACAAAAATTCAATTGTCTTTTTCTGAAATTAGCAACATTTTATGAACTACAGACATTTGAACAGCTACAACAGATGATGCTCCCTTCCTGAGTTTGACAGGTGATTGGCTTTCAAATGACTTTGAACAGTGCAGAGCTGTGCTCAGAGTTATTCCATCCCCTGATGCACACACAGGTGCAAGAATAAATGAAAAATTGCACAATGTTCTGAATGAGTATAAAATCTTCAATAAAGTTTTCTTAGTCTTGTGGGATTCAGTAACAAATATGTTTGCTGGTGTCAGGGAATGCGATTTAGAATAACTATCATACATTGTGACTCAGGCTGTGGAGACAACCATTACATCTAACAGAAATACAGTTTCTCACTTTAATCGCTTTCTGTTAGAAATTAGCAAATTTACTGAAATACAGGATCAGCTTAATTTGGAAAAACTCATTCAAGATGTGATCACATGGTGAAATTCAAAATATTATATGCTGAAAATAAATTAAGAATACCGAAAAGCTCTTGTAATGTGCGCTGTTGATAAGATTCCTACCTTAACAACTTACCAATAGGGATTTGTTTGAAAACATATTCAGTTCCTGAGTCCATTTGAAGAAATCACCAAAGAAGCAATTCACAGAACTTCAACCATATCAATAATACCTACAAATTTAGCTGCAAGGTTATTTTTGTCAAAAGCTGTCTAATCTAATTCTAGTATTTCTGACGTCAGTTGAATCCTTCTTACCATTGTTGAACAATTCAGGTTATCAATGGAAACAAGATTTTCAACGTATCTAAATAATAAAAACTTGTGTATGCCTACTTTCCAAGACCCATGATTCAAATATAAATTTTAAAAGATCGGCATAAAAACATATTTAGAATTGGATTCTACATCTACTTTCCACCGATGATAATGAAACAGAATCAGCAGTAGACACTATTCTGCTGAGGATGAAGAAGCACAAACATGTGTAAATTACAACATGGCAACTTTGTAACCAACTGACAAAAAAAGAAACAGTAAAAATGTCACATAAGATGCTTTCATCATTCCTAGTATAAGAAGACAATAGGAAATAAAAGTACAAGTATTTCTAATTCAATTTCGGCCTTCATTTTTGAGGTAAGAAAAGTGAACATTGCATCATTTACAATAACAAAATTGCCAGTATCATCGAATAAAACTAAAAGACAGTAAATATGAACATTCAATATAATTCTATACATAATGATTATTATGCCTATTTTTTAAACAATTCCAGCTGTAACTTAATTCATTATAAGTCGATAAAATTGCTATGTTCAATTTTGGTGGTGAAAATAAAGTACCAAATGTCATAAACATATACTCATTTCAAAATCACATATCACAAAACTATTAAAAGATACAGATCCGGAATATCGCATGCCTAATCAATACATATTGTAGAATGCTATATTCAAATGTCAGCTCCTTACACTATGTACTTCTTAAATAGTATCATCAAGAAAATGTAATAATTTTATGTAGTGTTTTTCATTTTGGCGATGTAATCAAAAAACAAATAAATGTTATCAAAGGCAAACTAAGTTACTTTTCAACCTAACTGAATAAATAAATATTATGGTAACATTTATTGGGTGGGTTTCTACCACCATTTTGCTTTATTTTTAACTCATTGTCAAACCATGTAGAGACATTGCAGCCATTTTTTCTTTTTCACGCGTAACGCTCAACACTACTTGTTTTTCGAACCGGATAAACATTTTACATTTTTTTTTTTTTTACACAGTGGTCACCACTTATCAAGGCCCGGAAGCCACTCAGGGATAAGGGTTATTGCAAGTACATTACGTTAGTGTGGGATTTGATGAAGTGTTTACTTAAGGGGGCGGTTCATTAGGAATTTGTTAACGTTGGACTTGAAGAGATCCAAGTTGTAGTTAGATGGGAAGCAGGCAGACGGAATAGAGTTCCATAGGCGTGCAGTTCTAAGAAAGAAGCTTTGTTCATGGAATCCACGTTTTGATTTAGGCACAGATAAAGAGTGGGGGAAATTTTTCACAGTGGATTCAGCTAGACGGGTGTTTTTCGTGAAAGATTGGCGATGGGGGACCACCAGAGATTGGAGTTCAGATGAGCACCTGCCATGGAAATAACGATAAAACAAGGATAGGCTCGCAACGTCTCTTCTGTTGGAGAGAGGTTGCAGGGTAGAGAAAAGGGCATCCCCCACTAAGCCACGAAGTCTATTTTGTACTCTGTCAAGGCAGGATAGGCTGTTTTTAGCAGCTCCTGTCCAGATATGGCAGCAGTATTCCATCCTTGGACGTACTTGGCTTTTATATAGATAGAGAATCCCTCGAAAACACGTTTCGAGTTTGTATTACTGTACACATAGATTCAAAAAAGTTGTCAAAAAAAAAATCGTATTTCTAAGCTTAAAGTTTAATGTTTTTTTATTCAATTGTAAGGTTAAAGTAGAGAATAGGTACAAAACACCCTCCCCGTGTTAAGAATGGCTTTTTAAATAATAACATTAAACTTTAAGCTTAGAAATACGATTTAAAATATAGCGCGGATCATAAGTGCACTAGCACCCATTTTCTTATTAATAAATGTTTAGTAATTATTTTTCTTTTAATATTCATAAACAGAAAAACGTCGTCATTTAAAAAGAAAATGCTATTTAAAAAAGAAAATAACATTGATTAAACGTAAGTAAATTTATTATTCTATCATCATTTTGTGGTAAGTAAATTTCAAGAACCGCCGACAAGTTCTGTGGTAAGTAAATTTCAAGAACCGCCGATAAGTTTCATAAAAGAAAAAGTCGATAAAAGTGACACAAACAGTAAAACAGTAAAAAAAAAAAAAAAAAGATATTATTAATAAATGTGTAGTAATGTTTTATTTCAATATTCATAAACATAATGTTTTATTTCAATATTCATAAACATTAACGTTGTCATTTAAAAAGAGTAAAAAAAAAGTTTTAAAAAGTCGATAAAAGTGATTAAAAGTGAGATATTATTAATAAATGTGTAGTAGTGTAGTACTGTCTTTAAACAGTAAAACAATGTCGATAAAAAGTGTTGTTACTATGGCAACTAAAACATTCCTTTGCGGCTGCGCGAGAAACGGGAGACATCGTTGTTTTTGGAGGGTGTTCAGCAGGGAACTCTTACCGCGACCAGTACCTTTATTTGTTATATATTTGTTTTTTGACAACTTTTTCGAATCTATGTGTACCCCTAAAAACATATCCAGTTAGGTAGAAAAGTAACTTATCTTGCCTTTGATAACATTTATTTGTTATATATTTGTTTTGACAACTTTTTCGAATCTGTGTTGTGTACAGTAAAACAAACCCTTTTTTTTTTTGTTTCGTAATATAATAACACAAGTATTTGAAGTATTTTAAAAAAATATATGGTTTCGTTTTTCGTGTCTTGACTCCGTGACTGTGATCGAGTTTATTTATTTTTAACAAGAGTAAACAAGTAAAACTAATTAAAAAAAAAATATGAGGGTGCGTAGTCTCCTTTAAAAACAATATTTCCTTAAAGAACAGTCATAAAATGTGTTTTCAATTGATATTTATTCAATAATCAACCAGTTTTTCTACCTAGCAAAAATGAACGCGTTTCCGGATATGAGTTTTCCGGGCATCAGCTGGTCCCGTAATAGGTCGGAGGGTTATCTGTCGGAGTGCCGTTATCTGTTACGTAGCGACTGTAGACAGGTACGCAGTGTCGCAGCGCAGCAAGCATTTCTGCTGGCCCACGGTTGGCCCCACGCATAGTCAACGTGGACGTGATCCGGTCCTTAACTGCTTAACGGGGAAAAAATGGACTGACCACTCAAGGAGGACAAACTAACCCAACCGAAGAGGCACCTTACACAAGACTTTACTCAGTGTTGGTTGAGATTGAAATTGCGTGTGTGCAAGGCTTATAAAAAGTGAGATGGAGAGAGGGAACACGTGTGAAGAAATGTAGCAAAAGTTTTAAGACAGACAAATTAAAACAAAGAGTTTAAGAGACATGCTTACACGGAAATATTGAGGGTTCTGGTGATGAGGGAATAGAAAAAAAAAAGTGAATATTCTTGTTTTGTTTCGTGTAGCCCTTTGACTACTCAACTTCATTCTTTCTTGACATTATTCACAACAGTGGGGTTAGCAGCTTCCTTAGCCTCGTGGGCTGCTAGGGCCTCTTCCACTTTGGCCCTCAGTGACTCGTGAGACTCCAACATGTGCAACAGCTCCGAATTATCTATTTCTAACAACATTCCAGTGATTTTGCCAGCCATCTCTGGGTACATGCGCTGAATCAGAGGGAACAAGCGCTCGCCAAGCATCTGCTTTTGTTCCTGAGGAGGTGCAGCAGTCAGCATGCCCGAAGTTAGGGGCTCCTGTCCGTGCACAACTATGGCCTGTTGTTGGGCTTGCGCCTGGGCCTGGCTTGGGGGCAACATGGGCTGCATACCAGCACTTGTAGCCGATGGGGCTGGTGGCCTCAACTGGTTGTATTTACTGTTGAAGCCAGGCCTCAAGTGATTCTGAGGAGGTAGGTTCGCCGGTGTAGGCCTGCCAGTGACTGTTTGCGGTGCGGCCACTCTCTGTCCGGTAGGTTGTCCAGTAATAGGTCGGGCATTAAGGTTGCTGCGGACTGCAGTTTGGGCACCCGTCGGACGGGGTGTCCTTATCTGTCGTGTAGCGGCCATAGGCTGGTACGTAGCGGTCTGCTGGCCCGTGGTTGGTCTCACGGTTGGCCAACGTGGACCTGGTCCGGTCCTTAACTGCTGTACTTGAGATGGGTAATATCTTTGAGTTTGCGGGATGGTAGGAACAAAGTAGCCGGAGGTAGTATTATTAGGTTGGAATAATTGTCCCATCTGGCTGCTAACTTGGGTCCTCATACTAGCGATTCTTTGGATGTACTGGGAGGCCAATTGAGCTTTCCGCTCTTCCTTTTGTTGGGCCAATGCAACATAGAGGGGTTTGTAAACTAAGATGCGGCCGTTCATCTCGGTGACGGCCTTCGTCGCTTCCTCGGGTGAGGAAAAGTAAACGAACCCGAAGCCTTTTGATCGCCCATTTTCCGTCATAACTCTTGCACTGGTGATCGTGCCGAACTGAGAAAATTCTTTACGTAGACGCTCGTCATCAATAGCATCATCTAGGTTTTTCACGTAGAGATTAACACCTTGATAGCGGTTGATACGCTCTAGCTTTAACTTTTCAAATTTCTCTTTTAGTTCAGCCTGTCGTTCAGCTTTTTTCTGGGCACGGCCTACATATATCTGGCGGTCACCGATCTCCATGCCATTTATATCCGATACAGCACTTTCAGCAGATTCAGCTTCTTCAAAGCACACAAATCCGAATCCTTTTGACTTGCCTTCATCATCGGTGATAACTTTAGCACTGGCTATTTTGCCAAAATTCTCAAACATCTGTCGCAGTGTTTCATCATCCAGTTCATCGATCAAATTCTTAACATAAACGTTAGTGAATTTCTTGTACTTATCTCCATGCTGTTGCATCCGTTCTCGGCGTGGTATAAATTTGCCGACATAGACTTTTTTACCGTTAAGCAACATACCGTCACCCTTTTCAATGGCATTGCAAGCCGCTTCATCAGTCTCAAAGTGTACGAATCCGTATCCTTTCGAGCCATTTTTATTAGAGCTGACTTCACAAGATAGGATGTTGCCGAAGTTGGAAAAAGTGTCGTAGAGTGCTTTGTTGTCAATACTTTTATCCAAGTTTTTTATGAACACGCTCCTACCCCGAGATCTGGAAAGGGATGGATTTTTCTGTGACGACATAGGTATATTATACCATCAACAAAATATAAAAAATCAAATAATGTGAAAAATTACGTGTGAACTTGGAATCAGATATAAAGTAAAAATATGAACATTCGAATCTCCTTTCACTTCTTGGAACAATGAACAATTTACTTTCAATTTTAATTCATTCATCAATTTACTTTCATTTTTAATTCATTCAACAATTTACTTTCATTTTTAAATATTAAGTGTATTTACAGGAATGATGAAATATAGACTTTAATCAATCAAAACGTGGGCACTTTTTACTGAGTGTGGACCCAAGCAAAAAAAATTTTTTTTTTCTTAAGTACGCATGCGCGCAATCGTAAGTCTGCGGCCAAAAAAAAAGTCAAGACCTCAACAGCGATTTTCTGTAGATGTACCAACAAGTTGAGATTTTTTTTATCCAAAAAGTGAAAGAAATGTGAAATGAAATTTTTACAAGTCAAATTTTATTTTAAACAATATACCACTGCGATATATGCAGCAACACATTGTCAAAAGCGTCTTTGCCACTTTTTCCGTAAACCTCCCTCCATAAAAATTCGTCCAAATGGGACTCCACTGTACTGGAGTGCACCCCCCATCATTGTTTTGAATTTCGTTTTTGCGTTCTTCCAAAAACATTCCACGTTGTTGGTGTGCACGCTGCACGCCTGATACTGGATCGACGAAGTGTTGAGAATGGTTCTGGTTCACTTGTTTGTGGATGTACCTGGGGTGGACATTTTGTGCAGTTTGGCCACTACGAGGAATACAAACTTAAAATATATTAAACTGTTTCTTCTTCATTAAATTGATAGATGAAGTATAGTTAATCCCCACCTACCTCATGTTAAATAACACAAAAGTAAACTTTGTGACACAACAGAAAATAAGCTTTTAATTTATAGCTTTAGCAGTATTTGGCGAGTTCCGAGAGATAAAATCGCTGTTGAGGTCAATGTGTTCAATGTGTATTTGACTTTTTTTTTGGCCTTTTTTTTTTTTGGCCGCAGACTTACGATTGCGCGCATGCGTACTTAAGCAAAAAAAAAATTTTTGCTTGGGTCCACACTCAGTAAAAAGTGCCAAAACGTGGATTCCATGAACAAAGCTTCTTTCTTAGAACTGCACGCCTGTGGAACTCTGTTCCGTCTGCCTGCTTCCCACCTGACTACAACTTGGATCTCTTCAAGTTCAACGTTAACAAATTCCTAATGAACCGCCCCCTTAAGTAAACACTTCATCAAATCTCCACACTAACGTAATGTACTTGCAATAACCCTTATCCCTGAGTGGCTTCCGGGCCTTGATAAGTGGTGACCACCGTGTAAAAAAAAAAAAATTAAAAATTGTGAATAGGTAATACACTTTTTTGACGATTTCGTTTACACAATATTCATATCTGTTTAGAGAGTTGAGTTAATGCTTTTCGGGCACTCCCTAATAAAATAAATATTTCAACACAAGCTACTGAAGAAACGAACAAACGACTTCGTAAAACTTGCAAGGTAAAGGTTTATTGAAGTAAGGCAAGATGTCATTTAGATATAGCTGGGATAGAACTCGTCTGCCTTTGCCCGGTAGTTATTCCCAAGTGGGGACCGTCGATACCGATGTAGGCAGAGAGAGTGAGGAAACAGGTCCGCTCTCCTTGACGTCTCGCTGGAAAAGGAAGTTTTTCTTGACCGGGACGGAAGCACTTATAGTTCCTTAAGGGAGTAAGGAAGATCCCTGCGCTATGCCTCTGATTGGTCAGTATGTGCCATATCGCACAGTCAGGGGAGGCACTGACGCACAAGAAAAGAGTTCTATTTGTTTCTGCTACATCTGCGTATGAGTAATTTTGAATATTGTTGACTGGAACCCTTTCGGGTAAATGTTTATTTTAACTGTAACACAATGCCGACCATTCTAATTTGTGTTTATCGAGGCCGCTGAAAACGAATCTGGCATTTAAACCCGTCGCAAATTTACCGTTTGAATGGTATTAACCTTTGGACCCTGAAACTATTATGCGCCCTTTCACCGCCTTCGTTAACATTACGTGCAAGCATGCGGTAGTGTTTTCTTACATATGCGTTCGCATGCCGCGTAGTAAAGTGACCTGTCACATCACGGAGGAATCTTCAGCGGACATTTGAAATAAGAAAGTAAAGAAAAATGTTCATTTTTTTTTTTTCGTTGTTACATAGTTTTTAATGCTGTTTAATTGATCTAAAAAATTAAGTTTTAGCGTTTACAAAACCATTTTTTATGTTTTTCGTTCTTTTGGGCCTTTGCCTTTACTTAAAAATTCCCCCAAAATCAGGAAATTAACCAATTTTAATTAAATTTTCAGTATTTATCAAATAATGATCATGAATGCATTGTTTTTATTTAAATCTTAATGGAAATGTATTATTTTGTTTAACCAAAAACTACCTTTACTAAAGTTATGGTTTTCAGTCATAAAAAAAATTAATGAATTTATTTCTGCTTTTTTATGAAAATAAAGCATCGTAAATTATAACAATTACAAGAAAATTATTTAATTTTTTCAGGAACATTACGAAAAAAAGCCCCTGAAGTCCGTATTAATGAATTCGATATAACTTGAAGAAAAATTAATTTTTCGAACTTCTGATATTGACTTAAGCATTGTCTATTTAATTAATATTTTCACACATATAATTGCAAAAAATATGTCTACTTTTCACTTATATATACTTGTTTATTGTTATATAAATATGCTCACATCCCGCTGCTACAAACAGCCACTTGTTTCAATCAAACAACAGATATCATCAGGCAGCGACTTGACTATTCAAATGTTCAATGAATAATGGATTTTTATTTTAGGTAGGAACTCTTTAAAAGGTAGAGTTAAAAAACTTAAAACACGGAATTTTAATTATAAGATGTAAAGAGGGAGGGGCAATTTAAATAAAGTTAAAAAATTATAATGGAGAGAGAATGATTAAGAGGAGAAAAAAGAAATAGAGAAATAAAATAAAATAGAGAAAAAATATAATATGGAGAAGAAGAAAAAAAAACAATATAAAGGGTTACTATAAAGAAAACAGGGGGTAGAAGAGAAAAGAAAGAATGATGAAATATAGTTAAAGAGAGAAGGAGAGAAAGTAAGAATTAATAGGAAGGGAAAATGTTTAGAGGATATAGAAAAAGAAAAGGATCTGCGTGTCAACCAATTTATGAACAATTATACATTTCAGTAACGAGACACAAACAGAAAATACAATCTTCTTTTCTCTTATAAAAAATATAAAATAAAAATCCATTATTCATTGAACATTTGAATAGTCAAGTCGCTGCCTGATGATATCTGTTGTTTGATTGAAACAAGTGGCTGTTTGTAGCAGCGGGATGTGAGCATATTTATATAACAATAAACAAGTATTATCAGCTCTTTTTATTGAGCACTATCTAACAACCTCGTTGAATTCACTAGTCCATTACTTTTGAATATAAAAAAACCTGAGTATATATATATATATATATATATATATATATATATATATATATATATATATATATATATATATATATATATTACAGATTTTGCATATTTTTTTTATGTAAGATTTTAATATTTTCCTTGCTTGCATGAATGTGAAACTTCTAGCGTCACATAATTTTTATATAATCTTGAACAATAATTTAAAAAAAATTAATTTAAAAACAGGAACATAAAAAAATAATTAAAGTAAAAAAAAAAATAGTAAAAATAATACGAACGTTCAAGATAGAAATGTACGGATGCACGGCTGGGGAGAAAAGAAAACTAGCGCCCCTCTCTCCTTTGAATTACATGGCATCATTTTCAGAGAGCCTTTTGACTGGCTGAAATTTTGGGCTTCCGTATATCCGTGTTTACAAAACTCCCGTTTGTTGCAATTTTGTGAAAGGCAAAATACCTCGAATTTTGAGCTTATTAAGCTATTTTTTGTACAAACAAGGTGTTTTTTTGGGGGGGGTTGTATTTAATTCAATATCTTAAGACTTTACTTTACTAATTATCTTTGAAATAGACCCAGAAAATTAATATTTATATTTTAAAGAATTTTTACAATGAATTTATTTAACTTCAAAATTTAGCTGAATTGGTTAGCTCGCTGTTAAAACATTTTTCATAACTTTTTTTTTTTTTTTACGTGTACACATATTTTTTTTCCTTTTGGAAATTAGCTTTAGTCTTTAATCAAATAAAAATGTCTGAAACCTACAAAAAAATTATGATAAATCAGCTTTCAAAACTAGGTCCCCCTATCTTTAATCGTCCATTTCTGCCCATACCTTGTTTATAGGCACTTCTGCGTAACATTGTACATGGTAAGAAATTCTACATAAATAAACAAGCTTTTTGCGCTTAGAGTAGGCACCGCCAAAACTGGGGGGGGGGGGGCAGGTCAGTACTTTTTGACGGACCGTCTTTTTAAAAATCTACCAAAAATCAGGTAATTATCCGATCAATACGAAATTTTCAGCGATTATTAGGAGAAGAATGAACTTTATAACAGTGTACTTATTTTTCATAAAGGATGTTTATATATATATTTTTTTTTGCTTACAAAACCCCCCCTTGTTTTGAAGTGGGAACAAATATGCTTAAAATAATCATCTGAGACTGAAATCAACATATTGTGTTGTAAGGGACAGAATTATAGATTCAAAAAAAAAAAAAAAAAAAAATTGTTTGTATACCTTATTTTGACGTCTGAATATCAGAACTTCGATTGTGTTTAATTATCCCGCTTTTGAGTTTTGAAGTGTGAAATTCGGTGAATATGTTAAGTAAAATAATTAATTTAAGTTAAGCAAAACAAAAAAAAAATTTTTTAATATTTATACGAAAAAAGCTATTTTAAAATTTTTGATAAATAAATTAACAATTTTTTTTTAGCGAGCCGAATAATGCATGACCATTATTAAACAGGGCATGCTTTGAATAATCGATACCAAAAAAAAAAATTCGATAAATATTGTGCCCTTTGTGTTAAAAATAGCATCTTTTTTTTCGATCCCATTTGAAAACGTTTGCCGCCTTTGACTATGGTGGACCAAACGCGCTGAAATAATTTTTTTTTATTCTGCTTTAAATTGCCCCCCCCCCCATTTTGGGGAGTCTGGCCCCCACACACATACACATTAAAAACCAAACGCATACAAATGGTCACCCATCTGGTACTGGCTAGCCTCAGCTTAATAATACATTGAAATTTTCGTCACTGAAAAATAAGTTTTTTTTGGCCTGTTTGGTCTTCCATAGTTTGCTTTTTATCAGACGAAAACGTAAACAGAGTCGATCTGAACTCTACGTCAACGCGAATATCTGGTTACCTATATGAATAAGTGGAATTATTTGAAATTCAGGTACTTATATTATAATATTTTTGCATATTCTCTTAGAAAATCATCCTAAATCTTAGTTAGACAATAAATAAATTAATTAATTATTTCAAAAACCCTTTTTTTTTAATATTTAAGTACGTTTTTTGTGCAAGACAAAAAATGTCAATTGTTAACTTTTTGGGAAAATTTAACATTTAAAATTGAATTAAAAATAGTAGAAAAAGTTTTACATTATTCTGTTTTCTATATGATAAAATTCAGGGTTTTATCTTTCTGGAAAAAAAAAGTTACTCAGAAATAATGGATTTTAATAAACGTAATTTCGTTTTAAAAAACAACAACAACTTGATTTTGCGGCCATTTTTGGCGGTGCCTAGCTTAGAGCGATGCCAGGGTCCTTGGACCTTGCACAGCCTAGAAGGGCATTATATCGGGGATTAGTGGTGGGGACCGCTTCGGACCCGCTTGGGGAGCGGCTGCAGCTGTCGAAGGGGGAGGTTCGCTCTCTATGGAATTGGGCGCCAGGCCGGGGATACCTTAACAATTCCGAATTTTCCCTGACCTGGCGATTGGTTAGAAACGCTCTACCCCTCAATGACATATTGTTTAGAATTGGTATGGTATTTAGTCCCTTTTGTCCACGGTGCGAGGAAGATAGCTTAGAAACCGTAGAACATGCTTTTTATACTTGTTCCAAGCTCCGTGAATTCTGGGAGTATGTCAGTGAGGTCACGGCTCGCATCGTCCCCGATCAGGTGACGATCCTGGATTTAGCATCCGTTGTCTACAACGCAGATCCCTTGTGGCCTAGGGAGGAACGAATGGTGTTCCTAGCGACCTTGGCCGTAGCTAGACTGGTAGTGTGGGTTTCACGCATATAGATAGGGCGTGGGGGAAGCCGCCTTCTCATCGGGATCTGATTTTGTATTTTAAACACCAACTTAAAATCAAAATCAGATGCGATAGAAGGAGGTTATCTCGCTCACAGTTTAGTAGGAGGTGGATTCACACCGCTAGTTTATGTGCGTTTGTACGAAACAGGCTTGAGTACGTGTTCCCTGCCTAGGCATGGCACACGCCGACCGTAAAAGCAACCCCCAGACCAGATCAAGATAAGTGGATCAGTCCCTTAGCTAGTCGGTATAAACGAGTTCCATGTCCCCAATTTTTATTTTTAGGTGTTAGGATACCTCCAAAGAAGCCCAGTCCTGATTAATTTATTTTAGTCCAAACCCGTCCTGATGTTATTTTTCTTGGAGGTCACCGAATATCCCTTCCCCCCCCCCTTTATTTTGTCCGTAGCTGTGCCCACTCCCTCTTAGGAAGTGCTCCCTTGTTTTTGGCCGATACCGGAAAACAGGAAGCATTTCAAAATTAAATAGGTAAGGGTGGGTCCGTACTAACACATTCACCATTTAACGTTTTATTTGGTTCATTTATTTTTTATTACTGTTATTTTTCTTTATTTTGGGGTGTTTTTAAGGCTCTCATTATCCCCGCCCATCATCCGCATATATCATACACATGTACTGACCAAAGATTTAGGCCACAAAAGCAAAATTAATACTACCATTCCCTTTTGCATTATATTAAACTTTCCTTTCCCTACAGTGAAAAAGAGACAATTCTGATTCTTTGGCCTTCCTCTCACCGTGTGGCCCTGCTTGCTGACTCATCCCCCACCGCCTGCTATCGTCCAGAGAGACGAGGGTAGGTGTGGGTGTCCTTTTTAACTACAACAGTCAGAGAGTTCATGCGACTAAGTCCAGTACGCACGCATTTATAAAAACTGCTACATAATGTATCTTACCAATGTTTCGCAGTGTTATCTTAAAAATAAAATAATCATTCAAGTTAGTATTTGTGTTGTGTCTTATTCATATGAGATAACAGCAACTATTTACAATGGTGACCCCGCCTAAAGACACTGCACCTCATCAAAAGAACTTTACACTAAGAAATGAACAACGTAAACTGGACTCGTACCGAAAAGAAATGAAACACACTTTGGAATCTTCAGGAAAATACAAGTGATTACTCATTTTCGTCGCAAACGTTTCAAAGAAAACCTTCGACGTAAGTACAACGATACTATATTTCCCCCCTCCTTCCTAGTCAACACACACACACACACAAAAAAAAAAGAAAAGATACACACATATATATATAAAAAAAAAAAAAAAAAAAAAGAAAGGAAGAAAATGGAAGAATCCAGTGTGCAACAAATAAACATAAAAACTCCTGAATTTATGGAAACGGCAGTAAATGGCTGGTTTTCCATTCTGGAAGCCCAATTCCACCTACGCAACATAACAGCTTCAACAATCAAATTTTACGCTGTCATATCATCACTGCCTGCAGAAGTGGTAGCTAAAATACCGATAAATATTTTAGAAGGCAGGAAATATGAGGAACTAAAATGCTCCTTAATTGAGTCCCACGAAAGGACCAAGCCGGAATTGCTCGACAAACTAATGTCAACTAACACTATAACTGGCCGCCCTTCCGCTTATCTTCAAGAGATGCTGTCTATTGCAAAAAGAATAGGTATTGGCGAAGAGATTGTTCTTCATAAATTTTTACAAGCCTTACCCGCAAAAATTTCCCCGGTCATTGCCTCACAGAAAGAATTAAACCCATCTCAACTAGGAAAACTAGCGGACGAACTAATGCCCTTGTTAAATAATATAAATGCAACAGCGTTTACCGCTCAGCAATCTCAACATATTGACAAAAACAAGAGCAACGTTCGGATACCGATAGGTGTTAAACCATTTTTCCCCGAACAAAGGACAAGGATATGTAGAGCACATATTTACTTCGCGGAACAAGCCAGAACCTGCAAACCCTGGTGCAAATGGCCAGGGAAGCGAAACATAAAAATGTTACCAAGCTCACGCCCACCCACACCCAGTGACTCGGGAAACTAGTTGCGTGAGCCATGTCCGTCCCCTTGAGTTCGCAACTACTACAAGTCAAAGCAAGACTAGGGACAAAAACATTAAACTTTATTGTAGATACAGGCGCAAGTATCTCGATAATACCAGCAGCCATGATAAAACGGTGTCACATTACACCCAACACCAGTATCGCTAACCACTGCCAACGGTGAGAAAATAGAATGCCACGGCCAAGCTAACCTAGAAATTGGGATACCAAGTTTGAGAAGATCATTTTCCTGGACATTTGTTATCGCAAACGTCACCAATCCCCTCCTCGGACTTGATTTTTTAAATAAATTTGGCCTGACTGCAAAAATAGAACAATTTACAACCCAGATACTACCACCAAAAAAAAGTTACTGTTAAATTCTGCAGCACCAGTAAATGTGGTCATAAATGAAATAGAACTGCCGGTATTCATAAGAAAAAGCCTGGATAAACACCCAGAAATTATTTCTCCGCACACCAACAAAAACAATAAGTACTGTGGTGTTTATCACAGAATCGACACAGGCAGCCACTCCCCAGTCTTCGCTAAATCCAGACAACTGTCCGCTGAAAAGCTGACGGCGACGAAAGAGGAATTCAAACGTTTGACAAACGAAGGTGTAATAACCCCTTCAGACAGCGAGTGGTCATGCCCACTACATCTGGTACCCAAACAAAGTGGAGGCTATCGTTGTTGTGGAGACTACCGCGCCTTAAACAGCATCACTAAAAGTGATAGATACCCCATCCCCAATATAAACTCCTTTACGGCTAAACTCGCTGATAAACAGCGATTTTCGAAAATTGATTTGATTTCGGCATATCATCAAATTAAGATGCACCCTGATGATATTCCAAAAACTGCCGTAATCTCGCCGATGGGACTCTATCAATATGAATACATACCGTTTGGACTAAAAAATGCAGCAGCTACATTTCAAAGATTTATGGACAAAATTTTCCGAGATATCGACTGTGTTTTCATTTATATAGACGACATATTGATCTTCAGTGAAAACGAACAATCCCACAAACAAGATATCGACACAGTTTTTCAAATCTTAAAAAACAACAGCCTAAAAATATCTCTTTCCAAATCCATCTTCAATGTGACATCTCTTGACTTCCTAGGATTTAGAATCAATTCAAAAGGAATTACACCAACTGCAAATAAAATTAAAGAAATAGAATCTTTTCCGTGCCCTAAAGATGCAAAAAGCCTACGCAGATTTCTGGGTATGGTAGGATTTTATAGGAAATTAATACCAGGATTTGCGAAATTAGTCTTACCCCTATCTGAGAGAATGAGACTAACACCGAAAGGTTTAATCACCTTAAATACATCGGAAAAAGAAGCCTTCTCTACTATGACAAAAATACTTGGTAACCTAACAGAATTACCCCACCCTCAACCAACTTGTACCCAATATCAACTAGTAACGGACAGCAGCAAAGATGCAGTAGGTGCTGCCTTACATCAAGTCATCGATGGAACCCCAGTACCAATAGGGTTTTTCTCAAAAAAACTCACAGCAACACAGACGAGATATTCCACTTTCGACCGTGAACTTTTAGCAGCATATTTGGCCGTATTACACTTTCGCCACATAATAGAAAGTCGCGAAGTATTGCTTCTGACAGACCATAAACCAATATGCGGTGCATTTCACAGTCTAAAACCTGCAAAATCAGATAGGCAACAAAGACAACTCGCCATCATCACAGAATTAATTTCAGATATTGCCCATGTGAAGGGTGACCAAAATATAGTTGCAGATTGTTTATCTCGCCCAACATTTGCTGTACAAATAGATATGTACGACCTCCCTGCACTCGCAGATGCACAGAAAAGAGACACCGAAATACAGTCCTATCCAGACTTAAAGAAATTCACATTATATGGAAAAGATCAATTTGTGTTATGTGATACATCAACGTCATACCCTAGACCTTTTGTACCATATACACTACGGAAATCTATCTTCGACAGCTTACATTCAGTATCACATCCTGGAATAAAATCATCTATCAAAATGATTAAGGCTAGATTTTACTGGCCACATATGGATAAAACAATTAAAGAATTATGTGCATCATGCATATCTTGTCAACAAGCAAAAATATACAGACATACTAAATCACCAATTCAAACGTTGGAAATACCATCATCAAGATTCCAGACCGTACACATTGATATAGTTGGACCATTACCCCCAGCAAAACGTGCCAACAATCCTTATACAAGCCCATGTCGGTATGTTTTAACATGTATAGATCGAACCAGTCGATGGATAGAAGCACAACCTATAGCAGATATTACAGCACAAACTGTAGCAGAAGCTTTTGTTGACACATGGATTACTCGCTTTGGTGTTCCACTGCATGTCATAACTGACAGAGGCACACATTTTGAAAGCGAACTATTCCTTGAATTGTCAAAAATTATTGGATTCTATAGATTACGAACGACTTCTTATCATCCGCAATGCAACGGACTTATAGAAAGAGCACATAGAACTATTAAAGCAGCTATAATGGCCCGAAAAGAATCTTGGATTTCAGCTCTACCAATAGTCCTCTTAGGAATTCGAAGTATGCCCAACGACTCTAATTTTTCCCCATTTTATGCGGTCACAGGTACACAAATGTTATTACCACAACTAATGATTGGTACAGAAAATACAGAAATAATTACACAAAATTTTACAAGAGAACTACACAAAACTATGGAAAAATTTGATTTGACAGACTTTTCAAACAGAGATAAATCAACAAAGAAAACGTACGTACCAAATCAACTTCAAACCTGTGATAAAGTTTGGATTAGGATAGACCGCGTTCGAAAACCATTAGAAGCACCCTATTCAGGTCCTTATATTGTACTCGAACGAACACCGAAATATTTCCTAATAGAAACGAACCCAAACACGCATACACAAGTTTCAATAGACCGTTTGAAACCTTACATTGAAAACAAGCAAAAATGTACGCAAAATACAACTATCAACAAAAATAAAAACAACAACATTTTACTCCCCGAAAAAGTGCAGGAACATGAGATAAAAACAAGAACTTCAAGTAGGAGAGTTACATGGAAAAAAGATACTGAATACATTTATTATTAAAAATTTCTTTTTAAAATAAATAAATAAAAATAAATAAAAATATACATATATATATGTATATATATATATATATATATATATATATATATATATATATATATATATACATATATATATATGAGCACTCCGTCTACTGGCAGGGTACCTCTCTGTACTGACCAAAGATTTAGGCCACAAAAGCAAAATTACCATTCCCTTTTGCATTATATTAAACCTTCCTTTCCCTACAGTGAAAAAGAGACAATTCTGATTCTTTGGCCTTCCTCTCGCCGGGTGGCCCTGCTTGCTGACTCGTCCCCCACCGCCTGCTATCGTCCAGAGAGACGAGGGTAGGTGTGGGTGTCCTTTTTAACTACAACAGTCAGAGAGTTCATGCGACTAAGTCCAGTACGCACGCGTTTATAAAAACTGCTACATAATGTATCTTACCAATGTTTCGCAGTGTTAACTTAAAAATAAAATAATCATTCAAGTTAGTATTTGTGTTGTGTCTTATTCATATGAGATAACAGCAACTATTTACACACATCACAATTTCATCCGCATATATCATACACATCACAATTTCCATTTTGTCATTATTGCATTGTAAATATAAAGTCATTATTTTGGGAAAAAAAAAAAAAAAAAGTCATTGTATATAATTTTATTGTTATAAAAAAAAAACAAAAAAACTTGTACATATTGTCATCTGGGGCTTTAAGTAGATCCAACTCCTAGAGTGAATGCGGTATTGTGGTGATTGCAACTAGTGATAGGGAATAGACAAGTGGACGACCCCCGACACCCATCTTCCCTCCCACACCCTTTCTGGCCTCATGCCACATTTAAAAAGAATTAGTTGCCTGTTTTATATAATTTTAACCCTAAAATTCTGTAAAATTTGTGATTTTTCTTCTTAAATAAATATTTAAATAAACAAGCTTTTTATTGGACGATTTCTCCGACCACGGATTTATTTTAACCAATCAAATTGCATGTTATAACTAACTGCCGAGAATTTCTTGGCACCAATATTCTCTTTTTCAGATCAGAATCCAAAAACACGCAGAGATGGACACACGTGGATTTCTCATTTGAATCGAGGCAGCGAAAAATACTTTGTTACTTTGAGACGTTTTAATACCCAAATGTGGAGCAGAACATTATCATTGCAATTACCAATGCCCTTAAGTAGAGCGAATTTATATTTGCACGCTTGTGCTACAATTTAATGTTTGTCAAAGACGAATTTAAGGTCTACGGTTTGACATGCCTTGTCCGACATTGGACTGACTCGAAGGACTCCTCGTGTATGCCCGACTAGCAGCATCCATCTTGGAAGACACCTGAACATCTCCAACCTATACACTACTTCATCAGCGAGAATTCTACCCAGCCTTTATTGAAGACGAATTATTATTCCCTTCTGGGTCGTTACCAGCCCATAGTGGCACATAGCTGAAGATGAAACATCTTTTGCAACATGGACCTTTTTTTACTTTAATAAAATTTACGTTGAAATCTTAAGGTGGGCTTGTTGTCATTTTCTGTTTGGTTTTTGTTTTTTTTTCATTCTGCTGAGGGCAAAAACATTGTGAGAGAAAATCTCACAAAATATTAGCAACAGAGACGAGTTATCACATGCGCTCCCTCTCCACCAAAAATCGGAGATGGGAAACTGCCATGTCATCAATATCTCCCCCCACTATCACCACTGCAGGCGCGTATGAATACCATAAAAAATTTTTCAAAAAACAAAACAATTTCATGTGGATACATATTTTCAACCATGGTAATCACACAAAACAACAAATAACGGCAAAAGTGCAGCATTTTTCCACCCTCAAAAACTCCTTTAAAATTAGCACTATTATAGGTTTTTGGGGAGCTAAAAACGAAAATAACATTTAAAATTCCAGGTAACGATTGTTTCCAAGATATAAAGAAATTATATTTTCAGAAAGTGGGGTATTACGTTTCTATATTAATTGAGCGTAAAATGAGCACCCATATTTTGTTGGAAGTTTTATGCGCAAGTGGTAAAAATATGCGCGCCTGTGCATACAACAATGGCCACCACTTATCACATAAAGAATTATATTGCTTAATATTCAGAAAACTGCTTATTTGTGGAAAATTTAAATGCGATATTCGTTTTCAGCACACCCGAAAACCCCTTGTAAACAACTTTTTTAACGAGGGTTTTGTGTTGGTCTATCAGGCCACACTTATTCATTTTACTTTGCCCAACCCTCAACAAACAAAAAAAATTGATTTCTCATTTTACGTTAAATCAATATATAGAAAAATGATTCCCCACGTTTTTTTTTTGAGCGTGGAAGGATACTGCACCTTTACTTTTTTTTTTTTTTGTATTCATGCGCTCACGCAGTGGTAGTGAGGGACTAGGGAGATATTGACATAGCAGTTTTCTGTCTCCGTATTTTGGCGGAGAGGGAGTGCATGCGCAACAGTTACAAAATTACAGTTATCCGTAAGAAAATATTCCCTAGAAACAGATTTTAAAAACAGCAGATCGTAAATGGTACTTGCACAGTGTTATGTGGAGATAGGTAACAAACCCGGAACATTCTTCTACATAAGGACCCTTGAAAAACAGAGACTTCCTCCCTGAACATTAACACACTTTATTTATCTCTATGTAAATACATAAATAAACTTCTCTTTCAGTATTCAAACCACAGTGTATATTTATTTATTCCTTTCATGGAATACTTTATCTTTGATTGTCCGAATTACTAGGCCACCTTAGGACATATCAAATTGGCAACGGAGACGAGATGCAAACTCAGTAAAAGAAAAAAAAAAAAGTGAACACGTGAGCGCAAAATTTGAAAAAAAAAAAAAAAAAAATTCTCAAAGAGATTAAGGAAATACTTCAAAGAAAGCGAAAAACAAGTATTCACACAAGTACAAAGAATTTTTATATTCTTATTGCCGTTTTTCTTTGAACTTTCTGAAAAGTGGACGTCATATCGTCTCATTTTGAAAAGCAATTCAGAGATGTTTTGTTTTGGTTAATACAATAAAATGAATTTTACTGTGGAAACTGTTTTTCAGTCATAAAGAAATTCTTAAAAGAAGTTTACGTGTATTTTGAAAAAGATGAAAAGGATCTCTGAAAATTTGTAAACTATTGATATTTTGTATGGTGAATTTTTTTTTTTTTCTCTTCGAACATTTTCTCAAGTGCCGGCAATTTTTTTTTCGTGACGAGATCTGAAAGGGAATATCTTATTTTTTGGAATAAAATTATGTATCTGTTGACTTTGTATTTGTGCGTTAAAAAAAATGTCTTCGGAACAGAAAACAGAGTTAACGAAAATGATAACTGAAAGCTTGATCGCTCAGCAAAAAACTCAAATTGAATTTCAAAAACGGATGTTGATTCAGCAAGAATGTTTGAATCACTCGTCATTCAGCAAACTACAGAGAATTGTCTATTATGTAAAACTATTGTCACAAAAATCTGAAGATGGCGCATCTAGATTTTTTTCGGCAGAAGGTATTTTTTTTATTTTTATTTATTTATTTATTTATTTATTTATTTTTTTATTACATTTTCACCCCAAACAAGGCACATTGCCACTTTGGTGTAGGGGGCTACTATCAGGGTCAGCAACTACTGGGGCACTATGTAGGGATTTGAGCAGCAAGATGTCGGTTCACGTTGCACTTGAACTTCTGCATGTCAGTACAGTTTGGGAAGCAGGATCCTGGAATGGAATTCCAGAGTCTAGTGGTTCTGGGGAAGAAACTACTGGAGTAGAAAGATCTTTTACATCTAGGGATCTCTACTGTGTGGGGGTGGGATTTAGCTGCCTATCGGGTTTGTCGAGAGTGTCTGCGTCATGGGGACACATGTGTCTGCAGTTCGTCAGAGCATTCACCATTAAAATACTTGTAGAACAAGCAGAGGGATGCAACGTTTCGCTGATGGGACAGAGACTGAAGCTTAGATGCCAGTTCAGGGCCTATCAGATTAGTGACTCTTTTTTTAACCTTGTCTAGGAGCGAGAGACTAGTAGCAGACGCACCAGCCCAAATGTGACAACAATACTCCATACATGGGCGAATGGTGGCCTTATAGAGATACAGGATACTTTCAGGTGTCAGTAGTTTTCTAGCACGGTAGAGAGAGCCTACCTTTTTTGCTGCGGTTCTGGCAATGTTTTCAATATAATTGCTCCAGCTCATGTTTCCTGTGAATGTTAGGCCAAGCAGTTTGAAAGATGTACTCTCAGACAAGGAGTTACTGGCCATTGCTATTGGTGGCAGAGAAGGTTTCTTGTAGTTATTGAAGGAAACCAGTTTAGTCTTGGCAGCATTGAATGTGACCATCCATTTATGTCCCCATTCCACTACAGATTGGAGGTCATCCTCTAGTGTTTTTGCCATTTCTTTAGATATGTGTTCATTTGTTTTCCTGTCATGCCTGTTATAGAGTGTGGTGTCATCAGCATATATACCTATCTCAGAGGCAGTTTTGTCGGGGAGGTCATTAATAAATATCAGGAACAATAGAGGTCCAAGAATAGACCCCTGAGGCACTCCCGCATTTATATCACACTGTTTAGATGTACGACCGTCGAAGACAACCTGGATTTTTCTCTTATCTAAGAAAGATTTAATTATGTTAAGTATTCTACCAGTGATACCGTATGATTTAATTTTCCTGAGGAGACCCTTGTGCCATACCCTGTCAAAAGCCTTAGATATATCTAGAACTACCGCTCTACCCTCCCCCGCTTTGTCCAGTGAATAGTATATACGTTCAGAGATTACAGTGAGGATGTCTGCTGTGGAACACGCTTGTCTAAATCCATATTGTTTGTCAGTCAGATGTTTAGTGTCTGTAAGGTGCCAGAGCATGGTTGATTATGGTCTCAAATATTTTGGCGAAAAGTAGGAGGAGGCTAATGGGGCAATAATTTGATGGGTCAGTTCTTTTGCCAGAGTTCTTGAATATTGGTACCACAGAAGCAGTTTTCCAACAGCCCGGAAAGCATGATTCATTAAGGCATTTGTTGTAGAGTTTGGAAAGAACAGGAGCTACTTCGGCTGAGCACTTTTTTAATAGCACAACTGGGATGAGATCAGGTCCACATGCTTTTGAGGTGTCAAGATTTTTTATGATAGCATGTATCTGAGCAGGGGTGATTTTTAGATTGTCTCGCGTGGCGTCTGTCCGCAAAGGAAAGTCAGACAGGGGGTGGTTGGAAGAGTCCAGTGTGGAGTTCGAGGCAAACCGGCTGGCAAGCATATTAGCTTTGTCGGTTGCCGAGCAAACAACCTCGTGATTGTTGGTTAGTGGGGGAATTGTTGATTGCCCATTATTTACTACACTGTTGTAGATTTTCCAGAAGTCACGATTTCCTAATTTTTGTGCTTCGATGCGTTTTTTAGTGGTTTCAGTAAATTCTCTCTTGGCTGTCGCTATTTCTTTCTTGATGTTATTTCTAGCTTCTATGTACTTCTGTTTGTTTGAACTGGACTTATGTCGGTTAAATCTGCAGTATGCATGCTGCCTTTGAGCAATGGCAGTTGCGCAAGTCGAAGTAAACCATTGGGGAGAGTGGGGCTTGCTATAAAATTTCCGCATGGGAATATGTGCTTCCATTGCTGTTTTGAACCATTCAGTAGTCTCATTTGCACACTGTTCAGCAGAAAGAGAAAAAATATTTCCCCATGGGGCATCTTTGATAAGATCTCTGATGGCTTCCCAGTCAGCCTTTTTATAATATCTTGTTGTTTTGAACACTGGCTCTTCAGTTTTGGGTCTAGAATTTAGGGCGATTTCCACCATTATCACTGCATGATCAGCGTTCCCGAGTAGGCTGTCAGCATTTGTTGTACAATCCTCGGGAACTGTAGTCAGAAACAGATCTAGAAGTGATGCTTGTTGTTCTTGCTGGTCAGGGAAACGGGTTGGAAACGTAACCATTTGTGATAGGGAGTGAGATATAGCAAAACTATGTGTTGTGCTGCCCGCTGCATCTGTGTGAGTAGAGAATCCAAGCCAGTTTTTGTGATGAACATTAAAGTCACCAAATACATGTACTTGTGCGCTAGTGTCGAGGGAGAGTGCTGTGTCTATACCGTCAGAGACTTTGTTTATTATGGTGCAGTCCTGGGTCGAGGGAGAGCGGTAGAGAAAATAAAAGTAGCTAATGTTGTGTTGTATGTTTAGTCTAAAGCACATAAAGGCTTGATCGTCCATTTCTAGGTTTGTTTCTCCAGTCAGGGGGAGGGTGTTACGAATGTAGACTCCAAGTCCGTGCATATGTCTGTCAGAGTCCTTACGGCAAAGTGGAAGATATCCAGTCATGTTAAAGTAGTTAGAGGGGATGGAGGTGTGTAGTTTAGTCTCGCTTAGTGCTAAGATATCCGGGGTATTTGTTAGGAGAAATGCTTCAACATCAGCTAAATTAGTTCTAAGCCCACGGATGTTAGTGAATGCAAGCCTCAAGGGAGGAGGTAAGTTGAATTTGTTTGTCCCTAGGCCTGGGTTAAGCTTATTTTTTTTTATTGTAGTGTCATCATGTTTTTAAAGAGTTTCAGTTAGGTGAGGGGGAGCTGAACAAGAGGTTATGCAGGATATCAGACATGCAACACAATCAGATCTTTAGCTGACCTTTCTTCAACTAGGACTGTGGCCTTGGGAAAGCCCATCGGGGATGAGTGCAGGGTCCCTTTCCATGCGTGACATGGCATTACAAACAACCCGATATTATACAACTGTTGATGGAGCAGCCGCTCTAAGCGCTACCAAAGAGTTAGAGCACCTGTACTACCAGTCGGAAACAGCAGCCAGGAACTGTCAATCCGGTACCCTCAGCCCATCAAAAGAAGATCACCCCAATCTACTTGCACAGGCATGCATGGTACTCAAGCACTCCCAAGTGCCCAGTTATGAGGGGTGGGATGTGTCGGGAGTGGGGGAACGGCATTCAATGCCCTAGACAAGAAACAAGATCTACCACTAAGTGTTTTGTCGATTCACCTGTGAAAGTGTCTCTGTGCCTGATTAATAGGCAAAGAAGGAGTATGGAAGCCGGCGATAGACAGAGCCTATCTACTCCTTAAGCAATTTAGGTTTGCAGACCTGTAATTTGTTTGAGTCACCAGCTCTAGGAAGGTTGTCGTCTAAGACTGGAGAGGCCTCCCTCCCCTTTGGTTTAGTTTCAGAGTTTTTCTTCTCCTAGACGGGTGATCTGGGAAGATCTACTGGGTCCATCAGCCCTGAGAGGGTTTGCTCCGCACCTGGGTCCTACTCCAGGTATTTCTGTGACCCCGCATGGTTAGTTAATGTTACAGGGTTAGTTTGTAAAGGTTATATATCTAATGAATAGTTACACTCCTCAAAGTGATTTAGGGGCATGCAGTGGGAGCAGTTATGAGGGGAGGCTTGTTAGAAAAGCGTTAGTGCGGATTAGGACTTTTACTTTAGGTTTTTTCATTTTTTTTTTTTTATAACTTTATGTTAGTTTGGGTTCAGGATAACGTTATAGTTTGAGTAGGTATTAGGAAGTGAGCTAAGAAATTTTGCCCAGTCACTGTATATTTAGGTTTACGGAAGTTAGGGTGTAGGTGCAGTACACTCAGGGTGTATAGCCAACTCTCAAGCGGAGTTCAAATATGACCCAGAATGAGGTAATACATTCCCTGCCTATTATCGTAGGTTCAAGACAATTTTTACAAAAAGATGTGAGAAATGGTCGGACGAGGAAAGAATCAAACTCCTACTTCAGAAATTGGGTACGGAGGAAAACACAAAATTTACAAATTTGATTTTACCAAAGAAACCAGAAGATATTTCTTTTTCAGAAACTGTTTGAATCTTGTACTTGATATTTGGTGAAAGAGACAGCCTTTTTCATATAAGGCATAAGTGCTTGAACATGCAAAAAGAAAAAACTGATGATATTGTCACATATGCGGGTAAAGTCAACGCCCAGTGTGAACTATTTAAATTAAAAGACTTGTCAGTTGACATGTTTAAGTGTTAAAAATATTTGTTCAGGGACTGACAGCACCAAAGGACAAGGATTTAAGGTCAAGGATTTTATCGTTTATGGAGCAAGATCCAGAAATTAACTTGCAAAAAGTGACAGAAGAATGTCAGAAATTGATAAATGTGAAAAGGGATAGCACTAGGATAGAGGGAAAATCTACATCCCACTTCATAATGGTAAAATAAAAAACATTTCCCAAGAACAAAGGAAAAAGTTTTGAATGTTGGAGTTGTGCAGGTTCGCACTTAAAAATTGCCCTTTTAAAGACCAACCTTGTGCCAAATGTGGTTTAGTCGGCCACCGAGCTTCTCAGTACCGAACTAAACAAAATAAACAAAGAGAAAAATTTAAGTCGAAAGTAAATGTGGTGTTGTCAAAAGAAGAAGTGAGACAAAGAAGTAAAAGAAAATTTGTCAATACCCAAACAAATGGTCACATAGTGAAACTACTTTTGGATACAGGTAGCGATATTTCAATTATCAACGAAGTGACCTGGAAGAGGATTGGGTATCCAATCGGTAACAAGTAGTAAATTTGACTGTTGCAGGCATATGAATCAGCTAAGACCTCGACACACTGATGACTACAAACAGGCAGAAGATAATGAACTGCTCTTAGAGGTATTTTATGACTCTTTTAATATTCCTCTACCCATAGACAATCTACTCCGAGAGTAGTATGTTCTACTCCAGGTCAGAGAGTACCAGTTTCACCACCAGCTCCACCCCCTCAAACGGTGTTGAGGAGAAAAACTACAAGGGTGAAAAGAAAAGTTAACCGACTGAGCCCCAGACCTAAAAACAAACGGTATTAAGCAAAATTCTCCAAGGAGAAATTGGCTTGGGGGGAGGTGTTATGTGGAGATAGGCAACCAACCCGAAACATTCTACATAAGGAACCGAGTCACTGGTTTTCACCGGACCCTTGAAAAACAGAGACTTCTTCCCTGAACATTAACACACTGTATTTGTCTCTATGTAAATACGTAAATAAACTTTTCTTTCAGTATTCAAACAACAGTGTATATTTATTTATTCCTTTCACGGAATACTTTATCTTTGATATGTCCAAACTAATAGGCCACCTTAGGACATATCATACAGTTTAATCAAGACATCAAAAAATGAAAATCTTGAAAAGTTTTCATACAAAACAATTTCTCTTAATTTGATCAAGTAGATTTTTTTTTTTTTTGCAAATGAAAATCAAATTTTAATGACATCAGTCGTATCATCGCTATTTGCCTATTTCCAGGAAGAAGGAGGAAGGTGTTTTTAAACGAAAAAGTGAATAAAAAGGAGAAAATGAAAAGGGGATTAGAAAAGGACATAGAGACTCTGTAAAATAAGTTAAAAAAAAAAAGAAGAAGGGTACTTATACAGTTTAATGAAGATATTAAAAACTGAAAATATTTTTTTTTAATTATCTCCTATGTACCTGTTATGGAATAAAGTTCATTCCCAAAAAGTTTCACTTAAATTGATCAAGGATTTTTTTATTTTACAGCAGAAAAACAATTTTTTTATAACAGCAAGCTGAAGGTAGCCATGTTTGAATTTTTAGACCATGAGGAAGGGAGGTGGGCATCACGGGGAGATAACTCAGTCTAAAGCGCCGACATCCCCTCCCCATGTTAAATAACAGCTTTTCTTCTTTCCTCGTGGTCTAAAAATCGAAACATGGCTACCTTTTGCTTAGTGTTATAAATTGTTTTTCCGCTGTGAAAAAAAAAAACCAAACATCTACTTGATCAAATTACATGATATTTTTTTAGGAGAACTTCATTCCATAATGGGTACGTGCAATATAACTTTTATTTTCAATATTTTCATTTTTTTAATGCTTTGATTAAACTGTACAATAAAAAAGACTACAACAGTAGTAAATAATGGACAATCAACAATTCCCCCACTATCCAACAATCATGAAGTTGTTTGCTCAGCAACTGAGAAGGCTAACATGCTTGCCAGTCGGTTTGCCTCCAACTCCACACTAGACCTTGCTAACCACCTTATCCCAGGCTTTCCTTTGCGGACAGACGCAACACTTGACGATCTGAAAATCACCCCTTCTCAGGTGCATGCTATCATAAAAATCTTGACACAGCAAAAGCATGTGAACCTGATCTCATCCTGGCTGTGCTATTAAAAAAGTGCTCCGCCGAAATAGCTCCAATCCTCTCCAAACTTTACAATAAATGCCTTAATGAATCTTGCTTTCCTGCCTACTGGAAAACTGCTTCTGTGGTACCAGTTTTCAAGAATTTTGGCGATAGAACTGACTCAGCAAATTACCGCCCCATTAGCCTCCTCCCACTTTTTGCCAAAATATTTCAGATCCATAATTAACCAAGCTATAGTCCATCACCTTACAGATGCTAAACTTCTGACCGACAAACAATATGGATTTAGACAAGCCCATTCCACAGCAGACATTCTAACTGTAATCTCCGAGCATATATACCATTCACTTGACAAAGCAGGGGAGGGTAGAGTGGTAACTCTAGATATATCTAAGGCTTTTGACAGGGTATGGCATGAAGGTCTTCTCAGGAAAATCAGATCATACAATATCACTGGAAGAATACTTAACATAATTAAATCCTTCTTAGACAAGAGAAAAATCCAGGCTATCCTCAATGGCCGTACATCTAAACAATATAATATAAATGCGGGAGTGCCTCAGGGATCTATCCTTGGACCTCTATTATTCCTAATATTCATAAATGACTTCCCTGACAAAATTGTCTGTGAGATGGGTATGTATGCTGATGACACCACACTCTATAACAGACATGACAGGAAAACAAATGAACACATATCTAAAGAAATGGCAAAAACACTAGAGGATGACCTCCAATCTGTAGTGGAATGGGGACAAAAATGAATGGTCACATTCAATGCTGCCAAGACTAAACTTGCTTCCTTCAATAACTACAAGAAACTTCTCTACTACCAATAGCAATGGCCAAAGACTCTTTATCTGAAAGTACATCTTTTAAACTCCTCGGCCTACCGTTCACAGGAAACATGAGTTGGAACAATTATATTGAGAGTATTGCCAAGACTGCTGCGAAGAAGGTAGGTTCTCTTTACCGTGCTAGAAAGTATCCTGTACCTCTATAAGGCCACCATTCGCCCATGTATGGAGTATTGTTGTCATATTTGGGCCGGTGCATCTGCTACTAGTCTCTCACTCCTAGACAAGGTTCAAAAGAGAGTCACCAACCTAATAGGCCCTGAACGGTCATCCAAGCTTTAGCCTCTGTCCCATCGACACAATGTAGCATCCCTCTGCCTGTTCTACAAGTACTTTAACGGTGAATGCTCTGACGAACTGCAAGCCCTTGTACCCCCTCTACGTAAATACTCCCGACAAACCCGACAAGCAGTACAATCCCACCCCTTCACAGTAGAGATCTCTAGATGTAAGAGAGCCTTCTAATTCCAATAGTTTCTTCCCCAGAATCACTAGACTTTGGAACTCCCTGCCAGGTTCCTGCTTCCCCAACTGTACTGACATGCAGAAGTTCAAGTGTAACGTGAACCAACATCTTGCCCAACTCCCCACCTAGTATCCCTGTAGCCTGTGTTCCTAATATTAGCCCCTACATCAAAGTGGCAATGTGCCTTGTTTGAGGTAAAAATGTAATTAAAAAAAAAAAAAAAAAAGAAAAAAAAAGACAATCTATATATATAAAAGCGAAAATTGTGTGTATGTATGTTTGTGTGTATGTTTGGATGTCTGCTAAAAACTTTCGAGAGACGCGACAAAAATTCACAAACTCGGTATCACATCGAAGCTCCATCCTTTGCTCGAAAAATTGGCCAAAAACGTTAACTTTTTCACCCCGAAATCGACAATTTTCGACAGGGCGGGGGTGAGTGACAATGACCGATTCTACGCATGCGTCAGATGACGTCAGATGACCTGATTTATTTTAAATAGTTGCAAAACTGAACAAATTTCATGTACGTCGCGTTAGCTCAGTTTGTTAAGGCCTTTCTCATTATCAAAACGTTTTGGGTTCGAATCGTGGTGTGAGATGCTTTTTTTTTTTCGATTTTTTAAATTTAAATATTGAACCAGTGTTATTTAAGCCATTTTTCACGTAACGTTCGTTTTTCTGCTTTTTTTTTACTTTGCTTATTCTTAGCACCACCCAAAAACACCCGGATACCCACCGATTTTTTAAATTTTAATATCGAAACAGGCTTATTTAGGCCATTTTTCACGTGTTCGTTTTTCTGTTTTCATCATTCGTTTGCCTTACGTTAGTTTTTCTTGTGTTTTTTTTTTTATTGCTTGATCGCCGCATAGCGGGGAAAACAGAAACTGGCTTCTGCAACTTGATGTTGTCGCACCTGCTAATTTCAGTTTATAAACATCAACTTAACACACTTATCAATTCATCTGTTCTCGCACTCGAGATGGTTAGGTCGCAGGTTTTTTTTTTCCATTTCCTTTCCACAACGTTCAGGGTTCAAGCCTACCTTTATACTAAAACTATTTTTTTCTTTTATACCTCCAAACAACCGGCCAACGTTTTTTTTTTTTAACAGGGTTGTTTTAATCTATCCCCCCCCCCCACCAACACACACCTCTAAACACCCGGGCAACGCCGGGTACCTCCGCTAGTATTGAAATAAAACAAGAAATCATGGAACATAATTGGGCGGGGTCGCCAAATTGACAAACACTGTCTATTTCCTGACGTAGACAAGAAGCCGTGGCTCAAGTAAGTTAATATGCCATGGCTCAAGTAAGTTAATATGCCAATTGATTTAACAGTCGTAAGAAAAGGAGACCATAAAAAAGAAAACAACTGAAAATAAGCTAATCAAAAGTTCAATATACCAGACTTTTTTTTCTTTTACTAAAAAAATGTCTGTCACTTGTGCTTGCCGGAAGTATCTTTTTGTTTTCATTTTTGGGAGAGTTATACTAACGAAAAGAGAAGATCACCCAAAATTTGTAAATTTAAAAAATGTACATATTTTCAAATATTGTTACTAAATAATTTTTTTTAAATTTAACTCAATGTTTCGCTATTTAAGTTTTTTTTATTGTGTTACTTTTTTTTTTGTTTTTTTCTTATTGAATGAAATATCTGAAAATGGATGTTAACACTCAATTTAGAAGCATTTCTTTTTTAATTTTTCTATTGTTGAAAAAAAATTATTCATTTTTTTTTACAGAAGTGAATATTATATTTTATTTGTGCATTGTAAACACTGTACTAAAAAATTATATATATATCAAAATATTCTAAACTGACTTTTACAATTTTTAAGACTATTTTATTAAAGAAATTTCAGCACTTGTGCTCTACTGGGATGGAATCACTTTTTTGGTTTTCAGTTGGGACATGAGGAGAGTGTATAGCAAGAGAAGACAAATGCAATTTTAGGACCGAATCGAAAATAAATGCATTTTTTTTTTTGTTGTTGTTTTTTTTTTTTTTTGAGAAAGTTTTTTTAAAAATAAATATAAGAAACTTATAACACAAAATAGATTCTTTTAGAACAAAATAGACATTTTTTTTAATTTTTAAGAAAACATGAACATAAAGTTTTTGTAACACATTTCATTTATTCATTACAAAAAAAAAACGTTCAGACTTTACAATTTGGAAAGAAAAAATAGTTTTCTCAAAATTTACACCCATTTCAATCATGCATGATCAAGTTTCATTAAACATTAAAAAAAATGTCTTTTTTGTTAAAACAAGCTATTTTGTGCTATTATAAGTTTCTTATATATTTTTTGATTCTAAAAATATGTTACAAAGACTATATGTTCATGTTTTATTAAAAAAAAAAAATTTTTAATCTCGATTTTGTTTTAAAAATATCTATTTTGTGTTATTATAAGTTTCTTATATTTATTTTTAAAAATTTTCTCAAAAAAAACAGAGAGAAATAATAATAATAATAATAATAATAATAATAATAATAATAATAATAAAATATGCATTTATTTTCAATTCCGTCCTGAATTTGCATTTGTCTGCCCATGTCCCAACTGAAAACCAAAAAAATGATTCCATCCTAGTAGTACACAAGTTCCAAAATTTATTTGGAAAAAAATATTTCTATTTGACTGTTGCATTAATTTTTTTTAATTTAAATTATTTCAATAAATGCATCGGTAAGTAATGTTTTATGTTATGTTAATTTATTAAACATGTTTGGAATTAGCAGAAAAGTTTGGTTAGAAAAAAAAATCATTAAATTTAAGATTGTCTTTTCTTTTCGCTAATTTAATTCTTCAGAAAAAAGAAAAACACGCACACTTCCAACAAATTTAAGTCATGGTTTTTGTGGTTAAAGTGCATTAGTGCCAAATGTTTTATTGTTTAAAGATTTATATATTTTTTTTTTACTATTACATGCATGTATATCCCCGCCCCCTAGTATTATGGACCTATTTTCGTACAGGCAATAACTGTAACTGCTTGGTGTAGGAATAAGGAAAACAGGTCTTGGACGCAGGTTAAACAACATGCACGTCTCCTCTTATGTACAGGGTGGAATGATAAAATTGTTGTCATAGAAAAGACGGCATGATTCTATTTCCATTTGATGAAAAGCGATTTTTGTTTTTTTGTTGCAGACCATCTACTAGTTGTGTACAAATTCCAAGAGTCATAGGAGCCTTCTATCATGTCTGAAAGTGACACAATGTTCAACGAGCGAGATCGGAGATGCGTCGCTGTACAATTCATACTCTCTAATGATCTAAGTTATCAAAACAGAACTATTGCCAGCACCCCCAAAATGCAAATCTGGATGGTTCAACACTTCAATGCATTGGACAACCCTTTGGAAGTGGTGGAGCAGAAGCCCAAGGTCAAGGACACCATCAGGAAATCCCGAACCAAAGAGTTCATTGAAAAGGGTCAGGCAATCATTGATGGAATTCCTTAGCAGCCTATTTGACAGATTGCCAGAGATTTAAGCGTCTCACACACAACTATGAATACATGTATGAAGGAGAACCTTAAGTGTAGGTCCTACAGGCACCAAACAAGTCAGATTTTGACTGAGAAGACAAAGAACCTCAGGCTAATCAAGCCCGTTATGTTGCTCAACAAACTGAAGCATTCCAAGAAGCCAAACATGCTCTGGTTCTTTTCAGACGAAGAGAACTTCTGTCAGGATGAGGTACACTACAACCAGAACCATTGCTGGATTGCCACAAATAACAGGGACGTGCTCAGGGTCATTAAAACAAAGTTTTCGGCCACAGTTATGGTCTTTGGTGTGGTTTCAAGTGAGGACCACATCATGTCACTTCACATCTTCGAAATCGGCTTGAAAGTCAACACCACAGTGTACCTGGATGTACTGAAGAGTGTGGTGATCACCTGGTGCAATCAAGTGGCCACGGGCAGACTCTGGGTGTGGTAGCAGAACTTGGCACCATCCCAAAAGTCCAAAGAGACCCAGGCTTGGCTTCAGAAGGAGTGTTACAACGTTGTACTTTTCTCTCACTGGCCCCACTCCTCCCTCGACCTGAACCTGCTGGAGTACTTCGTTTGGTCATACGTTAAAAACATCACCAACATGACCTCCCACAACACGAAAGCTAGTCTGATTGCCACCATCTGCTGAGTATCTGCCGAGCTCCTGCTGGTGCTTGTGGAAAAGGCATGCTCTCAGTTTTGGACCCGTATCAAGACGGTGATTGAGGTTGCAAGTGACTACATTGAATAGATATCAGCTCTACTACATAATCAAGTTAGCTGAATTGATTTTTTCAATAAAAGTTTTAAAATAAAGCTGTAGTGTAGTTTTCTTTAGGGTAACAAATTCATTCTTCCACTCTGTAGTATCATAACGAGTGACCTATGGCTAGTAAATATTTTAGATTTTCATCCATTTCATTCATGTAATATTTGGACACTAAATACGATTGCAAGAAGTTCTCTTTCTATGCATGCATACCGCTTCTTGGTGTCTGTTAGAGACTTTGATGCATAAGCGATGGGTTTTTTGTTTTGCATTAATGCAGCTGCAAGTCCTTTCAAACTTGCATCAGTTTGTAGTACTAGTATTTCAGCTGAGTTAAAATATGTTAGTGTAGAATCTTGGTTGATTTCTGTTATGAATTTTTTGAAAACATTCCTTGCGTTTTCCCCAAAGAAAGGGTGCATCCTTCCTATGGATGAAAAGTCGGCTGATTGACAATGGTTTCAGCTCTGTGTATCACTTTATTACAGATCAATATTTTTTTAATTTTGAAATTTCTATGAAATGCAGGGAAGTGAAATTTGGTACACTGGAAGAGCATGACATGGTGCCTTTAATTAAGTATTCGATTTTTATGGTTTCTTATTAAATGATTGCTTTATTTCATTATTATGCTGAATTCTATTTGTGCATAGTTTCTACATCCTGCATAATTACATAGAATTAAAAATGCAAACGTTCTAGCACACAGAAATATATACATAAGTGACCTTGTCGGCATGTGTGCAAAAGTCTACCAAACTCCTCTCTGAATATTTGGTCTACAGTCAAAATACAAAAAATCCTTTACCATAAACAAATTCCAAGAAAGCTTTTCATAGTTTTTTTTATTACTATTATATATGGGGAAAAACATACTAAAATTTTACCAAAATCTGATCGCCATAAAGGTCCTAACTATGACATCATAAAACGATGACAGCTAACGCACTAAAAATCTTTATATATAAAATTGTAGCGTTCATGTGTGTGTGTGTATACAACTCTCCTACAACCCACACTGGACGGATCATGACCAAATCTGACATGCCGATAGTCTAGGGATGGTGCACACTATTTTTCAAGGTTAAAATCAAAGGCCAAGGTTATAGCCTATGCATATATACTCTCCTAAAGGCCACACCATTGGACCAATCATGACCAAACCTGGCATGATGTTGGTCCCCCATCTAGAAATAATATAAGATAAATGTCAAAGGTCAAGGTCATAGCCCATGTATATATGCTCTACTACAGCCCACACCACTGGATCTGGGAACGGTGCACACCATTTTTCAAGGTCAAATTTGGTGCGGGTCTTCATAAACTCCTCCACCTAGGGATGGTGCATACCAAATTGAGGTTTGCCACCATGGCGCTGGCCAACTTCTTTGTGAATTTGAATCAGATCACTCTCCTCTACCCCCATCCCCTCATCCAAAATCTTGATGAAATTTGACATGATAGTGGTCCCCAAAATTTAAATCTCAAAATTAGATCCTCCATCATGATTCTTAGGTAGTTACATTTAAAACACTAAACAATGGTTGCTCTTACAACATCCACTTACTGCAGAAGTGCCCGCAAAGCGTGTATCTGAGCATACAGCAAAGTCCTGTGTGAAGTGTGGGTATTTTTGCTAGTAACCAATATTTCCATAATGCAAAGCTGTACCTGTTGCTTGTATTTTTTGTTATACTATATATTTTGATATAATTTTCATAAAAAGTTTTACACTAACTACATGGACAGGCAAGGTCATGATGTCATAATGACGTCATGGCATACATGTACATTTCAAAGATTATAGAATAGACACTATATTTGAAGACATCTCATCACTGAATAATCGTGTCAGTTCAATCATCAGACTCTGCTTCCTAACTCATTGTCTTAATGCCCTTCTTGACATGGTCCGGATACTCATAAAGAGATAAGTCTGTATCTTTTGCAAGTGCACCAGAACAGTTGCAGTGAATTATTTTCAGAAACGTTTCTGGTGCAGGTAAAGTATCCATCATCACTGGAACTAGACTTGTTCTGCAATTCCCATCCAAGGCATCACTTCGAAGTAACTTCTAAGGGCAGGATACTTTGCTGCAGAGGAGGTCAGTGGAAATCCTTCAGGTGTAATCAAGCTTTTGACTGAACAACTTTTTGGCAGAGACTGTTACCTAATTGCAGATTGTCTCCAGGTTTTTATCATTTGTCTTGAGGCAATTTTTATTTTAATCCAGAGTGCCCCTTTCTGAAGAATTTAATTCTGTCCACATGAAAAACTGACCTTGTGTCAAAGTTGTAAGGATGCAAGTATATAGGAACAAAAGTAAATGATGAATAATAAAAAATCTGACCCTAAGTTTGTGTTAGTGATGAGAATAGTAATTTTTGCTCAGCTTTTTAGGAGCTAAGCTCCCCCTCCTCGAGTTAAACGAGGAGCAGCTATTTGTTTCTTCTGTGTGTAAAGAGTTTCAAACAAAATATTTAAAAAATTAGGTTTCAACACGCATACAGGTCGGCCGATAATTAAATTTTATTGCGTTTGGTAAATTTTTTTTTTTTTTTTTTTTAAATAATTGTTCGGCAATAACAATTTTGTTTACAATTTTACCATTATTTTTAATATGGGAGGGAAGGTGAAATCGATTTTATTTGCTTACAACAGGAAATATTTATTTTAAAATATTAGAAGTGAGTGGTGAAATGTTAGCCCGTATCAAAACTGGGAAAGAGTTTAGTCTTTCCCTTTCACAAATGCAAACTTATAAAAGGAAAGGAAAAGAAAAAAATATACATAGAACCCTTTTTTTAACCCACACACATATTGTGAGAAATTCCATATACATTCGCCATCTTTCTTGTTTTGGGCCGCCCATGCTGCCATTGGTTAATTTTGAATGTGTCAAGCGATTTGCTTGGCACCTTTTTTTGTATCATGCTTTTATTTTTCAGTCCATGCAAGAACTCGGCAAAGGGATGGACTCCAAATCAGCGGCCTCCCACATGAGGAGGGAGCTACGTCAATTCCTTCACGTATCACCAAACTGTTGGTGAACAAAGGATCTCATCTCTACAAGCAGAGAATTTTATGTTGCTAAAATTATCCTAAGTACAGGATGACATTAATGAATATTTCCCATTTTATTTACCAAATATTGGATCTTATCAATTCAACTAGAGTCTGAAGTGACTCGCATTATACCTAATCATAGGCGCCAACATGAACATACATGGATCCTTTCAAGGAACAACAGACTACCACTCCGTCAATAGTTCATACTACTGTCTTTATGCAATAGAGGCAAAACTGGCCACCGTTTTGCAAATGGACAAGACCAGAACCAATAAACTTTCATTGCTGTTACTTTTGAATAAATTTGGAGTTTGAAAGGTCTGGCTTTTGTATTTGTGGATTCTTTTGCCTCTGCAGGGAGTAAATTGGGACGTGGAAAATAATTCCAAAGTATTAAATTAATACTATTAATTGACGATTTGCCGACAATTTAAACCTTTTCAAACAGTAACTGCGCTTTTTTTATTTTTTAGATTTTATTTATTATTAAAACTTTAGGAGAGAGGAAAAAAAAAAAAAAAAAAAATGTTCAGGTGTATTTTTCATTATATATTTTAAAATTTTAATGGATGACGGATTGGCTTGATCAAGTAAATTTCATTTAGCAAATGTAATTTTAGTTTAGTTAGGATTGCATAGAAAAACCTATTAAAACTATGCAAATAGATAAACCATAAAATTTTATTGTGTCAGGTAATAGTTATTTGTATAACTTGTTTGATTACTCATGCAACAACACTGAAATTTTTGAGAAAAAAAAAACACCGTCACCATTTTTTTTTTTTAACTCATGACATAAGGGAAGTAACCGAGTTATTCTAAAAGCAATGCCAGTAACTCCTTGTTTAATTGTAAATTTGCCCTACTTAAGGGAATTGGTAATTATAATGATAATGTTCCACTCCAGATTTGGGCATTTGAAACATCTCAAAGCAACGAAGTGTTTTTCGCTGCCTCGATTACAGTGAGAAATCCAGTCCTCAACTCTGCGTCTTCTCAGAATCTGATCTGAAAAGGGAATTTTGTGCCGAGAACATTCTCGGCAGTTATAATATGCAATTTTATTGGTTAAAATAAGTCTGTGGGCGGAGAAACCGTCCAATAAAAAGCTTGTTTATTTAGGCAGAATTTCTTACAATATACAGTTCTGTAGACAATTAACTGTTACTGTCTTGATATAAATCATTTAATTATGATTTTTTTTTTTTTTTTTTTTTTTTTACACATGCTAGTCACCACTTATTTGAGATAAGGGTTATTGCATGTAACGTAATCAATGGGATAATATCGTAGTAATCGAGATTTGATAAAGTGTCGTAAAGGAGGCGGTTTATCAGGAATTTGTTTATGTTGGATTTGAAGATATCCAAGCTGTAGTCAGGTGGGAAACAGGCAACGGAAGAGAGTTCCACAGGCGTACACTTCTGAGAAAGAAGCTTTGTTTATGGAATCTACGTTTTGATTTAGGCACAGACAAAGAGTGGGGAAAATTGACAATGGTTTCAGCTAGACGGGTGTTCATTGTGAAAGATTGGATCTCAGGCGAGCACTTGCCATGGAAATAACGATAAAACAGACAGACTTGCATCTCTTCTGTGGGAGAGAGGTTGCAGGGAAGAGAAAAGGGCATCCCCCACTAAGCCACGAAGTCTATTTTGTATTCTGTCAAGGCAGGATAGGCTGTTTTTAGCAGCTTCTGCCCAGATGTGGCAGCAGTACTCCATCCTTGGACGTACTTGGCTTTTATATAGATAGAGAATTGCATCAGTAGTGAGATATCTTCCAGAGCGGTAGAAGGATCCCACCATTTTTCCAGCAACCTTGGCAACAGATTTGATGTACACGTTTGTTGTATGTTAGCTATTCTGCCCCCCCCCCCTCGGGGTTAACCTTATAAAACCAAAATAGGCAGGAACATAGATCCCAGTTAAATACTTAGTTTAAGTTATCTGCTTGAAAAGACTTATTTTTAAAAATTGATTTTAGAATATTTGGGTGAGGCGTTGCCCCTTTTTAAAACTAGAGCGGGAGTAGGGTGTAGCTCCCTCTCTCCCGAATGATCTTATTTGTAAGTTACTGAAGTGTTCATACTTTGTGCCACCATTTCCTATTTATTCACGTGTCATTTTTACTGTGCAGAGTTTGAGAATGTCAGGAAGATTCTACGCGTTTTTGACATATTCAATGTTTTGTAACAGTGACAAGATTTTTTGGTAAATTTTTACGACGTGCCCCAGCGTATTATAAACACCCCAACCTCCCCAAGTCAAGAACGACTTTCAGAATAAACACCCACCCACCCCCAACCTCGAAAGCCGTTAACAAAGGGGGGCTGGGAAGGTGTTTATTCCGAAAGCCGTTCTTAACATTTATGCTATGCTGGGGCAGGTCGTTAATAAATAATAAAAAAAAAAGTTGTTATAAATCTGTTTGGCATACTCCTGAATTATTTTTTTTAAGAATAAAATTGAATAAAGTTTATTTTTATAAGAATGTTTAGACATTTACCTAGCGAATAAGCATAAAAATGTGAAAAACCGCGTTTATTATTTTTTAAAAATCCAAATTATACACCGCCATGAGTACGCCAAACAATTTTATCAAAGTCACTTCCGTTTAAGAAAAAAAAAAAAAGCCAACTTTATACCCGGTGTATAAATTTTGATTTTTAAAAAATAAACTTTACTCCTGGGTACGCCAAACAGATTTATCACCCATAAAAGATCAATAAATAATATATTCAAATTTAAAACAAAAAAAAAGTAGTGTTTTAGAAATTTACCTGTAAAGTCCGAAGTTTAAAACCTAAAGAAAAAAGTTTTTTTTTTTTAATGAAACCTTGGCCCTTGCTCCTTTAATTAAAAAATTAGGGCTTGAATTATATTTTTCGGGGAGTTATTTTATTTTATTTTTATTACATTTTCACCCCAAACAAGGCACATTGTCACTTTGGTGTAGGGGGCTACTATCAGGGGCAGCAAGATGTCGGTTCATGTTGCACTTGAACTTCTGCATGTCAGTACAGTTAGTGAAGCAGGAACCTGGAATGGAATTCCAGAGTTTAGCGGTTCTGGGGAAGAAACTACTGGAGTAGAAAGATCTTTTACATCTAGGGATCTGTGTGGGGGTGGGATTTAGCTGCCTGCTGGGTTTGTCGAGGGTGTCTACATCATGGGGGCACAAATGTCTGCAGTTCGTCAGAGCATTCACTATTAAAATACTTTTAGAACAAGCAGAGGGATGCAACGTTTCGTCGATGGGACAGAGGCTGAAGCTTGGATGCCAGTTCAGGGCCTATCAGATTGGCGACTCTTTTTAACCTTGTCTAGGAGCGAGAGACTAGTAGCAGATGCACCAGCCCAAATGTGACAATACTCCATACATGGGCGAATGGTGGCCTTATAGAGGTACAGGATACTTTCAGGTGTCAGTAGTTTTCTAGCACGGTAGAGAGAGCCTACCTTTTTCGCAGCAGCCCTGGCAATGTTTTCAATATAATTGTTCCAACCCATGTTTCCTGTGAACGTTAGGCCAAGCAGTTTGAAAGATGTACTCTCAGACAGGGAGTTACTGGCCATTGCTATTGGTGGCAGAGAAGGTTTCTTGTAATTATTGAAGGAAACCAGTTTAGTCTTGGCAGCATTGAATGTGACCATCCATTTATGTCCCCATTCCACTACAGATTGGAGGTCATCCTCTAGTGTTTTTGCCATTTCTTTAGATATATGTTCATTTGTTTTCCTGTCATGCCTGTTATAGAGTGTAGTGTCATCAGCATATATACCCATCTCAGAGACAGTTTTGTCGGAGTGATCATTAATAAATATCAGGAACAATAGAGGTTCAAGAATAGACCCTTGAGGCACTCCCGCATTTATATCACACTGTTTAGATGTACGACCGTCGAGGACAACCTGGATTTTTCTCTTATCTAAGGATTTAATTATGTTAAGTATTCTACCAGTGATACCGTATGATTTAATTTTCCTGAGGAGACCCTTGTGCCATACCCTGTCAAAAGTCTTAGATATATCTAGAGCTACCGCTCTGCCCTCCCCCGCTTTGTCCAGTGAATGGTATATACGTTCAGAGATTACAGTGAGGATGTTATAAGTTTGGAAAGACAGGGGTGGAATTTTTCAATAATTTTCACGAAATTTCTGACACCTAGAGGACGTGTACCTATTTTGTACTTTCACCTAACAATTTAATGTTTGCTTTAACTTTGCGCTTTTCGAATTATTTGGTTTTATTTTTTTGGTGGATATTTTTTTTTGTCATGGTTTTATTTTTCTTGACGTTTTTTTATGGATGTTTTTTTTTTTTGGGGGGGGAGCATGTTTTCTTTTTGGATAGACATTTGGCCGGTTTTTTTTTTGGTGGGGGCAGAGATTATAGTTATAGGTAATTAACAAGAAAATTGGTGCAAGTTCAGATTAGCCCTTGTAGCGATGATGAGTACCTTTTATGTTCTTGAATAAAATAAAGCTACTTAGACACGACTGTTTTTGCTTTAAATTTTTATTCAAACGTAAAAAAATTTCAATTTGGCTTGAACTTTGCGGTAGGTGTATCAGAATTTTTGACACCCCTAACACGAAACTGCGAATAAAATATAAAAACTCGTAATTTCTTTTAAAAATGGGTTGTTTATTTTCTTTACGTATTATACTTCCAAAATTAAAGTTTTATAAAAAAAAAAAAAAAAAAAAAAAAAAAAAAAGTTATGAATTAATTGAATTTTACGAGTTCAGTATTTTTCAATTTTTAAACTTTAAAAATCTACTTTTCTATTGATTCTATTTCTAGGATATTTTCAGAGTTAATGTGAAATTTTATGCTCTTTCTAATAAACAGAATAGAATATTTTAGACAAACGTTTTTTTTAGTTCACGTCCCCCCCCCCATTTTGAAATGTCTATTAAAAAGATAATTTACTCAAAGTTTTATATATATCACAAACTGAAGATAAAATATATTCAAATTTAAAACAAAATCAGTGTTTTAGAAATTTACCTGTAAAGTCCGAAGTTTAAAACCTTTTTAGACCACGTTTTTTAATGAAACCTTTTTAATGAAACCTTGGGCCTAAAAAATTAGGGTTTGAATATTTTTCGAGTAGTTATAAGCTTGGAAAAAACAGGGGGTCGAATTATTCAATATTTTTCACAAAGTTTCTGACACCTTTGCGGTTTTCGGATTGTTTTTTTAGCCAGAAAAGAAACCCTTTTAACTCGAAATGACCCCTAATGTACACCATAAGCAACAGAAAAGAAACATTTGTAATGCGTACACAGCTTTATTTTCTCATAATACGCTTTGAAGGGATATTACCAAAATGCATTCTCAGAGGAAAGATATTAGCAAGTGAATATAGCAAAGCTACGAATTTGCTGGTACTAGCATAAATTGAAGCAGCATTATATAATATATGTCTTAAAGTGCCCTCGTATATAAATTTAAACTATAATAGAAGCAAGTGTTAGCCGCAGGAAGGAGCCCCTTGATCTCTTCAAACTAACAAGTAAATCAAAAAAAAAAGGGGGGGGCTTTTATGTCCAAGTGAAATTACCTCAAGTAACAGCACGAAGCTGCATACCCCAGACTAGATGAATGCTCGTTCTAGAATTCAGCAAGACCGCAAGAAAAGCATACTATAACATTAGTGCTTGTGCACTTACTGATCCGCGCTATTTTTTTTTTTAAATAGTATTTAAGTTCAAAGTTTTGTTTTTATTAAATTGTAAGGTGAAAGTACAGAATAGGTACAAAAAGCCCTCGCGTCCCCAATGTTAAGAATGGCTTTCTAAATGTTATTTTAGCACGGATCAATAGTGCATAGTACCAACATGTTCAATTGGGAAGAGAATTAACTTTACCAACTCAGGGTTTGCAAGATAAAAGAGAACTTTAAAGGAATGTTTTAATGTCTCATATAGAGATTAAGTGTTAGCCCCCAGGAAGGGGCCCTCTTGATTTGAGAATTTCGACTCAAGTAAAATGAATTAAGTGGCGGGATTTTGTTTTCGGGCATGTGGCAAAGCTCTGGAATATGCAAATAAGTTTAAATTTTGCGATATCATTACTATGTTACTAATAAATTAAAGTACAGAGTTGAAATTAAAACTGCATTGTTCGTGACCTAATAAGTGTTAAAAATATTTAAGTTATAATTTAATTTGCCATAAATAAAAGTCGGCTTGTGAACGTGTAAAAATTCAAGATTTTTTAATTAAATGTGGAACATTAATGCGGTGCTTGCGCAGAATAGTGTATTAAAATTCAGTAGTTACAGAATTCTCAAATCTTCACGTAGATACTGGAATGCTCGGTGAACAGAATTGTTTATGTAAAAAAAAAAAAAAAAAAATTATCTGACGAAGATTGTGAATGTCCAGAAAATGGACAGGTTTTTGGTTTTTGTGTGCGTGTATGGAGCGGTTGTCACCCACACTTAGGAAGTGTTTTGTTTGTTTGTTTTAAGGCAATCAGACAAAACAAGCAGACGCCAAGCATCTGCTACAAAAAGGTGGAGGGGTGTAGTGGTCAGCATGCCAAAGTTTTCTATTTTGAAATATTTGATTGTAGACGTTTCATATTTGTAGATTTTGTAATGGCAATATACCTTGTGTGGAGTGAAAGTGAGTTAAAGAGACATGCTTATATAGAAGGATTGAGTTTTGGTGATGGAATAGAAAAAAATTTTGGTTTCGTTTGACACTTATGTTAACAGTGGCCTTAGCCTGGACGATAGCTTGGGACTCTTCCACTTTGATCCTCAGTGATTAAAGACTCCAACGTGTGCAAAGATTCCGAACTATCATTTAACATCTGTGATTTTGTGAGCCTCCTCTGGGCATATCTGCCTAATCCAAGAAAGCAGGTGCTCACTAAGCACTGGTTTTAGTTCCAGTTGCACCAGAATCTGGCTTGGAGTCATGGGTTGTATGCCGGCACTTGTAGCTTAAATTGGCTCTATTTTCTGAAGTCAGGCCTTATGATATCGATAGTCGTTCTTTGATGACGACCTACGAGTGACTGATGAAGACGCTCTCGGTCTAGTAGTTTGTCCAGTAATGTACTCAGCATTAAGGTTGCCATGTATTGTAGGCTGGGTACCTATCATATAGGGTACCCTTACCTGTTGTGCAGCTGCCATAGTGGTTGGTCTCATGGTTGACCAGTGTGGATCTAGTCCAGTACTTAACGGTTTTACTCGAGATGGGTAATATCTTTGAGCCTGAGGTATTGTAGGAACAGAATAGTTAGTATTAGGTTGGAATAACTGCCCCATCTGACTATGGGTGTACCGAGAAGCCCAAAAAGCTTTCCGCTCTTCACTTTTCTGGGCCAACTCAACATACAGATGGTTGAGAACTATGATGCGGCCATTCATCTCAGAGACGGCCTTTGCCGCTTCTTCAGATGAGGAAAAGCAAACGAAACCGAAGCCTTTAGATTGCCCATTTTCCATCATAACTCTTGCACTGGTGATCGTGCCAAACCGAGAAAATACTTTGTGTAGACACTCGTCATCAATGAAATCATCTAGGTTTCTCACGTGGATACATTGTAGTTTCTGCTTTTCAAACCACTCTTTTAGTTCAGCCTGTCGTTCAGTCCGGTTCCGTGCAAAGGCTGCATATATCCGGCAGCCACCGATCTCCATGCCATTTATATCCGATACAGCACTTTTGGCAGATTCAGCTTCTTCAAAGCGCACAAATCCGAATCCTTTTGACTTGCCTTTATCATCGGTGATAACTTTAGCACTGGCTATCTTGCCGAATTTCTCAAATATTTGCCGTAGGGTTTCATCATCCAGTTTGTCGCTCAAATTCTTAACATAAACGTTTGTGAATTTCTTGTATTTATCTCCAAGCTGTTCCATCCGTTCTCGGCCTGGCATAAGTTTGTCTCCGTTTTGTTCGTTATCGTTAAGAAACAGACTAATTTTTTCAATGACGTTGTGAACCGTCCAACTAGTCTCAAAATGCACGTATCCATATTCTTTAGAGCCATCTTTAGAGATCATTTCATAGGATACTAGCTTGCCAAACTCGGAAACAGTGTCGTGGAATGCTTTGTCGTATATATATTTACGCAGGTTTTCTATAAGCACAGTAATTACTCGAGATTCGGGAAGCGATGAATCTTTCTGTGACGACATAGGTATAGGTTGGCCCTTTATAACATCAACATTCGTTGTATCAATTGCATTCGCAGGTTGTTGCAAATTGACTTTATGCAAAATAAAATAATATCAGGTGATTTGAAAAATCACACGTAAATCTCAAGTCAGATTTAAGATAAAATTAAAGAATTAAAATTCCCTTGGTGATTTAATTTTCTTTCATTTATAAATACGTCTGGAGTGAATCTATGCGATGAATGAAATATAAACGTTGCTCAGTAAATGATGATATTAGACGCATGCCGACAGGATGCAAAGAAAGAAAATCATTTTCTGCTTTTATAAATCGGAGCACTGCTCCGATTTATAAAAACAGAAAATGACAGAGCGCAAATCAGGAACAATTCAGTAACGGAAAAATAGGATCGTTCAAGAGGGGTGGGCAGGCTAGGCTAGTCTGTCCCACTCCCATTTTTTAAAATCAATTTTTGGATAATAAGTATTACCTCTGTTATTTTGGAAGTGAATAAAATCTACTTTCCTAAGTTTCTTCTTATTTTTTTTCCTTTTTTAAATTTTTATTATTATTAATGAGAGTGGAGTTCACCTTTAATGTTAAAGAAGTTTCCCCATTCCATATTTATAACTAAAATAAAAAAAATAAAAAAATATTTCATATGTATTTAATTTTAAAATAAAATATTATATATATATATATATATATATATATATATATATATATATATATAATATTATAAAATTCAAATTATCTTGTAACGAATGTTGTAACCCAACATCCGGTTTACGACTTCCGGTTTGCGCATGTGTACATAAAAATAAAGCCATAACAGCGTAAACAAATAAACACAAATCGCTACTTTTGCCGAATCTGACCTGCACACAGAAATATTAACATTATTATTTAGAAATTATTATTTAATATGGGAAGGGTGGGATGTTTTGCAACTATTCTGTATTACAAGTATACTGTCGCAATTTTCTTACAAATAAATCAACTTTGACCCGTTGACAACGTATTGTTTTACTGTGTACGTTTTCAGCGTCCCAATTGTTTTTTTTTCCCGCATTCAAATTAAACGATATATCAAAATTTGAATAATGCAGATTTACCTATAAGTATGGCAAACCACTTTTTTATTTTTTTTACATGGTGGTCACCACTTATCAAGGCCCAGGAGCTACTTGGGGATAAGGTTTATTGTGTGTACTGTAATCAATGGGATAGTATCATAGTAATAGTTAGTATTGGAGATTTGATAAGGTGTCATTACTTAAGAGGTCGGTTCATCAGAAATTTGTTTGTGTTGGACTTGAAGACATCGAAGTTGAAGTCGGGGAGGGGAAATAGGCAAGCAGCAGAGAGTTCCACAGGCATGCACTTCTAAGAAGGAAAATTAGTTCATGGAATCTACGTTTTGATTTAGGCACGGATAAAGAGTGGGGAAAATTATTGACAGTGGTTTCAACTAGTCAAGTGTTTTTCATGAAAGATTGGCGAGGGGGGGACCAGAGAATGGAGCTCAGACGAGCACTTGCCATGGAAATAACGATAAAACAGACAGGCTCACAACGTCTCTTCTGTGGGAGAGAGGTTGCAGGGAAGAGAAAAGGGCATCCCCACCAAACCCGCATCCCTCACTAAGCCACGAAGTCTATTTTGTACTCTGTCACGGCAGGATAGGCTATTTTTAGCAGCTCCTGTTCAGATGTGGCAGCAGTACTCCATCCTTGGACGTACTTGGCTTTTATATAGATAGAGAATTGCATCATTAGTGAGATATCTTCTGGAGCGATAGAAGGATCCCAACATTTTCCCAGCGACCTTGGCCACAGACTTGATGTATATGTTCCATTTCAGATCAGGAGTAAAGGTCAAACCCAGAATCTTATCAAAACATGGGGCCTCCCCTAGACGAGAGCCATTCATTTCAATTGATGCCAGATGAGGATTAGAACGTTTATGATGTAATGATAGGAGCTTGGTCTTAGATGCATTAAAGGTAACCAGCCATCTCTTCCCCCACTGTACCACACGCTCAAGATCTGAGGAGAGAGAATCAGAGAGAACATTGTCATTTACGGCCTTTGATGTGTTTCCATAGATGGTCGTGTCATCAGCATAGATGTCAACGAATGATTTTATTATGTGTTTTGGGAGATCATTGATGTAGATCAGGAAGAGAGTTGGGCCCAAGATGAACCCCTGAGGGACTCCAGCATTAATACTGTGGGCCTCTGATTTCTGCCCATCAACCACTACTCTTATGAACCTATCAGAGAGAAATGATATAAGGATTGAGAAAACATTTCCAATTATACCGTAGCTGGAAATCTTGTGAAGTAGGCCCTTATGCCATACCTTATCGAAGGCCTTCGATATGTCAAGCAATTGCCCTAGAAAGGAAACCTTTGTCAAGAGATTCACTAATCCTGTGTGATATAACCGTTAGCACATCTGCTGTAGATCTTGCAGAGCGGAAACCATATTGCGTGTCACTAAGAAGGTTATTTCTGCTGAGGTAGTTGACTACTTCTTTATTTAATATGAATTCCAGCAACTTACTCATAACACTCAGGAGTCTTATTGGTTTGTATTGAGAGGGAAATGACTTATCACCTGAATTCTTAAATACAGGGCATACTGATGAGGTTTTCCAGGGTGTTGAAAAGCACTTCTCCTTTAGGCAACACTTAAACAGTTTGGTAAGTATCGGGGCAAGTTCTGGTTATAGCCTTTTTAACACTATAATTGGAATACCGTCAGGGCCAGTTGCTTCACTGGAATCAAGGTTCTTGATAAGCTTGGCGACCTCACACACAGATATTTGTATGTTACTAAGCGTGTTGTGTGTTGTAGGAGGAAATACGGGGAGTTGATGGCCTTCGTCGCATAGGGTAGAATTAGCTGCAAAGTTCATAGCAAATAGTTTAGCCTTGTCAGATGCTGACGAGATGACCTCTGGTCCATTGATAATTCAATGGCTGTAAGTTTTTTGTTTTTTTTTCAAAAATAAACAATTATAAACAGAACGACTCATAGAAATCTATCTATATTTTTTTTTTCATTTTTGATATACTTTCATAGAAATGTTTCTGTTATGTCACAAAAACTATTTCTTTACGTCACAAGTGTCACGCTCATACATTAATTCCATAGCTAATATAACATACTGACCCAACGGGTCAGTATGTTATATTAACTATGGAATTAAGTATATTAGCTATGGAATTAAGTCTAGTATATATATATATATCGCTTTAAATAAGGTCGGAATCCCAGATTGATGGGGTTCAGATGGGAAGTGCCCTGGGCCCGGCATTGGCCGACATTTTTGTGGGATATTATGAGTCTGCACTATTTAACAGTATATCGAAACCATCGATATACTTTAGATACGTCGACGACACCTTTGTAGCTTTTGCATCAGAAAACGAGGCATTAGCTTTCTTCGATAAACTTAATTCCCTCCATAAATCATTAACATTTACTATGGAGAATGAGAATAACGGTTGCTCGCCCTTTCTTGACGTTTTAATTGAACATGGTAAGAACTCTTTTCTTACGACTGTTTATCGTACGCCGACAGTTACTGGCCTCTACACAAATTGGCGTTCATTCGTCCCTACTTCAAGAAAAATAGGGCTCATTCAGACATTAGTGTATAGAGCCCTTAGAATCTGTTCTTCTAGTAAACTGGATTGTGCATTAAAGAAGATTAAAGACATTTTTATTCACAATGGTTATCCAGAGAAATTGGTTGATAATATTATTTATAATAAAGTTAAAGCTCACAATTCTCCTACAGTTTTTGGTCCCTCCAAGTGTCCTGTTTATTTAAAAATCCCTTGGATTGGTGACCCTGGTCAGTGTTTGGGTAGACTTGTTATCAAATTCGTCTGTATCAAATTGTTTCCCATCTGTTGCTCTTCGCTTGGTTTATCATGTTAAGTCTGCATTTCCCTTAGTTGTGAAGGATGGTTTACCCTACATCACAAATAGTAATGTGATTTATCAATTCAACTGTCAGTGTACTGCTGTCTATGTAGGTCGAACCTGTTTAAATTTGCAGACAAGAATAAACCAACACGTGCCAGCAAGCATCAGACTATGTAAGCCTGTCACCCTTCATTCACCTTGGAATCTGCTATTGATCAGCACCTCGCTGAAAATCCAGCATGTGCCAATGCATATAAAATGGACTGGTTTAGGATTTTACACCGGGTTGACTCTTCGAATCACCTGAGGATTCTGGCGTCAGTCTTTATCCTTTCACGCAGGCCCTCTCTCTGTCGACAGAAGGAATTTGTAAAATATATAGGATATATTTTAAATTTTAACTCCCCCACATATCCCATTTTATACAATTGTATATATTCTACAATGTATAATTTACTCATGTTTTTTTGCTCGTAATCCCATTCGCCCTTCATTTAATTATATATATATATATATATATATATATATATATATATATATATATATATATATATATATCTTTCATTTTTCATTTCATCCATTCGTTATAATTTTATAAGTAATCCCCACTTAAGTCTTCGCTCTTGCATGACATTTGTTTTACACTTGATAGAAATTCCACGATTGACTCCTGATGAGCTTGTTGATGAAAGGGCCCTTAGAGTTTTCCCGACCTTATTTAAAGCGCTTTATAAGTTTTGTACCGTAAAACACTTATATATAGACTTCTTTCTTCAAATTATATATAGACTTCTTTCTTCAAATTTACAACATGGCAAGAAGAAAAAGAAACATTTTAAAATAAGTTATTTGGTCATTTGGTAAAAATGGAGAATAATTAATAGTTGAGAAATTGTAAAAAAAACTTTAACGAACGACTTATACTAAATGCAAACTTTAAAATATCTACCAGCCTGTATACATTTAACATGCTGAAACTGTCTTTAAGCTTTTTTTTATTTCAAAACTAGCAGGGACACCCGACGTTGTCCGTGATTGAATGAGGATCAAATGTTTCACCCTCCCACACATTTATTGTCATCGAAATCGGTGAAATTGCATTTTTTTTTTTTTTTTTTTTTTTTAGTTGATGGCACTGAAGTCATCTCTTTTTATAAATAATTTTACCAAGAAGTTTTGGTTTTGGTTTCGATTATAGCTGAGGGAACTATATATATATTTACCTTTGACCTTTACCTTGAAAAATGGTGTGCGCCATCCCTAGGTGGGAGACCATCATCATGCCAGGTTTGGTCATGATTGGTTCATTGGTGTGAGCTGTATAAGAGTTGTACACACACACACACACACACACACGAACACTACTACTTTATATATAGAGATGAGACATGAGTGCTTTACATATTAACAGTAGAAGGGCCTCGAGTCTTACAATCTGGACAAAGGCAGACAATGCAAATTCCAATATATTTTAAAAATACATTTTGAAGAAAAAAAAAAAAAAACTCTTATTTTACAGCTGGGTAAAGAAACTTGAAAATATCCTGAAATTCTAATATTTTGATTTCCGTTCTGGTCAAAATGCAGATGTGTACCAACTAAAAGCTCACCTTTCAAAAGTTAATTTTTAGGGATATTTGGGCCTGTTTTGAACGAGCTGAATAAACATGTTACATTAAATAAAAACACTAGAAAATTACCCAGTTATGTAGAAAAGTAACTTATCTTGCCTTTGATAACATTTATTTATTATATATTTGTTTTTTGACAACTTTTTCGAATCTGTGTACAGTAATACAAACCCGAATTAAGTTTAAAGTTGGGGTTAATGAAGGGACATGGTTTTATTTTTGTTTATTGTTTTTGTAATCAAAAACATTTTCTTCCCCCCCCCCCCCCGTTTTGTCAACTTGGACTTTATTACCAACCCGGACCTAAGACTAGGGTTAATGAAAACTTGTCCTTTTGTTGATAAACACGCTTATCTTTTCTATCCTCATATTTAATATGCATGCGAACCATGAACCAATTCTTTTTGTGGGAAAGAGGGGGGGTTAAAGGGTCTCTCGACAAGCAGCACACACACACATAACAAGAGACTTTTACAGACTACTAAACACAGCACCAACATGTATGCACTGTTATTCGAACATTGTTGCACACAAATCGAGTTTACACCTTAAAACTAAGTGGATTCTCGACTGCTAACTAATCTGTACTTTTATGTATAAAAAAAAAATAAACGCGCCTCTTAGTAAAATAGTCACTGCCCTTAGAGCAACCAATAAAACTTCTCATTAACAAAACAGGCATGCAATAACAACAAAAACAAAAGAATAACAATGTCTTAAATATTTGTTCGACTTGAATGCATGGTACTGCTGTGAGCAAACACTTAATTTCCCGATATTGGAACTTCACCAAATCAGTATGGAACCGTTTATTTAATCCACGGGAGTATGCTCTCTCCATCAGCCATGACTGTATAGAATCATGAGTAATTCATGTATTTTGATTATCGTCCACACTGAGGACTGAACCTTAGGGCAATTGCTCTTGACATATCAAAGGCCTTTGCTAAGGTTTGGCATAAGGGCCTACTTCACAAGATTTCCAGCTACGGTATAATTGGAAATGTTTTCTCAATCCTTATATCATTTCTCTCTGATAGGTTCATAAGAGTAGTGGTTGATGGGCAGCAATCAGAGGCCCACAGTATTAATGCTGGAGTCCCTCAGAGGTCCATCCTGGGCCCAACTCTCTTCTTGATCTACATCAATGATCTCCCAAAACACATACTTAAATCATTTGTTGACATCTATGCTGATGACACGACCATTTACGGCAACACATCAAAGGCCATAAATGACAAAGCTCTCTCTGATTCCCTCTTCTCTGATCTTGAGCGCGTGGTTCAGTGGGGGAAGAGATGGCTGGTTACTTTTAATGCATCTAAGACCAAGCTCCTAACTTTACATCATCAACGCTCTGTTCCTCATCTAGCATCAATTGAAATGAATGGCTCTCGTCTTGGGGAGGCTTCATGTTTTCACAAGCTCCTGGGTTTGATCTTTACTCTTGATCTGAAATGGAACACGTATATCAAGTCTGTTGCCCGGGCCGCTGGGAAAATGGTGGGATCCTTCTACCACTCCAGAAGATATCCCACTACTGATGCAATTCTCTATCTGTATAAAAGCCAAATACGTCCAAAGATGGAGTACTGCTGCCACATCTGGGCTGGAGCTTCAAAAAAACAGCCTATCCTGCCTTGACAAAGTACAAAATAGACTTTGTGGATTAATCGCCCCCTTAAGTAAGACACTTTATCAAATCTCCAATACCAACTATTACTACGATATTATCCCATTGATTATTGTACATAAAATAACCCTTATCCCGAGTGGCTTCCGGACCTTGATACATGGGGAGCCCCATGTAAAAAAAAAAAAAAAAAAAAAATGCTTCTGATTAATATGAGGGTAAATATTCATTCTCATAAAATTTTACAACAAAATTTTAGAAGAATTTGGCACAAGGCCGAAAATGGGGAGGGGAAGGAGACGGTCTTCACAAACTAATGCTAACTAGGCTAACCTAACTAGTTCCTACTTTCACTCAGTTTTCACCACAGTACCGCATTCATACTATGCATCCATCAGCATACACATCTGTCATCGATCACCATCAACATACCATGAGAATCTACTTAAAACCCATATAGACAAGTGGGGTTAGTGAAATAAAAAATTTATATACAAAAATAAAATGAAATATGTACAATGTTAGTAACAAAAGACCCTCCCTCCCCTATTACTAAACTATGGCAGATACGCCGATTTGCCAGTCGAAAGGGTGATGCAGGCCTGAACGCTTTATTCTAAACACCTCTTATGAGAATTTCAAAAAGGAACCCACATCTCTGGCAAATCAAGTGATCTGACACCTAATTGGGGAAGAGAATGGGACAAAAAAGAAAACGGGTGGAGACAAACTAAAAACAGGGCCTAATGATCACTATCACACACTAGCTAAGTTATGAACTTGAAATAACGCAAACTAGAAGCTTAAAAACTTACCTAAACCTAACTTGTCATATAAATTATGTTTCTTGTTGGATATCAATATCCTTCTGCCTAAGGCATGTCCAAATACCAATCAATTCTTGCTCCACTTACATTACAAACATACGCAACAGTCACTCATCTTTCAGTAAAGTCTGGCAAAGAGTCTAATCCTCTCAGCCTTAATACAAACTTTCAAACAAGACTAAGGAGCGAAGGCATCACCTCTGTAAACCACTTTAATGCGAATCGTCCTCTTCTTGCAATGCTTAGGGTCAAAATTAAATATTTTTTTATCCTATCATTTACTAGCCAGGTCAGGGAAGCCTCGTCGTTATCGAGAAATCCTGACCCAGGCGCCCAAGGCCATATTAAGCGAAGCTCCCCCCTCTTCCCCGACAAACTGAGCCACCTACCAAGATCGTCTCGAATGGGTCCTCGCACTAACACATGATATAATGCCTTTCAGGACAACAGCAGGGCCACAGAGAGGCTTTCTTTGACCCCTAAAAGAAGCTTCAAAGCACGACGACACTCGTGATAGAAGGAGCACTCGCCTCTGGGCATTTTATGTGGCCACCCCCTCCAGCTCATGCACGCTCCTCAAAACTAGGAAGACTTTCTTAGTGTCTTTCCAGAAGCCACCCTCACAAGGTGAACACATTCGATCTAGATAGTACCAGCCTAAGTGTATGTTGTTGAATCTCAACACATGGCATGTCTAGACCACTTTCAGTTGAATGGAGATAACAGATCTTGCGACGAACCATATAGGCCAAGCCATAAAAAATTGAAAAGAGCCCTCTGCAAATGAAGCAGCATATCCGATGGAGTGGAAGTATTGAAAGACAGTATAGGATAATCAGATAAATGTGGGAAATACACACCTCCGCTTTCCCCTTTAAAGAAAGATTTGGGGTAATCCACAGACTAGCTGCGGCTCGCACCACTTTCAATAATGACTAATTTTTCTCCAGTTGAAGGTCTGGACCAAACCAGATGCCAAGTATCTTGCAAGGCCCGTTGCTCTAGCTAAAGGGCCCCTGAAGGGAGACTCCCTCCAGGAACCAATGTGCAAGCCAACAGACTTAGTGCAGTTAATTTTGGCCCCTGTTATCATTTCAAATGTACTGACACTAATGACACTAATCTTGGAATTGCCCATTACAAGCAATGTCAAATCATAGCATAGGCAGAATACTTTGCCACAGTATTAGCACCAGGTAACAAAATACCCCATAGGACCGGATTCACCCTAAGCCGGCAAAGAAAGGGTTCCAATGCCAGCACGTACATCATTGCTGATAAGGAACAACCTTGAAGAATGGATTGAGACAGACTAAAGGGCTTCAACCTTTTCCCATTTACTTCTATCACCACGGTGGGGTTAGCATAAAGGAGGTGAACCCATCAATGGAATTGCGGGCCAAAACTGACTGCAGCTAAAACAGCCTCCAAGTAGTGATGATCCTCCCTATTAAATGCTTTAGACTGATCCAAGTTGACTAGCACGGCATCAGTGTCGACTTTTTCAATGATCACACATACCAAATGCAAGTTGTTCTGAATTGTCCTACCTTTCACTGCACATGTTTGCTCGGGGCTGATAAGGGCAACCAGGACAAGTTGCAAGCGATTCGCTAGTATCTTGGCCCAAATTTTTAACTCAGTGTTAAGCGTTGTTAAGGGCTAAAAATTCTCTATTCCATCCCCACCATCTTTGTCCTTGTGCAACAGCTTCACAACACCCATGGTAAAATAAAATAATAAACTGTCAGCAAAGAAACAAACATGTGCGACATCCTTAAATACAATTCATAGGGCAAATCATGAATTCCTGGAGACTTGTTAAGGCCGACCTGCTTTAAAGCTTCAATGGCATCATCCTCCATTATACTATCTTCGCACCTAGCTGCTTCAGTCAATGTGAGCTGAGCGAAGTCAGTCAAATATGTATCAAACTGTTCTAAGGACTGGCCAGGATCCCTAGTAATAAGATCTAAATGCCTCTAGAACGCCCAAGTTTGTGGTCACAGCATGCCCCTCCGGCAATGTGATATGTGCCTATGAGCAGTGTAGGCAACGTTTCTCTGCACACAATTCAACAGCCATGTTTGTTGCCTCCTGAGGCATTCTTTTTAACCTAGCCTTAATTGCTAAAGCTTGGTTTTCCTTTTGAGTTAAGGAGGCCAGCTTGGCCTTAATTATACTAACATTAGAACTATCCCCCGCCTCCAACACCTGATCTAATCTAGATTCTAGTGCCACTTTTTCTGCCCTAGTTTCTAGATTGAATCGTTTGCTAAAGTCGACAGAAAACGACCAAGCTACTTTTTTCATTTTTTTCCACCACCTATTCCCTATTATGTGCCCTGTCAACTCTCGCTGTAGGGTTTGCAATAGCTTGTTACTGTTACCCTTCACATCGAACAACAATGTGTTGAGTTTCCAGTAACCAGTCAACCTAGGTTTAAGTCTATCTGTAACCCCTACAAAGCAGCTCAGGTGCATAGGCTTGGAGGTTGAGATGCAGCTGTAGCCAATACCTATGGCATCACCCGTGTTTTTGTCTAGTGGTCGAATTCGTCTCCGTCACCGCCGTCCACTCTCCAGTTCCACTTTTGAATCAGCTACCAAATCTGGGCTATCTGAGAAATATATTGCATTCAACAAGTGTGTTTTCAAATAAAGAAAAAAGTCAAAGCTTAATTGGCTTTTCTTAACCTAGAATTGATCGACCTTACAAATGATAGTTACACGCTGGCCTAATCATGCAAGCACTGGGGCTGACTGTTTTCTTTCCTTTATTCCAGGCACTTAGTTTTCTCTATCGTCAGTATGCGGGGAAGGATCAGAGACACGCGTATCGGAGACGTGTCGGCCAAGCGTGTGGCAACAAAAGTCCCTCACATCCCCTCCTCACCTCCTTTTATCAATATCGGCTAACTGTACCCCCCCCCCACCTCTTCAAATATGCCCGCAAGTGGCGGTCAACTAATCAGCGGCCGCGCCTTTGTTCGGGGGGGGGGGGCAGTAAGGTTCTGCCAAACCCTGACCACTTGGTCGCAGAAGAGAAAGAAAAAATAATAAAAACCGACCTTTACATTTATTGAAGCAAAAGAAAAAAAGGAGAGATTTTCCTCTCTCATCTTCTCAGCCCGGGTGGTCCATCAACACACGAGTCCATCTGGTAATTTTCGGAATTATTTTTATAACTTCATTCTGGCATAGACACGCGTTGTAGTATCCATTCCTGAGGAGGGGAGATCATTTTGATTATCCATCAAGAAACAGACGTATTCTGTTTTTTAAAACAATATCAAACCATCATCATCCTTAAAAGTAATCATCATTAGAGTCCAGTCGTGTGAATTCTCCTGAAGTCATGTCAATGGGCCATCCAGACTACAAGCTGTTCTTTAATCAACTAGCAAGGTCTCCCGGCATCGCCCGGTCCCCATCGGGTCACAATCTAAGTTTACCTGAACAGGAGCAAGTCTATGAGCGCACAATCTACCTTCTAGATCCATGAATACTGGGTCACATGATGCATCTAGTGACCTTTTTAACTAGCCAAGAAACACCTTTTGAGTGAGAATCAAAGTACGCTGAATAAGAGCTATAACTTTTTAAGATCGGGGTTTTTGGAAGAGTTAGCAACTTCCATCTGATGGTCCTCAATAGTATATATATCTTTACTGGGGTGATATAAGTTTTCTTTCAGACTTTTTGCATTGTTGGTGGAGGAGGAGATGGCAGATTCAGGAGGATTCAAAATCTATGGTTTCCGGTTGCCGGGTAGGGATTTTGTGGGGGATATGGATAGAGAGTTTTGGGGGAGAGGGGGGGCAAGTTGAGGGAAATCCAAGGAGGGAGTGAATTTAACTCTTTTTGTAGGACTTAGAGGAGTGAGGTTGGGTTTCTTTTGGGATATGGGAGAAGTAATGGGTGGGGGCATAGCTTTCAAGGGGAGGATGGGGCTTGACAGGAGGGGCATGTATGATAGGTTTCAGTAGAGACTGTGGGAATTGGTGAGAAGTTGACTGCCTAGAGGAGGATTGTGGATTAGACTTAACAGGAGATTGTGGATTTTGTTTCGAGGGGTTTTTAGATATCCTTTTTTTTTTCCTCAAGGCGGTTTTTAAGGGATCTTATTTGCATATATTTTTCCTTACCCGGATCATTGCTTCTTCTCATTGAAGCTCTAAGGATAGGCGGCCATGGGTCTTTTTCCCAATGGCAATTTCCTATCATTCCCCCGTTTCATTCGAAATGTCGCCATCAGGGGGGGGGGATGTCTTTTCCTAGGGGTGTATTTTTAGGCTCATCTATATTGACCCCCAAGTGTTGTCATACTCTGGTGTTTGATGGTACTTTTGTTTTTTTGTTGGGCAATCAGTTGTAACATGGCCAATTTCGCCACGCCCAACATGTTGGTCGCCTGCCAGCAACTAAATGACAAGTTTATTTTCCTTCATCTCCAGGAAAAAAGGTATATTTGTAAAAGAAAGGAGCAGGTTGAAGGACCATACACCTTGGTATTCATCCCAGTTAACGGCTACAATTTCTCCAAATTTCAGTAAGAAGGAACCTAAGTGCTCACCATCAACATGGAATGAGACATTGAATATGGACACTGTGGTCCTTCGAAGGCCCATATATTCAGTGCGCAGCACATAGTCATTGGTGATAATCTCCTTTTGGAATATTGCAGTGCACTCTTCTGGAGTGGGGAAAAGGGTACTCCATGTATTGTATCCTTTGCATTTAATCATTCTTTGAGGTCTGTGCCCCACTGATGCAAGGAGTTTGACAACGATGTCAGTGGAAGCATGAATCACTTTTTTCATCTTATGGTCTATGATGGAGACTACCAGAACTCTTTTCCTGATCTCCTCGAGATGGGGAAGATCAACTTTTAATCCGTTTTCAGTGACCAAATGTAAACATTACTTGGCCCATTCAACAAATTCTTGTATGTTAATAGAAACATTTGGCGGTTTCTGCCAGGTAGACTTTGATGAAGAGGGAGGTTTAGCCTCTGTCCCAAGCTCCATGACCTCTGGCTTTTGTTGAGCAGTCGCCATTTGGTCAGAAACTGACGGAATTTTGGGGTTGTCACCAAAATCCGATTTTTAAGGTAACAATTGTAAGAGGAAAAAAATAAAAGAAAATGGCCTTGTGCCTAATTTGCTTTGGTGGGAAAGCAAATAAATACCATAAAGAAAATTTTCTGGAAATGGGAAACTAAAGAAATGAGCAAATGAAATACAGATCCGAAATGAGATTAAAATGATCCGAATTTATTTAAAAGAAAATAAAATGTTATTATTGCTTTTATTTTCCAAAGCTCGGGTTTTAAAAACCTTTAAGGTAACACATAAATAAAAAAAAAAATTTCTTTTTTTTTCCCTGTCCCTTTTTTTTTTTTTTTTTTTTTAACAAACAAAACCTTCAAAAGGTTTTGTTTTTGTTTTTTTAAGTTTGGCTCTCTCTCTTCATAGTATGGAGTGTCTGAATGGAAATCCTTTTCTCTGAAAAGGGTTGTCTTTCTTTTTTCTTCTTCAATAACTCAAAGGCTCTCTATCCGTAGTGAAGTGGTTGAATGTTTTTACGTTGGTCTCTACTCGACAGAATCCCAGAAAAGAGACTTGCTCTCACAAAGTCTTATCCAGAACTAATTTGAAAAAGGCACAAGAAAGTGATCTCTGGGATTGTTTTCACAGCAGCCAGTCATCATCAAGCAATGATGATAATACTACTAAGAAAAAGGAAAGACACCAAACAAAGAGAGAGAGAGAAAGAAATGTCTGCGAGGACTTATATGACAAAAAAGGGAGAGAGAGAGAGAGAGAGAGAGAGAGAGAGAGAGTGATGCACGCACGCCCACACACATTTGGCAGCTGAAAAGGTCTCTATATACGTATGACTGCTGGATAACAGGGCCAATGAAAGAAATGTTTGTGAAGTTTTCCTTATCAAAAAGGTCAAATGACCAGACTCTGTGAAATTTGTTGCATTGGATGGCAACGATTTTGCCATATTTAAGCATAAATGCCCCAATGTGTTCCCCATCCACATGGTTAGGATGTGAAACAGGGATACAGTAGTTCGTCTTCTTCCCATATATTCAGTACAGAGAATGTGGTTGGGAGTGATAATTTCTTTTTTAGAAAGAAAAAGACAGTATTAAAAAGGGCATTCCAGGTGTTGTAACCCTTGCACTTAATAAGTCAAAGTGGACGTATTCCAGTGGTTGCCAGGAGGGTGTTGACTATTTTTGAATTAGCTTGAATGACTTTTTTAGATTTGCGATCCACAATGAAAAGTATAAGGCACTTTTTCTGAATTTCCTGCAGTTTGAGTAAATCCACAGAGATTCCTTTTTCAGTTACGAGGTGTTGACAATTCTTTGCTCTCTCCACAAATTCAGGTACGTTTATATCGACCTTTGGAAGTCGAGTCCAGGTTTTGGTAGAAACATCCTCTGATTCCATGCTGTCGTTGGTCATAGGTGTCTGGCTAGCGGAGGCAGTTGTAGCCAAAAAGTTTTAAAAAAACGGTAAAAAAATGTCTGTAAAACTGTTCAATAATAACAATAAAAAATGCACAATAAAAAAAAATCCGATGTCAAAAATAAGGTGATAACAATAACAACAACAATAATGATAACAAGTGGAAGCAGTGGCAGAAGCACAAAATAATAGCCGACATTATCATTATTAATAATGAGGTTATGACCCCAATGATTTCGACCATCTTATTTATAACTTATGGTTAGGGCAATTAACCAATGTGAAGCCAACCTTATCATAAAAATATTGAATTTTGGATTCAAGTCAGTTCGCTGTCAACCTCCGTCTTGAAATGACTGAATCTTAACTGCATTGATTCTTCATCGGAATCTTATTATTAAGAATTACTCAACACTCTAGATCGTAACTACATTGATTCTTCACCGATTTGATTTACTACCACCATCTTTGTTCAACATAATGTCTCAACAATTAACAGGTTATGCGCCCAGCCATCGACTTTGCTTTAACAGATCAGAATCTAAATTCGAATTGTGGCAGGTGAATTTCTGGGGTATTTAAGGATACAAAAGCTATACAAAGTTATTCAATCTCCACCAGAGAATCCGAGCGACCTTGAATTTATTGAAAAGAATGCAACTGTTTTTGCAGAACTGATTCATTGCTTAGATGACAGAAATCTGTCTCTGATTATAAGAGATGACTTGGATGATGGACATAAAGCATTGAACATATTAAGAGAACATTATTTATCAAAAGAAAAACTCAAAATTATATCTCTATATATAGAACTAATGTCTCTAAAACGTAACGAAGATGAGACTATTACTATGTTATAAGAGAAGAAACAGCAGCAAATGCCTTAAAACTCTCAGGTGAAATAATAAATGATAGCCTGTTAATCTCAATGGACGATTTTAAACCATTTACAACTGTTATAACGGAAAACAACAAATCCATAAATTTCAGTGACATTGCATAGTTACAAAGAAACAAATCAGATGCTTGTGGACAATAATAACTCTAGCAATATCATGAAGTTTAAAAATGCTTTTTGAAAACCGACTCAACCAAATTACACATCTCACCACAATGTTTTCTCCAAAAGTAATTTTCCCAAGAAAAAGAATAAAATTATCTGCTATAATTGTAGACGATTCAATCACAAAAGTTTCCAATGTTGATATAAAAGCTCAAAGTGGACTCCATCAAAAATGTTGAAAACTTTCATGAAGAACATACATTCACATGTAACTTTGACAATATGACAACCGGTAAAAATTTTCTTGTAGACTGTGGCGCTACAGCACACGTTGTCACCAAGGAATCTGATTTTATTGATTTTAATTCGAACTTTAATCCACAGAGTCATTTTGTTGAACTGGCCGACGGTAGTCAAATATAGTCTTGAAAAGAGGTGATGCTAAAATATCATTAAAAAATAATAAAGGCGAAATCTGTAACTGTATTCTTAAAAATGCTCTTTTCATACCTACATTTAAGCAAAATATATTTTCCGTACAGGCTATCATGAAACAAGGTGCAAATATAAAGTTTTATATACTCAAATGGAACTGCATTTGACATTAAAGAAAATGTTCAACTATATTACTTAAAAAGTATGGTTCCCTCAAAAACTGCTTGTCATGACTTTGAAACCTGGCATAAAATTCTAGGACATTGCAATATAGCTAATATTAAAAAGTTACCAAATGTAGTCAAAGGTATGAAAATAATACCTTAAGACGATCTCCCAAATTGTGATATTTGTGCACAGGGAAAAATGGCGAAATATATAAGCAAAACACGAGACAAAAGGCCATGAAAATTCTCTCACTTGTGCACTGTGACTTGGCAGGTCTGATAAGCCCCACGGTAAGAGATAAATTCAAGTATGCATTAAATTTTGTTGATGATTATTCAGGTTTAATTATGGTTCATTTCTTAAAAAAGAAATCCTACACTATCCACGCCACTAAGAAATATCTGGATGACATCACCCCATACGGCTCTGTAAAATGGCATATATGAACATGCCACAACATGATAGAACCAACATAGACAATTGAAGGTAAGATAAAGATATGTTCAAGATGTGCTAATGGTTATATCTCACAGGATTAGTGAATCTCTTGACAAAGGCTTCCTTTCTAGGGCAATTGCTCTTGACATATCAAAGGCCTTCGACAAGGTATGGCATAAGGGCCTACTTCACAAGATTTCCAGCTACGGTATAACTGGAAATGTTTTCTCAATCATTAAATCATTTCTCTCCGATAGGCTCATAAGAGTAGTGGTCGATGGAAAAAAAACAGAGGCCTGCAGTATTAATGCTGGAGTCCCTCAAGGGTCAATCCTGGGCCCAACTCTCTTCCTGATCTACATCAATGATCTCCCTATACACATACTTAAATCATTCGTTGACATCTATGCTGATGACACGACCATCTACAGTAACACATCAAAGACTGTAGATGACAAAGTTCTCTCTGATTCTCTCTCCTCTGATCTCAAGCGCGTGGTTCAGTGGGGGAAGAGGTGGCTGGTTACCTTTAATGCATCTAAAACCAAACTCCTGTCTTTACATCATCAACGCTCTGATCCCCATCTGGCATCAATTGAAATGAATGGTTCTCGTCTAGAAGGAGCCCCATGTTTTGACAAGCTTCTGGGTTTGTCTTTTACTTCTGATCTGAAATGGAACACGTATATCAAGTCTGTTCCCCGAGCCGTTGGAAAGATGGTGGGATCCTTCTACCGCTCCAGAAGATATCTCACTAATGATGCAATTCTCTATCTATATAAGGATGGAATACTGCTGCCATATCTGGGCAGGAGCTGCTAAAAACAGCCTATCCTGCCTTGACAGAGTACAAAATAGACCTCGTGGCTTAGTGGGGGATGCCCTTTTCTCTACCCTGCAACCTCTCTCCCACAAAAGAGACGTTGCAAGCCTATCCTTGTTTTATCGTTATTTCCATGGCAGGTGCTCGTCTGAACTCTAATCTCTGGTCCCCCCTTGCCAATCTTTCACGAAAAACACCCATCTAGCTGAATCCACTGTCAAAAATTTTCCCCACTCTTTATCTGTGCCTAAATCAAAACGTAGATTCCATGAACAAAGCATCTTTCTTAGAACTGCACGCCTGTGGAACTCTGTTCCGTCTGCTTGCTTCCCACCCGACTACAACCTGGATGTTTTCAAGTCCAACGTAAACAAATTCCTAATGAACCGCCCCCTTAAGTAAACACTTCATTAAATCTCCACACTAACGTACTGTACTTGCAATAACCCTTATCCTTGAGTGGCTTCCGGGCCTTGATAAGTGGTGACCACCGTGTAAAAAAAAATATATATATATTGATTTACATTTAAATTTCTGTTTTTAATTATTAAAGAAGAAACGTTAAAAATAATTAGCATTGAAAATTATATGCTTTTTTTACTATAATAAAGACAAATTTATTTTTAAATGAAGGTTTTTGGTCTCATGTCAAAAGACACATCCAAAAATTGTTGGGGATGAAAACTGAGACGTTCCACCTGTTATAGAATGGAGAAAGAGAGAGAGAGAGGGAGGGAGATGTGTAAATTATATTGTAGACACATTGACCGGAAGTCAGGATCAGCTGATCGGATTGCGTGTGAGTCACGTGATCAGGTTAGCTGAATCAAGGAGATTGGGTTTTGACTTAGAAGGCGACAGACGGCTTCACAGACGTCTCCTCCCTTTCACTGGGGGGCGGGGACGCTAACGTGTGTAGAAATGAAACCACGCAGGTCATCCTTCTGCGAAACATCTGAAAAGTGAAATAAAAACTATAAAACCAATTCATCGTTTGGAGTGAAATGAATCTTCGTCCAAACAGGTACCAGTCTTCTTCCAAGATGAGATGAATTCAGATGGACCAATATCGACGACGCGTGAAGGTATATTGAAAAATACATGTACCACACACACACAATGGCATATGAACATATCATTTAATAGACTGGACCACTAGACGATCACACAAAATATAGACACAACGAAAAAAAATATTGTACGCTAGACATAGAGATGAAAAGATAAAGAAAATTCCATACCATAGTGAAAAAAAAATATAGACACAACGAAAAAAAAAATATTGTACACTACACAACGGGGGGGGAAAAAAGAAAAAAGAGAGTGAATCTGAAGAAAAATAGACACATTAAAATTATATATAGATAGACTTATGTAACCCCAACGTGTGTGGCTCCTCGTCAGATTGCCGACTCCCAACGTCGTGTACCATGGATTTTTCGTTCGACTGTTCTTCTTATGGCCAGATCGTTATTTTCCCATTGGCGACTGTCGATGAAAACACATGCGGTTCACAAAATAGAAATATGAACAAACAAAGGAAAAACACAAACGCCAATGTTCACATATAAATTGACTGTTGGACTCTTGAGTGTGTGTGTCTTCCCCTGTTCTATCGATGTTACATTTGTCTATCTCTGTTTCACAATCAACTCTAAATGTCACACTGTAGTCGTTATCAACTCCCATCCACTGCCTAGCGCATCTAGATGTCAACTGTCACTGTCCAACTTCCATCCGCTGCCTAGCACATCTAGATGTCAACTGACTGTCCCCTCTACAGGTCGCCCACCCCACCCTGTTTTATCAGTAGGCTTCTATTGTTATGGTTGATTGTAGGATATTTCCGATTTCTTTGTTTATTCTAAGCTATTTCCTCTCTATTGTTAATTGTAGGATATTTCCGATTTCTTTGTTTATTCTAAGCTATTTCCTCTTCCTTTGTCTACTGTAGGATATTTCTGATTTCTTTTTTATTCTAAGCTATTTCCTATCTCTTTGTCTATTGTAGGATATTTCCGATTTCTTTGTTTATTCTAAGCTATTTCCTCTTCCTTTGTCTACCCCCCTCTTAGCACTTAGTGGCTCAAATCCACCCCAAGGCTACTTTATAGTATCACACTTACAGGCTAAATTAAGAAAAAAAATGAAAAGAACATTTCTGTGTAGAAAAAAATAAATAGAAGAAATTGGAAAAAAAAAGCAGATATATCGATTGACATACGGATAATAAATTGTTGATTTTGAATATACAACCAATGTGTAAAACAGTGAAAGAAAAAAAAGGAAAAGAAGAAATAGAGCATATGAACTTTAGTTACAGTGAGTGGAAGAATGCCTGTCACATTACCAGAGAAAACGTCAATCAAAAATATTTGTTATGAGTTAGAAGTTACACAATTATACACACTTAAAATGTTGCAAGTTTTAGACTGTAAAAGAAAAGTTAATTAACAAACTAAGTTAAGTAATATAATAAACTTATTAATTAACGTATTACACAAAACAAAAGTAAACAACTTGTTACAATGAAACGATGTTAATTAAATCAACAACAAAGTGAAATAAACTTGTTAATTAATGGAAATAAAAAATCGTATCATATATTGCTCTCTGATGGCAATAATTATACGGGAGAATACTTCTCCTTTTTCCGCAAAAGAAACTACATTTCATCTCATGGAGTTTCTTTTACGGAAAAGGGAGAAGTATTTGGTGTGTCAGAAACTAACCTTACGAATGCGTACAATATATTAAATGATTCGACCCCTGTCTTTCCACGCTTATAACTACTCGAAAAATGTAATTCAACCCCTAATTCTTTTTTCAATTAAAGGAGCAAGGACCAAGGTTTCATTTAAAAAAACAAAACGTGTTTAAAAAAAAAAAAGGTTTTAAACTTCGGACTTTACAGGTAAATTTCTAAAAAACACTAGTTTTTTTGTTTCAAATTTGAATATATTATTTATTGATCTTTTATCTTCAATTTGTGATATATAAAACTTTGGTGTGTAAATTAATTATTTAATTTTTAATAGACATTTCAAAATGGGGGGCGTGAATTAATTCGACCCTCTGTCTTTCCAAGCTTATAATTACTCGAAAAATGTAATTCAAACCCTTTTTTTTTTCAATTAAAGGAGCAAGGACCAAGGTTTCATTAAAAAAAAACAAAAAAAAAAAAACAAACAAACAAAAACAACTTGCTTTAAAAAAAGGTTTTAAACTTCGGACTTTACAGGTAAATTTCTAAAAAACACCACTTTTTTTGTTTTAAATTTGAATATATTATTTATTGATTTTTTTATCTTCAATTTGTGCTATATAAAACTTTGGTGCGTAAATTAATTATTTACTTTTTAATAGACATTTCAAAAGGAGGGGGGGGCGTGAATTTAAAAAAAAAGGTTTGTCTGAAATATTATATTCGGTTTATTGGAAAGGGCATAAAATTTCACATTGACCCTGAAAATATCCTAAAAATTGAATCAATAGAAAAATTTTGATAGATTTTTAAAATTTAAAAATTGAAAAATACTTAGCTTGTAAAATTCAATTGATTTCATGACTGTTTTTCAATAAAAAAATAATATTTCTATTACTTTTTATACAGCTTTAATAATTTATGTTGGAAGTATAATCCATAAAGAAAATAAACAACCCACTTTTAAAAGAGAAATTACGAGTTTTTTATATTTTATTCGCAGTTTCGTGTTAGGGGTGTCAAAAATTCCCCAAAAATTCTGATACACCTAGAGAAGTATTCTCCCGTATAATTATTGCCATCAGAGAGCAATATGTGATACGATTTTTTATTTTCATTAATTAACAAGTTTATTTCATTTTTGTTGTTGATTTAATTAACATCGTTACATTGTAACAGTTTAGTTTTGTTTTGTGTACGTTAATTAATAAGTTTATTTTGTTACTTAACATTGTCATATTTTAAGTTTGTTAATTAACTTTTCTTTTGGAAATTTCCAGGACTAACTTCACCCAGCACTTGCAGGTATTGTGCATTCATGCATTTTTTTACTGCTTCGGAATCTCTAGGACTAACCTCATTCTTGATCGCTATCTTGTTTCCTTTTCGTAAACTGCTTTGGCAATTTCTGGGACTCGACTATAGTATTCATGTAATCATTTTTTTTCCTTTAAATATTCTTTCATTGTTCTACTGATTATTTCAGTGTCCCAAATTATACCTTGGAAAATGTGCTTATTTTGGCTATGTCTATGTTGGTTATCTCCCTTAGATTTGAGTATCCATTGGCATAAGCGTCAACAAATCTTCATGTATTCAGAAATTACTTTTATTCAACAGTTTAAATGTCACCAATTTTTTTGCAAATTTTGAAAGGTCGCAAAATAATTTCATCTTTATTTCAGTACTTATGCAGACAGATTGTGCTATATTTTAAGATAATAGTATTTTCAGGTTAAATCCATTTTTATTGTATCTTTTGTTTGTTTTTTTTTTCTTTGGTAAATGTGTAGCTTAGTGGCGTAAATTATTTGACAGATAAAAAATTATAAAAACTATTTATTTTATCTTTTTGGTGAGTGTCCAGGTTGTAGCACTGTAAACAAGGACAGACTCTACCACTGGCCTGAAGAACTGCCTTTTCAGTTTGTTAGTCCCGAAGTCCATACTGAATGCACCCATCCAATGCAGTTCATGCTTTTGAGATGCGAATTTCGATATCTCTCTCTACATAAACTCGGCAACTTCTTTCAGTGTTGATCCAACCAGAGCCCTGATCTCTCCTTTCACATTGAAAGTCATAAATTTTGTCTTATCCGCATTAATGTAGAGACCAATGTCATTTGCAGACTTTTCTAGTTTACGTAACAGTGTTTGCGCATCAGCAGTGTTGTTCACGAACAAAGCAATATCGTCTGCGTAATCTGCATCAGTTATGTGCGCTGATTGATGATGTTTGTTTTTTAATTCATTTAGGGTGAAGTCTAGCGTGTTGTGTATATCAAAAGATTGGAAAGAAAACTAGATGGCACATACACCCGTATAGTATGAACAGTATTAAATATATCTTGGCAAAATCATCTCACGAAGCAGCAACTTTATGACAATCTACCTACCATATCTAATACCATCATTTACTGAGGAGCAAGCATGAATTGGTGAGTGATGTATTGCTGTGGACTCCACGACACGGACGCGCAAGCAAAGGACAACCTAAATCCACGTACATTCAGCATATTGCACACGATGTCAACTGTGAACCTGAAGATCTGAGGTAGTTGATGGAAGACAGGAAACTCTGGAGAGGAAGAGTAACATTAGTCCGGGCAAGAAGCCCATCAAGATGATGATGATTTATTTTATATAAAACACATTATTAAACCCAAAGATTTAAATGAAACCAAAAAAAAAAAATTCATTTTTATTATTTTTCATCGTTTTTAGTAGACTAAATGTACGACATTCGAGGCCGCTGTGTTGCTTTTAAAATTTGGCCTTTCTAAGGTTTGACTGATTGGCCTTTATAAGGCCAAATTTGGGCTTTTTTATGGCTTTTATTGCAAAAATATGGCGGCCAAAAACATAGTTATATGAAAGAGCATAAAAAAGGTCAAGTTTGGCCTTAAAAACCTTAGAAAGGCCAAATTTTAAAAGCCATATGGCGGGTGCTCATTTTCTAATATCACCCATGGAGAGTAGACAATGCATTGTGGATGCATTATCGGCAGCTCCCGTTACTTTCGCTTTTCTTTATTTATAACTCAGTCCTCATTTTAATGAGTGATTTTTCTGACAAAGGGAGAAGAAAAAGCTGTATTCTAGGTTGGCAGTATTTTGTGTGAACAACCGCCAGAGATGTCAGAAATTTTCTGTTTCTATGTCTATTCTTGTAGCCATGTCACTAGTAAGGGTGTTGAAGGTAAACGTTTTATCTGGGCTAATGTTATCCGCCTGATAGTCAGGGACCCGAACCTTGGATTAACCACTAAGGAGGTTGTCCTATCAGCAGGTGCAAAGTACTGGGACTGCTGTATTGCCATTTGGTGAATGGAGTCTAGACCATGCAGTAACTTCTGGTGGGGCCTCTCGATGCCATATTAGTGGGTAATTGTTAGGCTTTACCTTTTCATGTGCTACAAAAAAAAATATTTCTTCATTTCTATTTCTCTCTTACTTTCCTTCTCTACCCTGCGTCAAGCAAGTCTGTTGACCTAGTCCACAAAACCCAAAAACCCATCATGAAAAGTTTGAATAAAAAATACATGATTAAACCTGGATCTCCAACTTCTAACGTAAACCCCCACTACCATGTCTCCTTCTCTAACATCAGGGGTCTACGTTCTAACCTTCCAGAGGTTGAAACCCAATTACAAGAGACTAAAGCAGATACATTATTTCTAAGCAAAACTGGCATTGGACAGACTATTTCCCTAGATGAGTTCGTAATTAAAGGATACTCTAATTTAACTTCCAAATCTGACCCCCAGAACGCCATGGGCATGGAATATGTGCCTATATAAAAGATGGCTTTCCATGTGATAGGGACATCTCCAGAGAAGATCCTAACTTACCCTATATGTGCTTCCAGGTTGCATTTGCTCAAACTACTGCATTTATATTTGCTCTCTATCGCCCCCACAACAGCGGAGTTACTATCTTTAAAAGCAAATCTGAGAAAATTGACCATGTCCTATTTGCTTATCCTTCAGCTAATATGCATATCTGTGGAGACTTTAATGTTCACAATGTGGAATGGTTAACTCACTCAAACAAGACCAATGATGAGAGGAGGTTCTGTCATGATTTCTCCATTGCTTATGACCCCACTCAGATTGTTCAACCAGAACTAGCACCCATTCTTACAAAACTGTTTAAATGTTGTCTTAAGGAGAATTGCTTCCCATCACCCTGGAAAATCTCATCAGTATGCCCTGTATTTAAGAATTCAGGTGATCGCTCATTTCCCTCTCAGTACAGGCCAATAAGTCTCCTGTGCGTCATGAGTAAGTTGCTGGAATCTGTGTTAGAGAAATAATCAACCATCTCAGCAAAAATAACCTTCTTAGTGACACACAATATGGTTTCCGTTCTGCTAGATCTACAGCAGATGTGCTTACAGTTATATCTAATAGGATTAACGAATCTCTCGACGGAGGCTACCTTTCTAGGGCAATTGCTCTTGACATATCAAAGGCCTTTGATAGAGTATGGCATAAAGGTTTACTTCACAAGATCTCCGCCTACGTTATAGCTGGAAATGTCATATCAATTATTAAATCATTTCTCTCTGATAGGTTCATAAGAGTAGTGGTTGATGGACAGAAATCAGAAGCTCTCAGTATTAATGCTGGAGTCCCTCAGGGGTCCATCCTGGGCCCAACTCTCTTCCTGATTAACATTAATGATCTTCCAAATCACATCCTTACATCATTCATAGACATTTATGCTGATGACACAACTATTTATGGTAGCACATCAAAGACCATAAACGACCAAGTTCTCTCTGATTCTCTCTCCTCTGATCTTGAGCAAGTGGTACAATGGGGAAAGAGGTGGCTTGTTACTTTTAATGCATCTAAAACCAAGCTTTTATCTTTACATCATCAACGCTCTGATCCCCATCTGGCATCAATTGAAATGAATGGCTCTCGTCTTGGCGAGGCCTCATGTTTTGACAAGCTTCTGGGCTTGACCTTTACTCCTGATCTTAAATGGAACACATACATTAAATATGTTGCCAAGGCCACTGGAAAAATGGTGGGATCCTTCTATCGATCCAGTAAATATCTCACTACTGATGCAATTCTCTATCTATATAAGAACCAGGTACGTCCAAGGATGGAGTACTGTTGCCACATTTGGGAAGGAGCTGCTAGAAAGAACTTATCCTGCCTTGATAGAGTTCAAAATAGACTTCATAGTCTCTTCCCTGCAACCTCTTTCTCACAGAAGAGATGTTGCGAGTTTCTCTCTGCTTTATCGTTATTTTCATGGCAAGTGCTCAGCTGAGCTCCAATCTATGGTCCCCCCCCCTCGCCAAACTTTCACAAGAAAAACCCGTCTAGCAGAAAACACTATCAATAATTCCCCCCACTCTTTATCTGTGCTTAAACCTAAATGTAGATTCCATGAGAAAAGCTTCTTTCGTAGAACTGCACGCCTATGGAATTGTCTTCCATTTTCCTGCTTTCCAGCTACAATATGGTTGTCTTCAAGTCTAATGTAAACAAGTTTTTGATGAGCCGTTCCATATAAGTTAACAAATTTACCGAATTTTCATTACTAACAATTACTATATTGTCCACTTTCTACTGTACACTCTTTAACCCTTATCCTCGAGTGGCCTCTTGGCCTTGATAAGTGGTGATGCCTATGTAAAAAAAAAAAAATCACCCATTTTAAAACCACTCAAATTTTTTAGACTAAATTTAGCCTGGCCTTTTTAAAAGTAGTTTAGCCTTTTTTGAATTTCCTCTTTTAAAATAATCGGCACTTCTACAGAATTGGAACGTGATTTTTGGAAATCATAAAACTGAATTTCACATGAAAACAATGGTATCTACGTATTTCTCATGTAGTGGAATAAAAGGAACAACACCGGGTTACAGTGTAGAGTAAGGAGTGATGTCCCTTGAAAAGAGACGAGAGAGAACGAGTTTGAGCATCGACAAGAGAACATGTGTTAACCCCCGTGGACATAACGCCCACGGGAGAGACAGAGTTTAGACACGTGTAGAGCCTGCACGTAAATTCTCCTCTTGTGAAACAATGTCGGACGAACCAGAGTAGAACTTTAGACTGATGTATTCCCCCCACTCAGCCGGTAAACCCACTATTAAAATGAGTAATGTTTTATTGTGTTGTTCGGTATTGTTGTGTTGTCATTTGTTCGTGTTTGTCAATAAATATTTGTCTATTGCACTTGTGTTACATTTGGTATTTATTTAGGCTTTGTAGGTTGTTTTGTTTGAACCTTAACACCTACCACAGTGGTGACCGCAACTAGCAACGTAGGATACGCATAGCAACATGTGCCTTTTTTATTTAATAAGAAAGGGAAAACGCGTAAACACCATGCCAGTAGAGAGCATTCAACAAGTTCAAGGCTATGTTGCAGGAGACCATCAAATTATCTCACATTCAATCTAATTATGAACTTTGCCTTGCTGTCTTCCTCAGACAAATGTTCTCCCAAAGTGATTCGCCAGATGGATTATATCTTCCAATTTACATCGAATATCCGGCACGGGCAGGAATGACCAACCACAGACGACACCACCAGAAAGGGGTCAGTGGACATGAAAGCATGTTTCCTCTTACATGTGGGTAAAAAAAAAACCATGGGGAGGAAGAACCCTAATCCTACCTTACACGGTAGAGCCAATCCACGAAAGTGGGAACTCTACTTTATACGGTAGAGCCAATCCACAATAGTGAGACAAGTACATCAGATTCTAAAGCAATCCTTATATTTTTTCACACACGCAGAGGGATGCCATTCAAACCACCAAACACCATGCCAGTAGATATTATACTGGAGAAAATGACCCCGAGAAAGAAAGAAAAAAATAAATAAAGACGCAGTCAGGTGACATGTCAGATGGCCGGGACATTTTCAGAATTTTGTGTCTATGTAAATAAAATTAAACATATTGCTCATTTTTCAGGTACTCCGTATTGGGGGGGGGGGAGTACTGTAGGGGGAATAAAAGGAACGACACCGGGTTACAGTGTAGAGTAAGGAGTGGGGTCCCTTGAAAAGAGACGAGAGAGAACAAGTTTGAGCATCAACAAGAGAACATGTGTTAACCCCGTGGACGTTATGTTCACGGGAGAGACAGAGTTTGGACATGTGTAGAGCCTGCACATAAATTTTCCTCTCGTGAAACAATGGCAGACGAACCAGAGTAGAACTTTAGACTGATGTATTCCCCCCACAGCCGGTAAACCCACTATTGAAGCGAGTAATGTTTTATTGTGTTGTTCGGTATGCAGTGTTGTCATGTGTTCATGTTTGTCAATAAATATTTGTCTATTGCACTTGTGTTACATTTAGTATTTATTTAGGCTTGTAGGTAGTTTTATTTGAACCTTAACACATACAACACTTGTATTTTTAAGATGGTTATATCCAAAAATTACGAAAATTGATAGGATAGAAAGTTTTCTATTAAGGAAAATAAAAATTAGAATTTGATGAAAACTATCATAAAACACAGGAGAGTTCAAAAGGGAGGTAATTTTCCGTACAAATTAAACAAAGATTACGGCAATTTTTTGCCTGTTAACACGATTAAAGTTGTTTTCAGTAATATGCAGGTAATTTCTACTGCATAATTTAGAAGCTGCAATTGTAACTTATTAGAATTGACAAAAAAAAAATCAATTGAAACCATTTTTTTTAAATCTGAAAACTCCATTTATCGCTTACAAAATTTCGTCCCAATAATGTAGAAGCACCAAATAATCTTAAAAAAAAAAAAAAAAAAAAAAAGGCTAGACTTCTTAAAGATGGCTAAATTCGCGAAATTTGGTCTAAAAAAAAAACGTCAAGTTGCTCTAAAGTCGATGATCGATTTACTGGAATGTTGAACTGAGCCCCCTTAAAAATATTTAAATATTGGCGTTTTTTTTTTTTTTTGTTTCTGTTTTTTTTTTCTTTGATAATCTAATAGACTAGTGTCCATTCGATAATAATCCACTGAAAAATTTGAAAAAAAGATGGGAATAAAAAAAAAGAAAAGAGAGAATGTGGGCGTAAGATTCTCTAGGTCCGTCAAAATGAAAGTAAATTTTTCAACGAATTTTTTCTTTCATTTTCATTTTTTGAATAGATGTCGCTTTTACAGGATAATATTTTGGAAATCTCACGAACACAATGGCAGAGGATTTAAATTCTTATTTGTATTTAAGCAATTTACACCACGAAGTTACCCCCAACTTCCTTTATTGGAAATATATCGTAGTTGGACCGATCGATCATGTCATAATGATACGAGACATGTGTGGTCACACACTTGGCTACGCTGTCCTAAAATATAAATTTGCTGCACTGGCCAATAAAGCGTTGAACCAAATGCAGGGTGACATCGTAAAAGGGAAACCCATAAAAATGATGCGGGCCACACAATATCCTTTCATGCGCGTCCCGATAAGATGCAATCTCTGTTTGATAAACTTTGACTGGACAGTTACCTCCGAAAATGTACAAGAACTTTTCTCTCGTTACGGTAAAATATTGTATTGTAACATATTTTCTGCCGCAGATGGTCTATCGATTTCCTCGGGTCTTTTGGCTTTTATACACTACGAAACAGAGAAATCAGCTCAACAGGCACTGTTCGATTTGCAAAAGGGATTAGTTGTTAATGAAAAAAGTATCATAAAGGCGTTCCCGGAGAAGGATATCATTAGTCGAGTTAAAAGGTGTAAAATATGTCTAAATTTAGCTCGACAAACAATAATTACATCACCCCCTTTATTGACAGGATATTGTGATAGTGATATATTTTAAAATCTGTTACAATTCCATATCGTCATTTAATGAAAAATAAAAAATTTAAAAAATTTAATAATTTGATTAAAGGTGGACGGTGCTGACTGCTGATGTAGGTGTATCAGAATTTTTGTAGGAATTTTTGACACCCCTAACACGAAACTGCGAATTAAATATAAAAAACTCGTAATTTCTCTTTTAAAAGTGGGTTGTTTATTTTCTTTATGGATTATACTTCCAACATAAACTATTAAAGTTGTGTTAAAAGTAATAGAAATATATTTTTTTTATTTAAAAAAAAAAAAACTAATGAATTTTACGAACTCAATATTTTTCAATTTTTAAACTTTAAAAATCTATCAAAATTTTTCTATTGATTCTATTTTTAGGATATTTTCAGGGTCAATGTGAAATTTTATGCTCTTTCCAATAAACTTAATATAATATTTTAGACAAACGTTTTTTTTTAATTCACGCCCCCCCCCATTTTCAAGTGTCTATTAAAAAGTAAATAATTAATTTACTCACCAAAGTTTTATATATCACAAATTGAAGAGAAAAGGTCAATAAATAATACATTCAAATTTAAACAAAAAAAGTAGTGTTTTTTTAGAAATTTACCTGTAAAGTTCGAAGTTTAAAACATTTTTTTGTTAAAACTACGTTGTTTTTTTTTGTTTTTTTTTATGAAACCTTGGTCCTTGCTCCTTTAATTGAAAAAAAATTAGGGCTTGAATTACATTTTTCTAGTAGTTATAAGCTTAGAAAGACAGGGGTCGAATAATTCACGCCTCCCATTTTGAAATGTCTATTAAAAATTAAATAATTAATTTACTCACCAAAGTGTTATATATCACAAATTGAAGAGAAAAGGTCAATAAATAATATATTCAAATTTAAAACAAAAAAGTAGTGTTTTTTAGAAATTTACCTGTAAAATCCGAAGTTTCAAACCTTTAAAAAAAAAAAAAAACACGTTGTTTGTTTTTTTGTTTTTTTTGTTTGTTTTTTTAATGAAACCTTGGTCCTTGCCCTTTTGATTGAAAAAAAATATAGGGCTTGAATTACATTTTTCGAGGAGTTATAAGCTTGGAAAGATGGGGTGGAGTTATTCACTATTTTTCACGAAATTTCTGACACACGATGCTGCTCGGTCATAAAATAAGCTTAAATATGAGGTACTTCTACACTTTATCGCCGAAACTGGAGACGCCATTTTATTTCACGCACCTGCAGTTTAAATGCAAGGGAGAAATCATTATTTTAAACTATGGCCGAAGCATGAAATAAATAACAACAAAAAAAATTAAACTGGAGAACCGTATTTGCTTCCGGAAAGAATAAATTAACCTAAAATTAACCTTTATTACTTTATTTAATGTTTAAAATTATTTATTTGTTTGAAAAAACAAACAAACAAACAAACAAAAAACTATTTTATAAAAATCCAATGTTGCTTTCATTACAAAATTGTTTTATTAAAATTATATTTTCTTACGCAAACTTTTAAATAAATGTTTTTACAATTATATATTGATAAATTTTTATACAATAAATGTTTTGGTTTTCAAGTGGCGCTCGCCCAGTTTAAACGATTATGAATATGTTATTTCATTTTCTGTTTTTAATAAAAGAAATATGTTTCATGAAAAAAAATCCCGTTTTCATTACTTAAATCGAAACATTTCCAATTAAACAATTATGGATATATGTTCTCTTTCACTTTCTTTATTTACTATTTTTCATACTACTTACCGGAAGTTTTTCTAGTTTAATTTTTTTAATTTTTTTTTTTTTTTCTAACTTCGGCCATAATTTAAAATACTGATTTCTCCCTTGGATTTGGACAGCATGTGCGTGAAATAAAATGGCGCCTCCAATTTCGGCGATAAAGTTTAGAAGCACCAAATATGATATTTTAATTTATCCAGATTTCGTGTATATTATAATACTCAATTCTCAATTATTTCATGATATTGTACCCAGGGTTTGTTTTACAGTCCACATAGGTAAGAAATAGGTATGGCCAATTTAATGGCTGCTTCGGTAGGGGGCATGGTTTTTAACGCCAGTTAATCATGATAATTTTTTTTTTTAATTTTCGATTACTTTTTATTGTATTTGAAAGATTATAGTTTTAAAGTTAATTTCTCAAAGAAAAAAAGTGTGTGAAATAAAAAATACATGGAATAATTTTATCCCAAATCTGAAAAACCCTACATTTCACATAATTCATTATGACGAAAATCGCGTTTACATTTTTCTGGCAAGAAAAATATTTATTTACCGTTTGCATGGTATTAACCCCTGAACCCGCGAACTATTTTCCGCCATTTTACAGCTTCCGTTTACGCGCGTGTACGGCGGGCAGCATAAACGACGGTTGTTGACTGTGCCTTCACGTAGAGAACTGCCTTTTCACATGGCGTACGAATCTTTTGTGGAACATTTAAACTTACACAAAAAGAAGAAAAGCATTCCAATGGGGGGGGGGGTAATGTCGGAAAGACTTTTCTTTCTTTTTTTTTTTCATTGGCGGACAATTTAAAATTCGAAAAAAAAATTGTGGTGTTGCGCTCCCCCCCACCGCCTCTTCCCCAATATAAACAGTAAAATTTCCGAAAAATGTTAAATGGTATTCTAATCGGTAAATGTCGGTGCGTTGTTACTTACGGAAAAACGGTTAATTAAACTGCAGAAGCACCTGTTAAGCCACACAAATTCTATAATTGAATACCCCTCCGGTAAAAAAAAAAGAACGAAAAACATAAAAATTTTTGGTGCTTATGTTTTTCTAATCCACATTAAAAAATATGTAAGACAAAAAAAATCCCCCCTAAAAGTACTGTAATGTATTTTTTAAAATTTTGTTTTAGACAATTTTTTCTTCGAATTTTAACTTGTCAACCGCCAATGAAAAAAATTTTTTTTTTAAATTCTGTTCTGAAAAAAAAAAAAAAAAAATCTTTCCGACATTACCCCCACCCCCACCAACTTGGTGTGCTTTTTTTCTTTTTCGTATAAGTTTAAATGTTCCACAAAAGATTCGTACGCCATGTGAAAAGGCAGTTCTCTACGTGAAGGCACATTCAACAACTGTCGTTTATGCTGCCGCGCACGTGCGTAGCGTAAACGGAAGCTGTAAAATGGCGGAAAATAGTTCGCGGGTTCAGGGGTTAATACCATGCAAACGGTAAATTTGCCACGGGTTTGATTATCAGATTCGTTGTCAGCGACCTCTATTACCTCTAAAAAAAAATCAAATTATAGTGGTCGGTGTTCTGTTGTAAATAATCTGAATATTTACCAAAAAAAAGTGAGGAACATTTACACACATGATAGAATTCATAAGGGAAAAAGGGGGAAGTCTTTCCTCGTATAATAAAATTCATCCGTGAACAATATGTGTTTTTGTAAAAAAAAAAAAAAAATGCTTTGTAAAAAAAGAAAAAAAATTAAATTGTTAGATGAAAATACAGAATACTTGCAAAACACCCCCACCAATTCTGCAAAAGTACCAGAACAATTCTGTTCGTATTGTTTAAGATTTTTTTAATGTAAATAAAAATTGTTTCGTTTTTTATTTAAAAAAATCTGTTTATATTATTTTTTCATTTTCAGCAGTTTTTATCACTAAAATTGAATTTAAATTCAAAATACTATTAAAAAATATATTGCGATACACCCTTTTAGCGATAGGTTTTTAATAAAGAAAAAGATCAATATTAAAATAGGTCAATATTAAAAGAAATTTAGAAGATTGTTTAAAATAAAATAAAACATTTCTGTTTATATTGTTCCTATTTACAATGCCACCGCACGCACGGCCACGGGACAGTTAGACACCAGGATCGTTTTTTTAATGTGGAGAAAAGGAACAAAAATTAAAATTGTCTCAGTCGTGAAAGATTTCTCCTCCACTGACAGAGAACCAGAAATTGAAGTGCAGCATCTGAAGAACAGATACTACACTTTGATCTTGGCTCTTATTTATATTGTTTTGTTTTGAAAAATAAGTTCAGCTTATTTGTAAACTGAACGGTCGATATGGTTACTGTTTCCATGGATACAAACCGGTGACTCGATATTTGTGTCCCTTTCGTTTTTGTTTTTGGGTTCGAGGTTAATCGCCACCTTTTACGTTTGTTTTTTTTTTTTTTGTTGTTGTTTTTTTTTTTTTTTTGCTTTACGTTTTGTTTTTGAAGTTTTACATTTTGTTTTCAGTTTTACTTCTTTTTTTTTTTTTTAAGTTTTATCATGAAAACTGAAATTGTCGATCGCGTTATGACAATAACGGAATGGAGCAGAGGCGATGGATGGACCTTTTCTAATTTTGGAGAAATATTGGGAAGTAACGAGTTAGTTGGAAGCTGCAGCATTTTTAGGACTGGTATTGCCTGACAATACTATTGCCATTGCCAACGTTGTAATGGTGCCAGGACCTTGAATAAAAGGTCAAACTATTCCGACGGATTTGTATGGAATTGTCCACGCCACGGCCCTGCCCAGCCAGTGGGACCAACAAGTGCAATGCAATATGACAGAGATGGAGAAACGAGATAGGAAAACGCTATTGCCTATTATAAAATCCTGGATTCTGCCAGGGACCAGGATCATAAGCGAAGGCTGAGCAGCAGCACTCAGCAGCAGCAACCTTCCACCAATATTTATCCATAAGGTGATCCACGAACAGAACTTCTGGACCCCTCAATCCACACCCAAACTGTGGAGGGGTTTTGGTCCCAGATCAAAAAAAGAATGCGAATAACAGGAACACACGAAAACTTGTTCCATTCGCATCTAATGGAAAAATTATGGAGAAAGCATGAAAACGGACGTTTTTCTGCGCCTACTTAGATGTATCCGACAGGAATTTAGGAAATCTCGTCCCCGGAAAACTCGGCCCCTTTTGCTAAGTAGGAAAACTGGTCCCTTATTGAATAAATATCAATTGAAAACACATTTTATGACCGTTCTTGAAGAAGATATTGTCTTTAAAAGAGAATATACATCCCATAATATTTAAAAAAAAAAAAAAAAAAAAAAATTTTTTACTTGTTTACTGTTGTTTTAAAAAAATTAAATTAATTTTTCTAAGTTTTCGTTTTCTACCTAGCTTTGAAAGTTTTTGGTCTTTCAACTTATTTTAAAGAGTTTATTTAGTTAAAAAAAAAAAAAAAAAAAGTAATGTCGAGTGTTACTTATGAACAAAAAATGTCCGACATAAAAGGATCACGTTTTAGGAGGATAATTGCTCAAAAATAGAAAATTAAAGAAAATATTAAGGTAGATATAGTTTTAAAACGAGCCTCCCCCCCCCCCAAAAAAAAATAAAATAAATTTGTATATTTTTAGGTAAATGCACATCCCATAATATTTTTAAAAATATTTTTACATGTTTACTGTTTAAAAAAAATTAAATTGATTTTTCTACGTTTTCGTTTTCTACCTAGTTTTGTAAGTTTTTGGTGTTTAAACTTATTTTGGTAAATTTTTAGTTTACCAGTTTGGTAAATTTTAAAGAGTTTATTTAGTTAAAAAGAAATAACAAGTAATGTCGCACTTGACATTAATTAGTAAATAATTTATAACAAAAAATGTCCGAAAATTAAAGAAAATACTGAGGTAGATATAGTTTTAAAACGAGCCTCCCCAACCTCCAAAAGAAAATAAATTTGTATATTTTTAAGCACTGACTGCACAACTGCCCCCAAAATGACTTTTAAACGATACCCTCCCCTCCTGGATTTCGAAATAATAACGTTATTATTTCAACGCGGTACCAAAATTACATAAGACCGTGTTTTCCTTTTTGTTGTTTTGTAATAATACAAGAATTATTTAAACTGAATTAATTCTTCTAAATAAAATAATTGCTTTCTTTGATAATAAGTGTTTTCTTTCTTTATTTTTATTTCGTAATGACACAAAAAGTGTTAAAACTAGAGTATTTTTTAAAATAAATATTTGGTTTGTGATCCGCAGATCCGGATGAGATGAAAAAGAGAGCCGCGATTCGCGCGAGCAGGGGTTTTCATCTCATCCGGATCTGCGGATCACACACCCTCGACGGAAGCTCTGCCAGTTTTCCAATTGCTTTTCAACCAGCGTGAGTGGCAGTCAACTCAGGACGGAACCTGCTAGCCCTGTTTGAATTGCAACCGAGATATCACCAACGAAAAGGAGCCAGAACGAACGAAGCGAGGAAGCGCATGTCAACAATATTACACGACTCATCTTCAGATAAGTCTAGCAGAATATGTTTTCGCAACAATTAACTATCTTCTCTTACTTCCATCCACTTAATTTGGTCGTTCTGTATTATTCTATCTTGTACATATGTGCATATTTTCTTTCTCATTAAAACTGTTAAATTGTTAATAACTGTGTTGTGTTCCTTCGCACATTGCCCTCGTCTTATTTCGGATTAAGGACTTATCGACATGTTCCCACATTCTCATGTGTGAGAGTTGAACTTTATTTCCAGGGATACTCAAATCCCAACATGACCTCACTCAGATTGTTCGCGAACTCACCCGTGTGCCTGATACACCCGGTCAATATGCAAGCCTCCTAGACCTTTTTCTCTCAACTTCCCCTGAGCTATGTTCATGTTCTGTTCATTCTCCTCTAGGATGCTCCGACCACTCCATCGTATCAGTTAAAATAAAAACGAAATGTAATAAGTCCCCAGGCGTACCCCTCCACCGTACTGTATACCGATACTCTTTGGCTGACTGGGATAGATTCCGTACATTCATATCTGATTTACCTCTGCACTCCATGTTTAAAAAGGAAGTGTCCTCTATAGTATCAGATCTGACCGAATGATTAATTGTAGGTATAGACCAATTCATGCCATCTAAAAAAATTCCAACAAAAACCTAACAGCCAGCCATGGTTCTCCCCAGAATGTGCTGCTGCTATCGCGCACAGAAATCACTTTTTCCATAACTACCAACGTAATAAATGCACTGAGACTAAAGCTGCTTTCAGGACTGCCAGCAACCACTGTAAAAGAGTAATAAAAAATGCAAGAGAGCTATATGCCCAGTCTGTTAAATCCAAGGTAGCTGATCAGCGGCTTGGTTCCCACCAGTTTTGACAAATAACAAATAGGATCCTGAACAGAAGTGTGCGTTCTATCGCAACCATTATCAATGGACCAGAGGTCATCTCATCAGCATCAGACAAGGCCAAACTATTTGCAAAGAACTTTGCAGCTAATTCTACCCTATGCGACGAAGGCCATCAACTCCCCATGTTTCCTCCTATAACACAGAACACGCTAGGTAATATACAAATATCCGTGCATGAGGTCGCCAAGCTAATCAAGAACTTTGATTCCAGTAAAGCAACTGGCCCTGACGACATCCCAATTATAGTGTTAAAAAAGCTTCAACCAGAACTTGCTCCCATACTTACGAAACTGTTTAAGCGCTGCCTTAAGGAGAAGTGCTTTCTGACTCCCTGGAAAACCTCATCAGTTTGCCCTGTATTTAAGAATTCAGGTGATAAGTCATCTTCCTCTCAGTACATACCAATAACTCTCCTATGTGTTATGAGTAAGTTGCTGGAATCCATATTAAATAGAGAAATAGTCAACCACCTCAGCAGAAACAACCTTCTTAGTGACACAATATGGTTTTTGTTCTGCAAGATCTACCGCAGATGTGCTAACGGTTATATCTCACAAGATTAGTGAATCTCTTGACAAAAGCTTCCTTTCTAAGGCAATTGCTCTTGACATATCGAAGGCCTTCGACAAGGTATGGCATAAGGGTCTACTGCACAAGATTTCCAGCTACGGTATAACTGGAAATGTTTTCTCAATCATTAAATCATTTCTCTCTGATAGGCTCATAAGAGTAGTGGTCGATGGACAAAAATCGGAGGCCTGCAGTATCAATGCTGGAGTCCCTCAGGGGTCAATCCTGGACCCAACTCTCTTCCTGATCTACATCAATGACCTCCCTATACACATACTTAAATAATTCGTTGACATCTATGCTGATGACACGACCATCTACAGCAACACATCAAAGGCTGTAAATGACAAAGTTCTCTCTGATTCTCTCTCCTCTGATCTCGAGCACATGGTTCAGTGGGGGAAGACATGGCTGGTTAACTTTAATGCATCTAAAACCAAACTCCTATCCTTACATCATCAACGCTCTGATCCACATCTGGCATCAATTGGGATGGATGGCTCTCATCTGGGAGAAGCCCCGTGTTTTGACAAGCTTCTGGGTTTAACCTTTACTCCTGATCTGAAATGGAACACGTACATCAAGTCTGTTGCCAAGGTCGCTGTAAAGATGGTGGGATCCTTCTTCCGCTCCAGAAGATATCTCACTACTGATGCAATTCTCTATCTATATAAAAGCCAAGTACGTCCAAGGATGGAATACTGCTGCCATATCTGGGCAGGAGCTGCTAAAAACAGCCTATCCTGCCTTGACAGAGTACAAAATAGACTTCGTGGCTTAGTGAGGGATGCCCTTTTCTCTACCCTGCAACCTCTCCCACAGAAGAGACGTTGCGAGCCTATCCTTGTTTTATCGTTATTTCCATGGCAGATGCTCATCTGAACTCCAATCTCTGGTCCCCCCTCGCCAATCTTTCACGAAAAACACCCGTCTAGATGAATCCACTGTCAAAAATTTCCCCCACTCTTTATCTGTGCCTAAATCAAAACGTAGATTCCATGAACAAAGCATCTTTCTTAGAACTGCACGCCTGTGGAACTCTGTTCCGTCTGCCTGCTTCCCACCTGACTACAACTTGGATGTCTTCAAGTCCAACGTTAACAAATTCCTAATGAACCGCCCCTTTAGTAAACACTTCATCAAATCTCCACACTAACGTACTGTACTTGGAATTAACCCTTATCCCTGAGTGGCTTCCGGGCCTTGATAAGTGGTGACCACCGTGTAAAAAAAAAAATAAATAAAAAATCGAATTCACGTTTTCACCGGTGTAGATATTGTGCGTGTCCCCCTCTCTTAAAAGTATGGGGTCGGCCTGTAGTGCTGGCCATCTGTGCAAATTCGCTCTAAATTCCACAATTTTCACTTTTTTTTTCACTTTCCTGTTAATATCATCAATTACAGACTTAAGTTTCAGATTATAAAAATTTTTTTTATAACTTCAACCTTGACCTCTTTGCAGCGAAACATTGAGAAAACTTAGTTTTTCTTTTAACTGCAATAAACAAGTTCGTTTATTGTTTCTGTGTTAGAATTAATATATATATGATTGATGTGTAGTTTGCTTGAAGCATTGTGTGGGATAGGTATGTAGCAAATATTTAGAAGGCTGTCACAATGCGAGGAATGAAATATAGTCGTTGTTGGTAAAAGTAGACGAGAACAAGTGGCGATTTACAAATCAATAAGTACATACACCTATGTTTATATATACATATATTTATTCAGTTGTATTAGGTAAAATGTCTTACTTGTTATGTCTGCGACAATATTTATAAATTTCGGAAAAAAATTCCCTTTTCAAATGGTGAACGTAACAGATTGATTCAAAGCATGCTAGATGGTGGATCGGAAGTTGGATAGATGTGTGGGGCTTTGGAGCAAATGTGAGGAAGGGGTTTATGTATGGTCTGATTAGGTAATTAACATGTTTATATTTTTATTTATTTCTATTTATTTATTTGTTTTTTTTTTTTAGTTTATAACTTGTTGCTTTAGCGTGAGCTTTTTTAAATTTTGTATGTTCTCTATTTTGTTGTCTTTATTATTATTTTTTTTTCTGCTGATGAGTGGGATGCCTTAGTTTATCTAGGTAATGTAAGTCGCTAGTAGGCAGCGTCCGGTTATCTATTAAAGAATAAAAGTAGGGGTGAGATGTGAGAGAGGAGGGGAAGTGGGGTGCGGGGTGGTACGCTCCCAGTCGGCAGTTGGGTGTTTAGGTTAGTGTTGCCAGGAGTAGGAAGATAGGTGGGAAGGAGGGCATTAGGATGACATTCTTTGGGAGTTGTTAATTTATTTATTTCTATAAAATTATAAGTGGTAATAGATGGGACATTTTTTTTTTATTTAATTGGTTTATGTTTTCGTCTACTTTTACCAACAACGACTATATTTCATTCCTCGCATTGTGACAGCCTTCTAAATCTTTACTACATACTTATATATATATATATATATATATATATATATATATATATATATATATATATAATCACTTAAATAATTACATAATCCGTGCAAAAGTTGAACAAGAAATTTATTTTAAAAGACAAAAAATAAATAAGTCAATGCATACATGTCCATATGCGATTAAAAGAAACTCTTTTTAATATAAAAAAAAAAATAAAGTACTCACAGTTTGAGCTTTTTACAGAAAAAATGATCTGGATCAATGCAGATTGCAGCGAACATTTGTGTATTTTCTTTGCTTTGTTCATTTCTTCTTTTTTTTTTAAAATAAGCAGACGACATTTTATTTCTTTATTCATTTATTTATTTTTTGCATAAAGTTCTTTTTGGGCTTCAAAACAAAACTTTACAATAAAAGAAGCAAACTATTTCTTTTTAAAAGAGTTCTTTTTTTTCTTGAAATTTGACGGAAAGTCTATAGAAAATAGTTCTTTTGGGTTCTTTTTCTTCTTTTTGGAAATCTTGATAAACTGAGGAAATTAAAAAAAATAAAAAACAATTCAGGGGCGCCCTTTTCTCGGGAAAAATTTGTTATGAATCTGAAAGGGGAAAAAGCTGAAAAACAAGGCCTAACTAGCTAAATATAGCTTTTAATAATCTTTTTCTTTGAATTTATATTAAAGAATTAAAAATTATTTGAGCTCTAGAAAGCCTTTGTTAACTTTCTTTTTAGAGAATACTCTGAAACAATCTTCTTACTTCATTCTCCTATATTCTTTTTGTTTTTATTATTATTTATCCTTACGATAAATAATTAATATTCCTTAGTCTCACAGACTACAAAATATTGGACTTCTGCCAAAAGATAGTTTCCTCTGGGAACCTCCATTCAAAGTTTACTGAAAATATTTTAATATTTTGGATCTCTTCCAAAATATTTTAAAACAAATATTGTAATAGGTGTCAGAATTTTGGGGGAGTTTTTGACATCCTTAACTGCGAATAAAATATACAAAACTCGTAATTTCTTGTTTTAAAGTGGTTTGTTTAATTTCTTTGTGGAATATACTTCAAAAATAAACTATTAAAGTTTTTTGAAAAATAATAGAAATATTATTTTTTATGTTTTAAAAAACAGTGTTTACGAAGTACCTGTGCGCGCTCATGCAGCCATATTTTTACGTAATAAAATGAATTGAATTTTACAAGTTAACTTTTTTCAATTTAAAAATATATCAAAATTTTTCTATTGGTTCAATTTTTACAATATTTGGAGGTTTAATGCAAAATTTTATGCTCTTTCCAATAAACTGAATATAATATTCTAGACAAACATTTTTTTTTAAATTCACCCCCCCCCATTTTGAAATGTCTATTAAAATGAAAATAATTAATTTTCTCACCTCAGATTTATATATCACAAATTGAAGGTAAAAGATCAATAAATAAAATAATGTAATTTAAAACAAAATAAAAGAATAGTTTTGTGCAAATTTATCTGTAAAGTCAAAAGTTTAAAACCTTTTTAAAAACCATGTTGATTTTTTTTTAAGCGGAACCTCACATTTTTTTTAATTTTGTCCTGAAAAGATTGAATACCTACAACAATTTTTTCTGCTTCATTCAATGTTTTTTTTAATCTAAAAAAAAAAAAATCACTCCATAATGACGAAATAAAATATATTAAATAAAAAAACTCATGTATTTCTTTAAGAGAATAAAAAAAGAAATCAGTCAAGTGGAATTTTTTTTATCAGCAAAAACTGATAAGTGAAATGGGATCATTTTTCAAATACGATGGCCTATATTGACTACCTTTTGTTTACAGTCAGCAATAGAAAGGGAGATTAATTCTGGCCTTTACAGGCCACTGTAGTTCTTAACTCGAATAAAAGGAGACATTTGTCTCCCTTTATTACACTTCTGAAACATCTGATGTTGCACTATTTTTTAATACTCGCTTAAAAAGTATTTTATTTAAAAAGGACATGGAATAAAAAATATAAATATGGATAAATTCTTAACAATGAAGAATGGAAGTACACATTGCTTAGTATTTTAGGTAAGTGATTTTTGGAATTTATATATGTATATATCATATTCGAAGTAAGTTAAAATTTGTTGATTTTCTTGAATTCTTTTATAAAGAAAACCGATTTAAAAAAAAAAATGCATATTTTGCTATTAAACCTGATATCATTTTAAAATTTGGTCTTTGCTCCTTTTATTGAAAAAAAAAAAATTAGGGTTTGAATTACATTTTTCAAGCTTCGAAAGATAGTAAGTCTAAATATTCAAGTTTTTATCACATATTTTAATGGTGATTTTCTAACACTGCTAATATTGCAATTCTTAATATTTTGACTCTGTCAAAATATTTAATTCTTTGCCCAGGTCCTTTTCCCAGTAGAAAGTTTTATTCTTCACAAAAGGACATAGTCCAAATGAATCAATTTTGAGATCAATCATCTTGACCAGTTACAAAATTTACAAAGATTTTAACGAAAAACATCTTAACAGGGATATAAATATCTCTTCGGACACCAGAAAAAGACTGAACTAAACAGTCCGGAAACATTTTCCAATCTGATTATATTTATTAATTTTACTAAACAAGAAAACTTCGGATCCTCTTGTTTACAACACATGACCCAAAACATCCAATGAGAAGGCCCGGAAAGATCGTCTGCCAATTCAAATAAACCGCCCAAAATATACACATTTTGAAAAAATCTTAAATCTATTTTAAAAATAAATTTTACAAATTTTTCTTTCTTTGCTGAGCCCTTTTTTTTTTTTTTTTATTTAAAATAAATTCTGAAACTTTCCTGTCAAAAAAAGAAAGGAAAAAGAAAAAATTTCTCTAATTCAACTTGGTCAGCATTAGGTGTGGCTATCTTTCAATCCATGGCAAAATAATACACCATATTAAAAATACTCTCTATATCCATACCAAAGATAGTTATCTTTGGATTTACAAGTTCTTCTGATTTTTCTTTTAAGTCTAGAATTAATTTCTGTAGTTGAATCACTGGCAGCTGATGCAGAATCCAAATTATATTTTTTTCAAGGTGTTAACAAATTTAAATATAAAGGTAAAGTCTTTTCATGGTTTAGATGAGTCCTTTTAATCTCTAAAACTGAAACCACATCTGAAAAAACAGGTAAATTAGATAAAGTACTAGTCAAAACTAATCTTTGCTTGTCAGAATTAAAACAGCTCAAACCACTAGAATTATGGGACAAATTTTTTTATTATCATCTTTTTCTTCCAAATTAGAGTAAATTTGCAAATCATCCTTTTCAGTGCCATGCAAGTTACCTAAAATTTTCTCAGAATGAAAATTATGTGTAATACAGCTAATGTTTTCCTTCATCTTGGTTTTGGAGTCTGAAACATGATACACGTAAGTCACAGGGCATCCCGAATAACTGGGAATTATTTGATTATAGTTCAAACTATGAGACTTCTTATCAACCTTAAAATTTGAAATGTCACCAAAAGGTAGTAATCCTTTTTATAACTTAAACGCATTCTCTTTAATTTTATTAGTCCAAAAACCATGAAAGCATCAACTCCCAACAACCCATGTACTATAATGGTATCATTATGAATATTTGAAACATCAAGCGACAATTGATGACCATTTCTCTTCAAATTTTTTAGGCAATTTCTTAATCCAGGTAAATTCAAATTCAAATTCAGATCATCATCCACAAGGAAAGGAACATTAAATTCATTATCAGAATATTTAATTGGTAAACTAAGCTGTTTCAAACTCTTTTGGGATGAACCTAAAAGGGTTTTAATTAAACATTCTTTGCTAGTCGAAGAATCAGGCTTAAATCTAAATATTCTGCATAATTCGCTAGATAGATAAGAACACTGACTGCCTGTGTCTAACAAACAATTAATCTTATGTTTTATGTTATTAATGGTAGCAGATACCTCTACAAAAGGTAATAAAAATTGTTCCTCGTCCAATTTCCTACATGGATTCAAATCTATGGACAACTTTTCTAAATTTGGACACAAGGAGCCCACATGATCTCTTTTGCTACATTTTCAACATGCATTTAATAAATTTAGATTTTCTTTACATTTCTCAGTGAAATGATTAGGGCTTGAACACTTTTTGCATAGTTTGAAAACATCACATAGTGTCGGTCTGTCTTACAAAGTAGGAAATATTTTGTAATAGTAAGCACTATGACTATTGATCTTACAAAAATTACATTTTTAAGTTTGACCCCAATTTGGACCCCTTAGCATTTATTGTTTTGGGCTTAAATCAAATTATAAAGTTTGATCCCTCTCCAAAGAACCTATATTTAAAATTTTAAGTGTTTAGACTCAAAATTGGTGGAGAAGTTTATAGAACTGACGAGAGACAATCCAATAGTTTGCGTGTTCATATCATGATATGAACACGCAAACCATTGCATTGTCTCTCAAAATATGGATTTTCATTCTATATTAATAAACAACTTTATTTGTTATCTTTGTTAGTAGCGTGTACATGAGAGAAACGGGTTAGTAGGTGGAAGTGTTCTTGTGTGAAGATAGATTTAATATATTGACGGCTGGTTGAAGAAGAGAAGAGTTCAGTTCCGTTTACACGTGTTTAGCTGTCAATACAAAGGAAACTAGTTAAAAGAGAAAGGGCAAAGTCTTCAGTGTATTAAAATGTGTTGGTGTGCGTTAGTGTGAGTTTTATGTTCTTTAGCATGACAAAGAATGTTCATTTGGGTAGTCCTGTAGAATGATAAAGTTTGTGTGAGTACAGCGCGTGGAAATAAATGGTAGTTTGAAGAGAACCATAGTTAGCTCGTAGTACTCACGTTCAGCCTGGGGCCTAAGCCCCAACCAAAATCTGCTCCCAGGCAGGGTTATGTTGAAAGAGGATTAAAGGTTCGTGATTTCGCCTTTTATATACTCTGTCACATGATAGAAAGCTGGTTTTTGAATTGACAAGCCAGGGAGAAAATGGATTTCAAATATTGCTCAGAGAAGTAGCTGTGATGTAGCAGATGTCGGCTGCTACAAGTTTGGTAGAGTTCTCAAAGATCAAATCGTTGAACTTTGACCCCTTAACAGCCAAATTTCTGGCCGAAAACCAGTCAGGAAGATTTTCCCAAATCTCAATAACCCTCATGTCAAATTTCGAGTCTGTAGACCGAAAATTGATAGTTATTGTGTAGGGAAATGTAAACAGACAGACACCCACATACACAGACATTTTCACTTTTATAGATATATAGATTGAATTTTTTTTTTTTTCAACGTAAAAAGTCACATTTATTTGTCGGTCATCCAAGCCATTTTCATTCATTAAATTTAAGTTTTTTGCTTGTTTAGTTAGTTTTTCACTTAATTAGTTTTGCTTATTATTGATTTCCTTCACCATGTGTAGAACAAAAAATAACTGCACTGGAACAAAATTACAATTTTTGTTCCATTTTGGTGACACCCCCAAAACATCACGGGCTTCTCCACAAATACGGAAAAATCAATTTTACTTTTTTAAAACAATTTTTTTTTTTTTTTTAATATTATGGAATGTGTATTCTCTTTTAAAACAATGTTTCCTTCAAGAACGGCCATAAAATGTGTTTTCAATCGATATTTATTCAATAATCCAACTAAGTTTCCTACCTAACAAAAATGAACGAGTTTTCCAGGGATGAGTTTTCTGGGGATGAGTTTTCCTAAATTTGAACAAGCTACCAGGCAGAGAGTAGCTGCACCGCAAACAGTCACTATCCCTATAGACAACAATATTACATACCATGAACAAGTAATCTAAAATATAAAATATTAGTCGAGTTATGTCCCCTCTTCAGTCTACTTTATAATGTCTAAGAAAAATGCAATTTTACCCAATTTTCCATAAAATTACTTTCAATTATAAATAACTTTCTAATTGTCTGTATTTTTGAGATGAGGTGTTTTCATTGATTGAGATTGTCGGACTGACTTCCTCATCTTGGTTGTTATTGTCACAACGTGTCGTCCGTTTTGCCCTCTGGCCTTCGTCAGGTGTTTTGTATCGAACTGGGGAACCGTTTGTTAGTTTACAGTTACCCAAAGGTGCTGAGTTCAATCCTGAACGAAGGCAGTGAAAAAGTAATATTCAACACAGAGAATCAGCAACTATGTCCCAAAGCCTAGCTGGAGTCCGAACACGGTACCCCCGTAATAATGATAAAGGGTTGGGTTCGAGACTCCTAACAAACGGTTCCCCAGTTCGATACAAAACACCTGACGAAGGCCGGAGGGCAAAACGGCCGAAACGTTGTGACAATAACAACCAAGATGAGGAAGTCAGTCCGACAATCTCAATCAATAACTTTCTACTTGATGAATTTTCGTAATTTTAGATATATTACTATTTTCGACATGACAATACAATACTTTCACTTTGACAACACTCTCTGAAAACAAAAATTTAGTTGAGGAAAAATGGGTGTTTAATATCAAAAAAGATAACAAAAATCACCAAGAATACAAAGCCAGATATGTTGCCAAGGGATACAGTCAGATAAAGGACAGACTATTATGAAACATATGCACCCACCACAAAAATTACCACTATCCGAATTTTAATGCAATTTACTGTGCAGTATGATTTGATAATTCACCAGATGGATGTCAAATCAGCATACCTAAATGCCAAAATAAACTTTTCACCCAAAAACCTGAATGATACATTGGTCCAGGCAAGGATGGGCTTGTTTGGAAATTAAATAAATCACTCTATGGTCTAAAATAGAGTGGTAAACATTGGAACGATCTACTAAGTAAAAAAACTTGTACAAGAAAAATTTAATAAAAGTATTATCGACCCATGCATGGGTTGATATCTTGATTGCTGCAAATAACTTAGACACAGTAACGGAAGTCAAGACCTCACTCAAACAAAAGTTTGACATAAAAGATTTAGGTCAGATCTCAAGATTTCTTGGTGTGAACTTCATAGTTAAATCAAATGAAATAGAAATGAATCAACAGACATATACTGAGAAAGTATTAGAAAATTTTAATATGCTAGACGGCAAACCGAGACTAGCACCCTGTAAACAAAAATTAACTTTCTCTCTTTGATTCCACAAGGTACAAAGAGGCTATAGGAAGCCTGGTTTACTTATCTACTTGCACCAGACCTTATATTTCATGGGTCGTAAATAAATTATTACAATACAACCAAGCCCCACAATCGAACACTGGAATGCAGTGAAGCACATATTCAGGTATCTGAAAGGGACTTTAAATTTTTGTTTATCTTTCAGGAAATGTGAAGGTGACCTGAAGTTAACAGGATTTACCGATGCTGATTGGGGAAGCTCTGAAGACAGAAAAAGCACGTCGGGTATTGTTTTCCCCTAAATGAAGAAGGGCCTGTTATTGCCTGGAACAGTAAAAAGTAGTCTACTGTAGCTCTGTCTACATACGGCAATGACACCAGCCATGCAGAAAGCACAATACCTCATGCATTTAATAAACGAAATAAACAACACAAAAGAATGGAAGTAAGCAATATATTCTGACAACCAGAGCACAATCTGCATCGCAAAAAATTCTAACCAGCGGGTAAAACACATAGACATAAAATATCACTACACACGGGACAAGATAAACAATGGTACAATTGAACTGAACTATGTGCCTACTGACAAAAATATAGCAGACTGCTTCACAAAACCCCTGGGGAGAACCCACATAGACTGTGTAAAATTAAAATTATCAGGATGTAAAGTTTGGCGGAAGGGGTTAAGAGTAAACCTTTGTATCCTGAGTTATGTCCCTTTGGTTTGGGAACTCTCCTCTTAAGGAGTCATGCTTCTTTGTTACCGGTGTTAACCTTGTGGACCTTCCTTTTACTAATATCGACCACCACATACATTTAACATGTCTCATTTAACAGGCGTCCGAGATGAGTAATCGACCCCTGTTCTTTGAATGCTCTCTATCGGCCGTTCTGTGAACCTCAAATTTAAACAAGTGTCTCCAACAACAAGGTTGCTAGGTTGGCTTTTTTAATGCCACATTTCGCAAATTTTGCCTTTTTTAAAGCAGTTTGGCCTTCAAAATTTGTTTGGCCGTTTATTATATAAATATTTTTGGTTTGTATTACTGTACACATAGATTCGAAAAAGTTGTCAAAAAACAAATATATAACAAATAAATGTTATCAAAGAAAAGATAAGTTACTTTTCTGCCAAACTGGATATATTTTTTGTGTTTTTATTCAAGGTAACATATTTATTCAGCTCGAAAAACATACAGTGTTTACCGATGTATCGAAAATTCAAGATGGCGTCTCACACCCTCTTTAACACCGTAAGTTTGGAAAAAGGTGTTATAAATAAAAAACTATACAAAATACTATTAAAAACCCGCCGAATATATATCAACCTATGTCACGGTAACATATATTGAGCGAGTTTTTAACAGTATTTTATCCGGTTTTTTATTTATAACATCTTTTCCCACACTTACCGTGTTAAAGAGAGAATAAGACGCCATCTTGAATTTTCCAATACATCGGTAAACACTGTATAGTTTTCGAGCTGAATAAACATGTTACATTGAATAAAAACACGAAAAATATACCCAATTTGGTTGAAAAGTAACTTATCTTGCCTTTGATAACATTTATTTGTTATATATTTGTTTTTTGACAACTTTTTCGAATCTATGTGTACAGTAATACAAACCCAATATTTTTGGTACTTGTACAGTTTAATCAAGACATTAAAAAATGAAAATGTAAAAAACAAGTTTAAATTGTATGTATCCGTTATGGAATGAAGTTCTCCAAAAAAAAATTTCACTTAATTTCATTAAGTAGTTTTTTCTTTTTTTTACAGCGAAAAAAAATTTATGATACTGAGCGAAAGGTTCGATTTTTAGGAAGAAAAGCTAGTATTAAAGATGGGGAGGGAGTGTCGGCGCTTTAAACTGAATTATCTCCCCATTGCATGTTCTAAAAATTCAAATATGGCTACCTCCAACATGCTGTCATTACTTACTAAACGTTTATATGGAACCTCTCAGTGAGTTCTCAGTCAAGTATGAAACCGTTCTATGGACATTTTTTTAATGCTCGCACCTTTGCTCTGTCCAGTCAGGTCACTGAGTTTATCTCTTCTGAAATAATTAATGTTTGTATTTTTCAGTAGGAATTCTTTAAACCTAGTACTTTGAAATTAATTGAATCAATTTATTTTCAATTCATGAAAATCTGAAGACTTATAACTGTTAAACTATCTCTCAAACAGCTATTTAAAGTTGTATTTAAAAATAATGTTTAAAAATAAATAATCATATACTTTTTCCTTAGTAAGTCCCAAACAATTTCATTGTTATTTTTTCACTTACCTTAAAGTTGTAAATAAAATTGGACATAAAATCAATATTATTATGTTAAAAACAAAAACATTCATAAGAGACAATGAAATGGAGTTTCATTTTATATTATAATAAACAACTTTGTCATCTCCATTAGTAGCGTTAGTTTTTTTTTTTTTTTTTTTTTTACATAGGCATCACCACTTATCAAGGTCCAGAGACCACTCGAGGATAAGGGTTAAGAGTGTACAGTAGTCAATTGAATGATATAGTAATTGTTAGTAATAGAAATTCGGTAAATTTGTTATCTTAAGTGGAACAGCTCATCAAGAACTTGTTTGCGTTGGACTTGAAGACAACCATATTGTAGTCAGCTGGAAAGCAGAAGAACGGAAGACAGTTCCACAGGCATGCAGTTCTAAGAAAGAAGCTTTTTTCATAGAATCTACGTTTAGGTTTAGGCACAGATAACGTGGGAGGGGGGAATTATTGATAGTGTTTTCAACTAGACAAGTGTTTCTTGTGAAAGTTTGGCGAGGGGTGATCATAGATTGAAGCTCAGTTGAGCACTTGCCATAAAAATAACGATAAAGCAAAGACAAACTCACAACATCTCTTCTGTGAGATAGAAGTTGCAGAGAAGAGAAAAGGACATCTCCTACGAGGCTATGAAGTTTATTTTGAACTCTATCAAGGCAGAACAAGTCCTTTCAAGCAGCTCCTGCCCAAATGTGGCAACAGTACTCTATCCTTGGACGTACCTGGCTCTTATATAGATAGAGAATTGCGTCAGCAGTGAGATATCTACTGGATTGATAGAAGGATCCTAGCATTTTTCCAGCAGCCTTGACAACAGATTTAATGTACGTGTTCCATTTAAGATCAGGAGTAAATGTCAAGCCCAGAAGCTTATCAAAACATGAGGTCTCCCCAAGACGAGAGCCATTCATTTCAATTGATGCCCGATGTGGATCAGAACGTTGATGGTGTAAAGATAGAAGTTTGGTTTTAGATGCATTAAAAGTAACCAGCCACTCCTTTCCCCATTGTACCACTTGCTCAAGATCAGAGGAGAGAGAATCGGAGAGAACTTGGTCGTTTACGATCTTAAATGTGCTACCATATATAGTAGTATCATCAGCATAAATGTCTACAAATGATGTAAGGATGTGATTTGGAAGATCATTAATGTAAATCAGGAAGAGAGTTGGGCCCAGGATGGAACCCTGAGGGAATCCAGCATTAATACTTAATATATTTATACTGTGAGTTTCTGATTTCTGCCCATGAACTACTACCCTTATGAACCTATCAGAGAGAAATGATTTAATAATTGAGAAGACATTTCCAGCTATACCATAGCTGGAGATCTTGTGAAGTAAACCTTTATGCCATACCTTATCAAAGGCCTTTGATATGTCAAGAGCAATTGCCCTAGAAAGGCTGCCTCTGTCGAGCAATTCACTAATCCTATTAGATATAACTGTAAGCACATCTGCTGTAGATCTAGCAGAACGGAAACCATATTGTGTGTCACTAAGAAGGTTATTTGTGCTGAGATGGTTGATTATTTCTCTATTTAACACAGATTCCAACAACTTACTCATGACGCACAGGAGAATAGTAGAAGAGAAACAGGTTAGGAGAGTTCAGTGTTAGTGCACGTTTGTATTTATAGTAGTTGTGAAAAGAGTTCCTGATGTGGAGACAAAAATTAGACATTAGTCAGGCCTGTTGAAAGAGAAAGAAAGAGAAAGGTGTTCAGTGCATACGCCGTGGGAGCGTGCGTTCGATAGTAGAGACGTAACAAAGTGTTAGTGTCTCGTGGTAAGAAAGACTACATGTGAGGAGTGCATGTGGAAGCAAGTAGGAGTTTGCAAAGTCGCCATGTTGTCTTGATGTACTCATGGTCATCCTGAAGCCAAAGCCCCAGGCTAATGTCTTCTGCCAGCTGAAGCCAGTAAGAAAGAGGGTTAAGAGTTTTAAATTTCGCCTTTTATGTACTCAGTCACATGATTGAGAGCTGGCTTGTGATTGGACAAGACAGTATTCACTTTTTCTGTATGTAGCCGTTGTGAAAGAAAAGAGGTTTTTTCTTTGTTTTGTTCGTTTCAAGGAAACAAATCCGGTTGAAATATTTTATTTTTTTCCATGAAAATATGAAGTATTTCAAGTGAAGTGTGTTTCCGCTAAAATGTTTGTAGTTTCGTACATGTGACACGTGTCTTTGAAAATGTTTCAGCTATTTTAGTTTATTGTGTTTGACAAGAATGTTTTTTCTTTCTTCTCGGTGCAAAGAACTTTCAGTGGTAGTGTTCTAGTTGCTTCTCAATAATAAGTGACATTTGAAGATGTTTTCATTTGTCAGTGTAAAGTGACAATTTTTTGTTTTTTGTTGTTTTTGTTTGTAATGCTCCTTTGTTTTGTTCATGATGAGTATACAGTCAAACCGAATTTTTGAAAGGAAAAAAAAAATTCTTCGGCAATGTGAAGTGTAGCGATATTGAAAGTTTGTTGTTTTTAAGCATAACGAAAATAACAAATAAAGACGTCAAAAGTTACATATTCTGGGGTGATCATTTTAGTTAATAATGAAAGACAATGAAAGGAAGTCTCATTTTAACAATTAATAAACAACTTTATTTGTCATCTTCGTTAGTAGCGTTAGTAGAAGAAAGAAAGGGCAAAGTCTTAAGTGTATTTAAATGTTGGAGCGTGTGTGTGTGTGTCGGTGTATGTTCTTTAACATGATAAAGAATCTTTTTTTGGGTACCGCACGTGGAAATAAATGTGAGTTTGAAGAAAGCCATTGTTAGCTTGTTGTACTCACGTTCTGCCTAGGGCCAAAGCCCCAGGCTAATCTCTGCCGCTAGCTGAAGTCAGTGAGAAAGAGGGTTAAGAGTTTCAGATTTCACCTTTTATGTACTCGGTCACGTGATTGAGAGCTGCCTTGTGATTGGACAAGCCAGGGAGAAAATGGATTTCAAATCTCGAGTCACAAGAATTAGCTCCTGCCTGTGATTGTAGTGAGTTTTGGCTGCTACACTTTTCTTGGGTATATTTTTTCTCAGTAATATAATTGTTTGAATTACAACAAAAAAAAAAAACAGAATTCTCATCTCCGTCCACTTTGTCGTTTAATGCCCTCCAAAAGTCTGAGGAAAATACATCCTCCTGAGAAAATATGTTCCTGGCAAAAAAAAAATAAAAATCCTGGTTTAATAAAAAAAAAAGTTTTGTTCCTTTCCTTTTTCTTACGATTTTTTCTTTTTTTACGTAAATAGTTGAAAAAAAACAAAACATTTCATAATAAAAACAATTACTATTATTTGTTTAAACAAAAAAAAAAATTATCCTACAAATATCATTTTTATTGGTTATTTTACGTAAATAGTTGAAAAAAAAATGTTTCATTAAAAAAAAAATAATTACTATTATTTGTTTACAAAAAATGTTTTATATGTATTTATTTTGCAAACAGAAAACAATTTCAAACAATAATACTACTAATAAAAAAACGTAAATGAACGGTAGGTTTTTGCTTTTTATTCATTTATTTTTGGATGTTTCTACATTTACAATTTTATTTTACAGTTATTTTGTAGTGTTGTTTTTATTTTATCGGCAACGCTCGGTTTTATCCGGCTTTTGACGTCATGCGCCGGACAAAGCTGAGCAAATGATGAGTTATGTCTGGTTTGGTTAAATGCACAAAAATGATATAGATTGCATTTAGTGGATACGATTTTAACTTCATATATTCAAGGCTAATTTAGATCTAGAGGCGGTTCATATGGTTTTACATATATAAACTTTCCACTTGGGATGTTTGGAAGGCTCCTAGCACCAATCGCAGCTATTAATGGTGTACAGTTTTGCAAGCTATAAAAAGAAAAGAAGAAAAATGTTCTTGTTTTGGATTTCTTCATTTCTACTGCAACGTCTTTTACAGTAAAGATGGTGGCAGGGTTGTGTTACAATTATAGCAGTGATAATCTAAATGACGTGTGTGCTGAGAAGGTGTAGAAAGCTATTAATTAAACAAAGCATCAGCAAGTGCATTTCAAAATGAGAGAGGGTAATCATTGCGTTATGTATGAAAGTTAATTGAGTGAGATTGAAATTAAATTTTGCGTAAAGTCTATTTTACTAAAGAGAAAGAATTAGGTTGACAAGAAGGTTCTTGCAGAATTTTTAATTTTGATTTTAAACAATGCATTTTCAAATAAGTTTGTTATAATACCTTTACTTTATCATTTTAAAGAGCATTTTGCGCTCTATCTAATTCTTTAAATTACAATCGTTTTAAAACAATTGTCTTTTCAGAATGTTGAATACAAAAGGAAAAAAAAAGCAAATTCACACAATTTTCTTAGTTCAATTCAAGCTAGGTCAAAAAGCTGCTGAAACAGTGTTTGACCCAGGAACTACTACTGAACGCATAGCACAATGGTGGTTTAAGAAATTTTGTGGCAGCAATGAGTCTTGATGATGATGAGCATAGTGGTCAGCTATTGGATGTTGACAACGATCAATTAAAAGTCTTAGTCGAAACCAATCCACAAACAACTGTTCAAGAACTTGCTTCTGAATTAGACATAACATATACAATGATTTCCAACCACTTGAAAGAGATTTTAAAAGCAAAAAAACTTGATAAATGGGTGCCTCACGAATTGAACAATAACCCAAGGAAACGCCATTATGAAATGTCATCTTCCCTCCTTTTACACAACAAGAACCCGTTTCTCAACTGGGTTTTGACTTGCGATGAAAAGTGGGTTCTTTATGAAAACCAGCGATACTCAACTCAGTAGTTAGATGCCGACAAAGCTCCACAACGTTTTCCAAAGCCAGAGTTGCACTAAAAGAGGGTCATGCTGACTGTTTGGTTGTCTGCAATCGGTCTTATCCATTATAATTTTTAATGTAGATGAAACTATTATGGCAGAGAAGTACTGTCAACAAATGGATGAAATGCATCAGAAACTTCGACTCAGCATTAATCAACAGAAAAGCCCAATCCACTTCCACAACAATGCCCAACTGCACGTTGCTAAACTGACCCTACAGAAGTTGAACAAATTGAGCTACAAAGCTGCCTCATCCACCATACTCTTCATTCCTCTCACCTACCAACTACCACTTTTTCAAGCATCTTGACAACTTTCTGCATGAGAAATGTTTCAAAAACCTATGAGATATCAAAAACGCATTCAGCGACTTCATTGCCACCAGAATGCAAGATTTTTACGTTACTGGCATAAATACACTTGTTTTACGTTGGCAAAAGTGTGTTGATTCTGATGGTGCTTATTTCGATCAATAAATTTTTGTTTGAGCCGAGATATGTTGATCTAAATTTAAAAGTTAAAAACTGCAAGAATTTTCTTGTCAACCTGATAGAAGCTACAGCAAAATGGAAGTAAGACAGGATAGACAAAATTTGAAAACCTGCAGTTTGAAAAGGTTGAATTATAAAAGGTAGTTTGAGTCATGAAATCACTGGCTTTATTTTTACAGAATCTTGTTGAATGAAAGCAAGCCGGAGTAGAGAAGCCATCGATCAGGGGGCAAAAAAGTGTGGGACATTTCATGGTACAACTGAGAAGTGTGACAGAAAACCTGTTGACCATTGTTTTATTTTCAGATATTTTGGAAGAAAATTAAGTCAATTTTGACTTATATCTGAGGATAAGAAATGTGTTGAAAGCTAAATAAATGAAAATACATACTTTTTCTGTGGAAACTGATGAATATCAAACAAAACAAAGAGGTAATTAAGATATCTGGTAGAATATATGATCCACATTATATTAAAACAAAAACATTCACACTTTGTACATTTCTCACCAAACCATTTATTTATTCTGCTCCAGAGATTGAATCAGGAACGTAGCCAGGAAGGACGGAAGATGAGGGGGGGGGGCAAGCTTACATAGTCAAATTTTATACAAAATATGTTTCATTTGTTTTGTTTTTTATTATAATTATGGCAACCTAAAAATTGCAATTAATACTTATTGAATGTTCTTATCACGTGAAATTTAAATATTTTGATTTATGAAATTTGCTATATAATTACTTGGTCAAATTACTTAACCTAATTAATAAATGCAATTTTTAGGTTGCACTAATTATAACTATGTTTCATAGTTTTTTGTTAAGCCTTGGTATATTTCGTCACATTTTAGTTATAATTAAATACTAATAGATGTATGCAGCAAAACAAAACAAAAATTAAACAAAACAATACAAAAGTGTCCTTTCACTTTCATAGAAAAAAATGAAAATCAGTAAATATTTTGAATAAAATAAAATGAAACAAATGGATCCAACCCTGAAAAATTCCCCTATAGGTAGGTAAACTTTGAGGCATTATTGTGAAGTCGAATCACAAGTAGGAAATAATTCACAAGCAGGAAATAATTCCCCCATTAGTAGGCAAATTATTTACAAGGCAAATGCTCTACTGGCGCTTTAAATTAGGGAAAAAATTTTGGTCAACTTTTTCAAATGGGGGAGAAGTCCAAAAAGCATAGAAAAATATGGCTGGCTTGAATAAAACGTTTGGTTCAAATTTTTATTAGAATTGCCAGATTTGGCAAGACCTGAAGAAAACAAGAGGATGTCAAAATGTCAAAATATGACAGTTTCAGAAATATAGACACATGAAACAAAAGCATTCTATGAATGTTTCAAAAGCTTGAGAGCTCAATCCAGGTGTGTAATATTTGTAAAAATACAAGCATGCTCTCTCTATGTTGAAAACACACACATATATAATAGACATCAAAAATATTTATTAATAATTTATAAAACACTTTTTCCTTTTTTTGTATGATAAAGATTGGGGAAAAATAGCTATTAAGTGAGGAACTTTTAATTTTAAAGAGCCTTTAATTTTCCTCAGTCAATTAAATTGATATATTTTTCATGCTTTTTATAATAAAAATAGATTTTATATTTATCATTTACAGTTTTGTAAATGGAAGAAATTTCTATCAGAAAGAAATGATTTTTCAGATTGTCAAATATTAACCTTTTTACAAAGTTTTTATGTACATTGGTGACCTGGCTTAACATAAAGTTTACATTTTGATGTAAAAAGTAAATATTTTTGCTGTTATTGAGTATTAATACAGATAATTGTAGAACAGTTGAAGTAGCAGGGTCAGTTGGCAAAAGAAGGTCAAAGAAGACATAAGTGATAAGGACAGATTTAAGAGAAAGATTTTACCAGAGATAGGTCAGTTTGGAAGTCAATTTCTAAAAGCCAGCCAACACAGGTCAGCATGAAAACTAATGTTACACTGAATATACTGATAGCAGGATCTTACATTAAATTGCTTTCTCACTAAAACTGCAACTAACTTCAAATTCTATGATTAAATTAATGAATTGACTATCAGGCGATTGGTTAATATTTGAATCAAACCGTTGTTAACCATACCTAAATAATCTAAAGAGTTATCTCCCTTTAAACATAGAAATGTCTTTATGATTTCCCCTATAATAGAATATTATGAGGTAGTAATATGAGATGCTTGAAATATGGGATAGTAAGTAAATGTTTGGCATTTGGTAGGATGCCTTATCCCCAGCTCAAACAAACTGATAAAATTAAAGAAAAAAAAATAAATAAATAAAATAGAAGCCATTCTTTAAAAGCTGCTCAACATAGGTCAGCATGTAAAACAGATATCAATTCTTATCCAGAATTCGACTTAATAAAAATAAATACAGAAAAAAAATACAGAGAAATCTTTATAATGTATATACTTATCACAAAACGAAAATATTTTAAAAATCATGTAAATTGACCAAGTTTTAATCATTTTTTTTTTTTTACGATTTTTAGCCATAGTAAGTTGTAGCCATTACTCTTCTCCATAAAATGACCATGGGCAGTTCTAGTGGAGAAAAAAATGGAATTGGTGTTTAAATTTAAGCATAGAGAGTGGGGAGAAATTGTTGACATGGGTTTTAAAATGAAATCTAACAAAAAATTATAAATAATTAACATTAGACCCGGGGAAAAGCAGGACCTGTATAATCAGAGGTGTTGGTCCAAACATAATTGAATTTCTGTTTGATCTTATTCAGAGAGAGAGTTGCAATTTTGAAAGTGGAAAATAGGATGAGTACATGGTTGCTTCAAGCATTCTTCTGGTTATATAAAAAAAAAATCAAACACAATATAGTTTAAAAAAATTCACATGATCAAAATAACATACAATAGGTATCATTCATTGATGTATATTAGGAACGACAATTGTAATCTGTTGTAATGTGAATGTATGAATGAGGGAGTCATAAACATCTTATTTGTACTATTTTTTAGGGAGCTTGCTTACATCATCTCAAGGACCGAAAATAGCTAATAAAAGTAAAATACTGACAGAAATTCACCAATTAAAATAATCAAAAATAGCTATGGCTAAAAAAAAGCAAGAATTGCTTGTATGGTCAGTCACATACACCATAAAAGTTTACAGCAAATACTTACAACACATGTAGAAATTGGGACCAAGGAGAGTTCCAGTAGGTTCTGCAGGAAAATTCAAGAGAAACCAGACAAAGAAACTTGAGTAGAAAACAAAATGTTAATTTGACCTTGCTCGTTTTATTTTAAAAAAATAAAAAAAGATTGAAGACATTTATCACTCAGTAATGAGCTTTGGAAGATTGTTGGTAAAAAAATGGCCACCAAAAGATAAACGTTTTAATTTTTCTAGTCGACACTTAAAAAAAATATCACACCCTGTTATACCAATTAAGTTATCGATAAAGACTTACAAGATTTAGGAGTAGAAGATGGAGAGAACAGGGCAAACAAAAATCATGCAAAATAATTGTCTACCTTTCGCAAAAAATAACCAAGGCATCTTTATGCAGGGAAGCCCTTGAGTAACCAAGTATAATAACTATATAACAAAGAACTTCCCTAAAATAAAAATGGAACAGTCCATCACTATGTCATTAGAACAAATAGCAGAATGCAGCCGTTCTGAAAGCATCTAAGATCTCCCACCAATTCCAACAACCTTTCCAGCTGCTACAAAAGGGTTCTAATCAAGATATCCTCAAATTGAAAGAATGGCTCTTAAAATACTATGAAGGTATTACTTGTGAATATCAGACTCTACCAATGATGACAGGTGAACCCTTGCACCCAGATGCAAAAGGCAAAGCAGGTAACAAACCAGCAATAGTCTATACACCAGCAAAAAAAATGTATTTGCAGATCTTGAAAAAGATGTCGCAATTGATACTTGAAAAGGTTGGTCTATTCTAGCAGAATTAGCAATAACCGAAATGAGGAGAAATAAAGAGCTTACCTCAGATACATCTGTTGTGTTGCGGGCTGAGCGGAAGAGAGAGTTCCAAGATGGTGTCCATGAGTTTTTATTGACGTTGACCCCATGCAATTCTTGCAGAATCACGTTTGCTCTCGCATGATTATGCAAATACATAAAGGCTGGGAAGCTGTCAGGCAGTGTTCTGCAGATTGTGTGTAGATTGTTCTGGCGGTTAGATTGTTCTTTGTGAGGAACCACGTATCTGCGAGAAGCGAGTTTTTTTCTGTTTTTTTTTTTGTCTCTTTCTTCTTCTTTCTCTACGGTCATTACAGCCAAGAAATCCCTCTCTTCTAGAGGTGGGCGGTGCAGGGCGAAACTGACTATTTCCTATCTTTGTTCCTGAGTTTTGCTTACTACATTTTGCTACATCTATATACGCCACTAATACAGATCTTTATGGTAACTGCCAATTCAGATGACACACCGACATGCAAAGTTGATCTCTAGCTACAAAACAATCACACAACTTCTTTTTGGCAAAGAAAAAAAAAAAAAAAAAAAAAAAAACAGAAACCCCGAAAGATAAAAACTGTCACAGATGCATGGAATGATTATCATCTAGATGAAAAGGATAGACATTTCACAACTGTATCATTCCATGAGGAAGATAATATCAGAAAATAGATTGTTTGGTTGTTTTACTGTATATAAACATTTGGGGTTATTTAATGCTGAATCCACTAATTTTAAAAAACTTAGTATGCTTCAAGTTCTTTATATCTTCAAATATTTATTTATGGTGTTTGGTTGCTTTGTAGAGGAAAATTATTTTGGACTTTGTAGAACATGATGTAATTTTGCAAAGGGAAAGAAAAAATTTTTAAAAATCAATGTTTGGTTAGGAAGCCGGTATCTTCAGATAGCCCGATCTAGCAGTAACAGAACAAATGAAGGACCACAGGGATTTTTTTTTTTTTTATCAAGTTTGATTCAATAATTGCAGAATGCAAAATTAAAAGTTAAATGTGTAGATGACACACTCATGTGGTTCGATTCAGTTCATTAAAGCATTCATCCATGCATGAGACTGGTTTGTGTGCACGGAATGGCATCACCCTTAACCCTAGTAAATTTCAATTTGACCATGACACAGTTGAATTCACCGGATTAATGACACCAGACAACAGAGCCCAATCAGAAATTCTTGAACACAATTCTAGAATTTCCTCACATCAAAAGATATCTCTGGAGCAAGACATGATTTAACCTTCTAATTCAAGATGTTTTCCCAATGGCAGAAGACATGAGACCAGAGATTTACTAAAAACAAGCATCAAGTTTGAATGGACAAATGAAGTTAAAACATTCTAGCAATCCAAACTAGGGTGCAATGTAAGTCCATAATCTCTCTACCCCCAAAGAAAAAACAAAAATAAAGAAAAATCTACATGATGCATATACTCACAATGAAATGAAAATATCATACTCCAAAAATTATGTAAATTAATCAAGTAGTTTTATTTTTATAAAGAAAATTAGGTGATTAATAAGAATTTGTAGGCATTACGATGACATACATACTGCTTTTAAACTATTTTTGAAGAGTGTTAGTGATGAATTTGAGTTTTTACAATGTCCCAACCGCTTATTCGCCATGTTAAGAATGGCTAAAATTGTGCAAAAGTTGGAATTATCTCCCTTATCCTTCAAATTATTTGCAAAATGGTGTAGAGAGATTGATCGTTAATCAACCGTAAAGTTTAATTTTTATTTTTTAAAATAAAATTACCTCATCAATTCATGTGATTTTTTCGTCATTAGTACATACACCATAAAATTTTTTTCTTTAATTTTCAAGTAGGTATGCATTAATTACAGGGAAAGTATTACAGTCACTTATGTCATCCAAATTTGCTACTGTATACTTGTTACACGAATTTAGGAAAACTCGTCTCCGGAAAACTCGTCTCCGGAAAACTCGTCTCGGGAAAACTCGTCCCCTTTCGCTAGGTAGGAAAACTGGTCCCTTATTAAATAAATATCGATTGAAAACACATTTTATGATCGTTCTTGAAGGAGATATTGTTTTTTAAAATAAACTATAGCCCCCCCCCCATAATATTTTTAAAAAAATATTTTTACTTGTTTAATGTTTTGTTTTGTTTTGTTTTTTTTTTTAAATAAAATCGATTTTCTAAGTGTCCGTTTTCTTAGTGATTTAACTTATTTTAAAGCGTTTATTATGTTCATACAAAGTTAATTACAAATTTTTTTTTGTTCTTATTTTAACGATGTTTTTTGGAGTCATAAAAACAATAAAAAAAAAAACAAACACCAAAATTAAAAAACAGGGAGCGATTCGATTCTTCGTTACGCTTTTGGTTTTGTTTTTTAATTATGATAGTTTTTGTTGTTATGTTTTTGTTTTCTGTCATACCAAATGCACTCATGCGTTATTTAAAATTATGATTTTATCAATTTATTGTCGTCCTGTCAAATTTTGCAAAAATTAACTAATAAATTAAAAGCGAAATATTTTTTTGGCGCGAGAGATGCCATGTGCTAACAATCTCTCGTTAACTCATTTTTAATTTTTTTAATTTTTACTTCAAAATTCTAAAATCAATCATTAAGAGAGAAAGTAATCACTAAATAAATTTATTAATCAATTTTATTGAAAACTCCGCTATCGTTTATCAAGAATCTTTTTAATTTCATTTTTTGTTGGTTGCTTTTCGAAGGGAGATATAGGTTTTATCCACCCCTCTCTCTCTAAATTATATTTTAAAAAATATTAAAATTTATTATTTTCTTTTTAAAACCAAATCTCCCTCAGTAATTTCTTTAATTTTCTATTTTTTAGCGATTATCAAGACCCCCTAAGATACCGGGCATTATTTCTCATTCTCCCGTAACACTCGACCGACATGTTTTTTGTTTTTTTTTCTGTTTTTTTTTTCTTTACCAAATAAACGATTCCAAATAAATTAAATAAACAACATAGTCGGAGAGGTAGAAAAATCGATTTTACCCTTTTATAAACAACAGTATATATAAGTAAATTCTTTTTATATTAATATAAAAAAAATATGCGGTCTCGTTTATGAACATAATAAACGCTTTTATTAAAAACACAAAAAAAAACATTAAACAAGTAAAATATTTTTTTAAAAATATTAGGGGGGGGGGGCTATAGTTTATTTTAAAAAACAATATCTCCTTCAAGAACGATCATAAAATGTGTTTTCAATCGATATTTATTCAATAAGGGACCAGTTTTCCTACCTAGCGAAAGGGGACGAGTTTTCCCGAGACGAGTTTTCCAGAGACGAGTTTTCCCGAGACGAGTTTTCCCGGGACGGGCATCTCTCGCGCTAAAAAAATATTTCGCTTTTAATTTAATTTGACAGGACGACAATAAATGTTGATAATTGATAAAATCATAATTTTAAAGGTAATCGTGAAGAAAGAGAGAGCCTGTTTCCTCCGTTTGACTATAGGTGGCGTTACTGTCTGTCCACCCAGTTACGGAAGCACAAAATGTATATAATGCCACCTTTGAAATAAAAATAAATGTTTTTGTTATATTTTCATCTTAAACATGTTTTTTTTTTTTTTTTTGCAAACATATTTACGTTTTCTTTTGTTTTTTTTTTTTGCAAACATATTTAAGTTTTATTTTTCCAAACATTTACGTTTTGTTGCTGGTTTATTTTCAAACATTTACGTTTTTGTTTGTTTTTATGTTTTTTATTTTTGCAAGCATAAACTATGTGTTTTTGCTATATTTTTCTTTTGAACATATTTATGGGTACAACCGTTTTTCCGTGAGTATTTTTTACGCTCTTATAATAAAAAAAAATCAACGTTTTTTCTTTTATCTTTTTTTTTATGGACCCCCCCACTTTTTTCTTCATTTTTCTGCACTTATTTTACCTTTTCCGCGAGTATTTATATATATATTTGAAAAAGGATATTGTAAAACCTTATTGAAACTACTATTAAAAAATAGCGCGGTACAATAAGTGCATAAGCAAACTTTTCAAAAAGAAAAATATTTCAAAAATATTTAGTTTGTGCTTGCAAAAAAAACAAAACAAAAAAAAACGTAAAAACAAACAAAAACGTAAATGTTTGAAAATAAACTTAAATATGTTTGCAAAAAGAAAAAAAAACGTAAATATGTTTGAAAAAAAAAAAAACTTAAATACGTTTGCAAAAAAAAAAACAAAAAAAAAAAAGAAAAACATGTTTAAAATTAAAATATAACAAAAACATTTATTTCTATTTCAAAGGTGCCATTATATACATTTTGTGCTTCCATAACTGGGTGGACAGACAGTAACGCCACCTATAGTCAAACCTGGGAAACAGGCTCCCTTTTTCTTCACGATTACCATTTTAAATAACGCATGAGTGCATTTGGTATGACAGAAAACAAAAACATAACAACAAAAAACTATCATAATTAAAAAAACAAAACCAAAAGCATAACGAAGAATCGAATCGCTCCCTGTTTTTAATTTTTGGGTTTTGTTTTTTTTATTGTTTTTATGACTCCAAAAAACATCGTTAAAATAAGAACAAAAAAAAATTTGTAATTAACTTTGTATGAACATAATAAACGCTTTAAAATAAGTTAAATCACTAAGAACTTAGCCAGTTAGGTAGAAAACGGACACTTAGAAAATCGATTTTATTAAAAAAAAAACAAAAAAAAAAACATTAAACAAGTAAAAATATTTTTAAAAAAATATTATGGGGGAGGGCTATAGTTTATTTTAAAAAACAATATCGCCTTCAAGAACGATCATAAAATGTGTTTTCAATCGATATTTATTCAATAAGGGACCAGTTTTCCTACCTAGCGAAAGGGGACGAGTTTTCCCGAGACGAGTTTTCCCGAGACGAGTTTTCCCGAGACGAGTTTTCCCGGGACGAGTTTTCCCGGGACGAGTTTTCCTAAATTCAGAGATGCCATGTGCTAACAATCTCTCGTTAACTCATTTTTAATTTTTTTAATTTTTACTTCAAAATTCTAAAATCAATCATTAAGAGAAAAAGTAATCACTAAATAAATTTATTAATCAATTTTATTGAAAACTCCGCTATCGTTTATCAAGAATCTTTTTAATTTCATTTTTTGTTGGTTGCTTTTCGAAGGGAGGTTTTATCCCCCCCTCTCTCTAAATTATATTTTAAAAAATATTAAAATTTATTATTTTCTTTTTAAAACCAAATCTCCCTCAGTAATTTCTTTAATTTTCTATTTTTTAACGATTATCAAGACCCCCTAAGATACACTCGACCGACATGTTTTTTGTTTGTTTTCTGTTTTTTTTTTCCTTTACCAAATGAACGATTCCAAATGAATTAAATAAACAACATAGTCGGCGAGGTAGAAAAATCGATTTTACCCTTTTATAAACAACAGTATATAAGTAAATTCTTTTTATATTAATATAAAAAAAATATGCGGTCTCGTTTATGAACATAATAAACGCTTTTATTAAAAACACAAAAAAAAACATTAAACAAGTAAAAATATTTTTTTAAAAATATTATGGGGGGGGGGGCTATAGTTTATTTTAAAAAACAATATCTCCTTCAAGAACGATCATAAAATGTGTTTTCAATCGATATTTATTCAATAAGTGACCAGTTTTCCTACCTAGCGAAAGGGGACGAGTTTTCCCGAAACGAGTTTTCCGGAGACCAGTTTTCCCGAGACGAGTTTTCCCGGGACGAGTTTTCCCGGCACCACTTTCCAAACACCTTAGTGAAATGGAGCAATAAATGGATAAAATTTAATGCTACTATTTTTGCTTTCCTTTAACAATTACAAGAACACAATTGTAATGACGAATAAAACTTTAATATTCAGTATATGAAAAGATAATTACTTATACGATATCGTCTTTTTCAGTAACATTTAGTATATGAAAAGATAATTACTTATCGTCTTTTTCAGTAACATTCAGTATATGAAAAGATAATTACTTATCGTCTTTTTCAGTAACATTCAGTATATGAAAAGATAATTACTTATACGATATCGTCTTTTTCAGTAACATTCAGTATATGAAAAGATAATTACTTATACGATATCGTCTTTTTCAGTAACATTCAGTATATGAAAAGATAATTACTTATACGATATCGTCTTTTTCAGTAACATTCAGTATATGAAAAGATAATTACTTATACGATATCGTCTTTTTCAGTAACATTCAGTATATGAAAAGATAATTACTTATACGATATCGTCTTTTTCAGTAACATTCAGTATATGAAAAGATAATTACTTATACGATATCGTCTTTTTCAGTAACATTCAGTATATGAAAAGATAATTACTTATACGATATCGTCTTTTTCAGTAAAAAATGGGTTAAGAACTGTTATTGTAAAGTTACTTTTAATTTTGTTTTAGTCATATACCCTGCACATAAAAATAAGAAAGCACCCATAACTTTGTTTTTGGTAGACAAAAAACTAAATCAATTTCACTTTTATTATCAAAACCAGTTCGACATAAAAGGCAAAGTGTGATTTGAAAAAGATGTTAAGAATAAACAAAGTTTTACCTTATTGCTTTGGCACCAAGGAAATCTCGTCGGTAAATGTTACTGAAACTGATCTTGTTTCCTTTGCATGAGAGTAAAAAAAAACATTTGTAATAAGTTTGTTAAAACTTACAATAAAAGGAACTCTGATGCTTTGCTGCACAGAGAGAAAATACAGTTTAAAGTTTCCATTTTCATCCTCAAATTTGGTAGAAGAATCTGCTTCTGCAACTTATTACCGATAATTAAAAAAACAAAAAAAAAACAAAAAAAAACAAAACTTGTTTTCGAAAGAAGAGGAAATGCAAGGTTGAAAGACTTGGTGGAGGAATCAAGCACAAAATTTTATAATTAACTATTACAGCATAAATTTATTTTCATATCAAATGGGAGGATAATTTTTTTTTAACTGCTGATGTGAACCATGAGACATTAAAGGTTGGGGAACACTGATCCAGAGGAGGGGGGAAGTTTTTGTAAATTGTAAAACATTATATTCTAACCAATTTGGTGATTTAAAACATAAATTTTAAAAAGATCGAATAAAAAAAATAAAATATTTAATAATCATAATGATTCATCTGTACATTTCTATGGTTAATTTCTAACCATAAAGAATTATTTTTGTAATAAATTGTATTATCTTATCTGTCTTACTGTTTTATTAAATTTATTTGAAGTTTCAGAATTTACTTTATTTATTTCCAAAATTTCAAAGCAAAATAACTGAATATTAAAAGTCACAAAACTGAATTTTGGATGTTTAAACTTTAAACTTTTGCTCTTTACTCACTGGATTTCCATGATGTGTGGACTCACCCGGCAGCGGACATAAACTGCCAGATTATGCTGATCCACTGATCAAATTGAACAATGCTAGGAAACATTTATCGGATACTAATTACAAGAAAAAAAGAAAAAGAAATATAAAAGCAATAAAATAAAACAACCTACTTTAAGTTTCAATAAATGTTTAATTCTTTTTTTTTTTTTAAATAGAAACTTTTTTTTTTAAGAAAATATTTTTTTAGTTTTATTTTTGCAAGTTTTTAATATTTGTTAGGAAAACTTGAATTTTGTTATGCTTTATTTTGTTTTGTTTTTTTAAGAAACGATGTAAGATTTTTTAGGAAAACTGTTGGCTTTTTTATTTTTTTTTTAAGTTAAGACTGGAGCACTTAAATTTGTGTGTGATTATAAACTAATTTTTTTTTTTCTTCCAATTTATTAAAAGTTTATTTTTATTGGCTAAGCACTTTTCATTGAATGATCAACTTGATTAGAAATCAGCAAACTCCAGTAGTTAACGTCAGCTGCTGGCCAAGCCAGAGCCAACATTTATGAAAATCTGATGCACAAAAGCACTAAAACTTTTAATTTGTACGAAATAACACTAAGTTCTGCTTTTATGGAATGTTAGGAAGAACTTAAACTTTTGATCCATATCTAGTTTATTCTATAATAAATATATCACTAGAATAATTTCAAGATGGGTAAAATTAATTCCCTAGATAGAAAAGTTTGGCACCACATAAAAGTGGTGCCAAATTAAATAATGCCAGAAAGATTAAAATCAAGGCATAATGGATCAAATTAAATACAAATCCAAAATATTTTAATTTTTAAATGCCCCCAAATTCTATTAAAAAGAAAAAAAAATCGGTAGTATCTGAATTTTCATAAAGAATTTTGGGTTTGTATTACTGTACACATAGATTCGAAAAAGTTGTCAAAAAACAAATATATAACAAATAAATGTTATCACAGGCAAGATAAGTTACTTTTCTACCAAACTGGATATACTTTCCGTGTTTTTATTCAATGTAACATGTTTATTCAGCTCGAAAACCATACAGTGTTTACCGATGATTGGAAAATTCAAGATGGCGTCTGACTCGCTCTTTAACACGGTAAGTTTGGGAAAAGGTGTTATAAATAAAAAAAAGCTGGATAAAATACTGTTAAAAACTCGCTCAATATATGTTACCGTGACATAGGTTGACATATATTCGGCGGGTTTTTAATAGTATGTTGTCTAGTTTTTTTTATTTATAACACCTTTTTCCAAACTTACGGTGTTAAAGAGGGAGTGAGGCGCCATCTTGAATTTTCCAATACATCGGTAAACACTGTATGTTTTTCGAGCTGAATAAACATGTTACATTGAATAAAAACACGAAAAATATATCTAGTTAGGTAGAAAAGTAACTTATCTTGCCTTTGATAACATTTGTTATATATTTGTTTTTTGACAACTTTTTCGAATCTATGTGTACAGTAATACAAACCCAGAATTTTCATTCTTTTCCACATAAAACTAAATAAAACAAAGCCTACACTACTTTTACACCTTGCAGCTGTGTTCCAAAATTCATAATGAATAGTTTAGGAGCGATTCCTGTACATACGAATATATAAATACTAGCCTGGCATTGCCCGGTTGCAAAATACGCTTAAATATGATACTTTAATTTATGCAGATTTTGTATTTATTATAATAGAGTTAATTCTCTATCACTTATTATATTGTACCCAATATATAGCAGTGAAGCTAGAATCAAAACAGCTCTCCAGTCTTATTTGTTACCATTTGAGCTACACCCATAAGCATATAAAAACTTCAAATATAATGTTAAACCTCTCTCTCTCTCTCTCTCTCTCTCTCTCTAATAAAATGGAAACACTTTCCCTGCGTCTTTCAATATTATAGGATTATAAATAAACATTTCCTCTGCACAATTTTTACACTCACCACTTAGTTACTACTAAAGCATGTTCCTAGCTCACAATACATACATTTTGTCAGTTTTACAATCCCCCCCCCCCTGTTGGGTGTACTCTCTTCAATACATAAAACTATTGAGAGTAGCTAAGGCTTTCACTGATATATCATTTTAATTGGAATTCATTGAGATGAGTATTATTTATCTTATTGCGGACAATTTCCTCATCTTTTATTAGTTGTTTCGCAACGTTTCGACCAACTATTCCTCTGTCCTACAATCTCTATCCTTTCACTGATCTAAATCTCTCCACTTCATTTTCTTTTTTTTTTTGTTAATTTCTTCGTATGTAGCTGGTTTATTATTTGCTTTTCAACATATTACTACTTTATGCATAATACATTACAGTTACAGATTCATTTAAATGCTCTCTTATTAATTGTTTATTGAAATAACAATTTCAATTGAATCTACCAGCTCGCTATACATATGATAGCATACATTCAGTTTCAAGAATTGAAGATTGTCAGAAAAACAAACACTTCACCTGCACCAACATATCTGACCTGGCATACCAACAGCATGAAAGCAAACTGTTTTGTCATATTGTCCTTTAATTCGATTTCACAAGACTTTTCCAAAAGTCTATAAAATTATCCTTGCCCATACATGTACACTACACGTACAAAGATTGCATTTGTATGCTTCTAAACACAACTACTCTACAGTGACTAGTACAGTTGTCTGAACGAATTAAAATACTATCTACCAGAACTCTTCACTGCCGTAAGACTATGATGAATTTAGGCATCCACAGTAAACCTTACAAATTTCCATGACAGCTTTTAAAATCATATAGTTATTTTTTTTTTCAGCACTGCACATAATCAATCAAGGAAGAATTTCTTTTTTTTTTAAACAGATCAAAAACCTTTTTTTTTTTACGCTTACTGCCATGCTGTCGGTCCTCCTATTCCGTTAATTTTTTTCTATATGAAAGTAATCACCCACTATTTATTATACTTTGAACATCTTTTTAAAGTTGTTGAAACTTATTAGCCAACAAATAGTAGCTTTTGACATGGGGAGAGGGTATAAGATAGTCCAAATTTAGACTTAAGATTTTCAAGTTCAATTAATTTTTAACAGTACTTGTGTTCAGTACCTAGCTATATGAAAGTACAGAATATACAGGTAGAAGAGTAACATTTTGCCTTTGGTAAGATGTTTTTGGAGGAAAGGTTATGATTTCCAAGTTACTTTGTATCAGTAGTTGTGTTCATTAACTTGTTAGATGAAAGTACAGAATAATTAATTATGTCCCCACCCTCCCCATGTTAAGAATGGGCTTTTAAATAATAACGTTATTATTTAAACATGATACTTGACTCCCTCACAAGACCAAATTTTGTCTTATGGTCGGTTCTTAATGTAGAAAACATCCAGCTGCCCAAAAATAAGAGAACTCTGGGTTGAGACAAAAATAAAGAAAACTGTATTTAGTATAAAAGGACTTTTACACCGCTATGACACATTAGATTAAATGTAGCATCAGAACAACTACTACTTATTGTTGCTAGAAAAAATAATGTCCCTGACGGAGCTCATATTTTTACAGCTGCAATCTCTTTCACAGAAAACTAAATACATTGATTTCAGCATTTTCCAATATTTTTATTCATTTTATATATCGGTTGGGTATGTCGGTTAGAGGATTCGGGAAACTATTTTTGTATGTGTCACTCATCTCCATATTTTATTCTTTAAAACTTGGATGAAATATGATCGCGTGTCAATTTTCAAAGCTTAAAAAGTTCCGATTTACTTGTCAGTTTTTAATGCAGGAAAAATCCAGCTTTCTAGAAAGGGACCCTCTGGATTGGGACAAAACTACAACTTGCTTCAATCTAGGATTTCTTCACTGATGAAAAACAGAAAAGATCAAGTATCAGAACAGATACTCCACTTTGACTCAAGCTAAGAACAAATAAAACAATATGATTAGTAGTTGGACAGGAATATATAGATTTGTCATAACATCAACTGGAGAACTGTTACACTTGATATATTTAGCCATCAAGGCAGAGATTCCACAAATTGTAGGTAATAGGCAATCAAACCTAATGTATAGTGTTTGTTTTGTTTTTTTTAAATAAAAAAAACGTGTCACACATGCTGGTCAAAGTCATATAATATCCTTGTCAAGTATATCAGATGTCAAATATATATTGTCAAAGTAATATATCATATATCAAATATATCAGATGTCATGAATTACTCTACTTGTGTACTTGCAAGTTACGGGTGTGAAATAAATTCCATCAAGAAATAAAAATAAAATACAATAATTTTTTTTATTCCTATAAATTTTCAAGCAGAGTAGTTCAGATCATCTGATATGTTTCTCACGATTTGGACAAGCATGATATATTTGGTTAGTAAAGGAAGAAAAATAAACTGATAAAGTTTCTAGCATATAATGGGTTAATTTTTTCGTGAAATTTGGTATAAATTTTTTAATAGCAACTTTCTGCAAAATACGAGTGAACAAAAAAAATCACCTCAAAGATTTAAAAAAGTAATTCATATGATAAGGAATTTACATGCTGTTGATTGACCACACTAGAGGAAATGTAATCAAGGTGATTCCAGAGCATGAATAAGCTTTTTTCTTCCCTGCAACTTCTATCTCACAGAAGAGATGTAGCGAGTTTGTCTTTGCTTTATCGTTATTTTCATGGAAAGTGCTCGACTGAGCTTTAATCTATGGTCTCCCCTCGCCAAACTTTCACAAGAAACACTCGACTAGCTGAAAATGCTATCAATAATTCCCCCCACTCTTTATCTGTGCCTAAACCTAAATGTAGATTCCATGAACAAAGCTTCTTTCTTAGAACTGCATGCCTGTGGAACTGTCTTCCGTTTTCCTGCTTTCCAGCTGACTACAATATGGTTGTCTTCAAGTCCAATGTAAACAAATTCTTGATAAGCCGTTCACCTTAAATTAACAAATTTACTGAATTTCCATTACTGACAATTACTATAGTCCAATTGACTACTGTACACTCTTTAACCCTTATCCTCGATTGGCCCCTAGGCCTTGATAAGTGGTGATGCCTATGTAAATAGAAAAAAATAAAGCTTCATTTTAACCATATTTAAATCCCAATACTCTACCAAAACAAATTCTACCACTGATGTATTTATATATTTGATCTGCATGACACTTCTAGCACATGAAATGGTGAGCAAGTCAGAAGTTTAAAAAATGAGGAACCACAGATTTCCATTTATTGCTGACCCACAAAAAAACAGCAGAAAAATCGCATGGCAAATTACAGGGTTACATTACAAGCCTATCCTCAAACAGGGTGACTTCGAACAACAAGAGCTTAGTGAAATAGTACAATAGTAACTATGTATCTTTATCTAGGTGTGTATATTGTTCAAAATTGCACCGTTGAGTTTATACATAACACCATCTTCTTCCGCCTACTTCCGGGTTCATGTAAAAAAGACGAAGTGGCTTTTGGGTCAAAAACATTCATACTTTTGTGATGAAGCAGAGTAAAAATATAAAAATGTTTTTAGTGGTTACTTTAGTGAGTAATGCATTATCCTCACATAAACGAGTTCAGTGATTTTTTTTTTACTGTACCTTTATGAACCATCTTCATTATGAAAGATGATCTACTGGATAGCCTGCGGGGAAAAAAAGAGAAGGCTTACTGCAAAAACGTGTTCGTTTCTGTCTGTCGTGCGGGCTGAGAAGGAAAAATGAAAAGATCCAAGATGGCGACCGTGGTCTTTTAATGCTCATGGTCTCAAACAGTTCTTGAAAAATCACATCTCACACATGATTTTGAGGCGTGCCCAGGCACCATGAAAGCAAGTTGCTGGGGGGGGGGGAAGAGAAGCGTTCAGACCTGTGTAGAGTGAACATCGTCAGACTTTTCCAAACTTGTTTACATTGGACTTGAAGGCAATGATATTGTAGTCAGTCAAGAAGCAAGCCAGCAGAACTGTTCCATAGGCGGGCAATTCTAAAAAAGAAGTGTTCAAACCTGTGTAGAGTGGACATCGTCATGCAACTCAGACTTTTCTGATTCATAGCCACTAACAAGCTTAGCTACATAAGACATATTGTTTTGCAAGGCCACAGTAATGGATTCTATAAATAAAGGAAAGTGTTTTCTCAACAGTGCATGCATAGTTTTACAGGCCGCTCTATGCGAGAAGAAATTCTCACAATATATATAAACCCCTGATGCTCATGTTGTAATGTAACCTGTGATAAATGGGGGTGGGGGCATTAATTCAGCCAATCATAAAAACCTTTGATTCTGAAATTAAGTACATAAAAATTTGGTCAAAGTGCTAATACTTACCTTGAAAAGGTTGATTTTTTTTTTTTTTAGAAGTATTTGGCTGAATATAACATGTACAATTGTTGCCGACAAGTAGTTTTTATGATATCAAGATCATTATTTTATAATGGTTTTCAGTGGCCACCATTTTGTTTTTACTGTCGACAATACAAAAAGAATGAAAACTATCAATTTTGCTGGACATTCTTTGAGTATTTAATAATTTTCTATTTCAAAATTTTATTTCCCTTCCATAGTTTGATTTAATTGTTTTATTGTTACTTCCTTTTTATTTAACTCTGCAATTTTTTATTTTCTTTTGCACATGCACATTTGTAGAGCATCTCGAGTAAAAACAAAAATGGCAACCATTAAAAATCATCAGGGAAAACGTTGGATAATAAAGGTCTTAATATCATAAACTGCAACAATTTTAAATGTGATATTCGTTCAAAACAGACCCCTATAAATCAACTTTTGAAAAGCGAGTGGTTAGTTGGTCCACATCAGCATTTTCACCAAAAATTTGTTAAACTAATGAGGACAGCACTAACCATATTTTGTATTCTACCCAAATGAGATGGTGACAAAAAGAATAATTCTGATTATGATCTTCATCACAGCAACAAAATTATCGACGAGAATGATATCCAGTAAGAGCACTAAGGATTAACAAGACAATTTATTTTTAGATTCTGATAAAATTACAGATTATTTTAAAATCTCCATTTAGCTACAGAGTTTGTTTTTTTTTGTTTTTACTTTTGGATTACTGCAAAAAAAAATGTAATATGTGCATATATTTTCCGCAAACATAAATACACTTGTAGGTGTTTGATCTTTAGATTTTAAGGTACTTCTGCATTTACCAACTCGCAGTTTCTCAGGTGTGCTCAGCCACTGACTGGAATAATAGGAAGCAGCTGATCATGAACCATTAAACCACTACAAGAAAATTATGATAAACATGGAAATAGAATAAATAATTACAGACATGTATCTACCCCAACCCTAAACATGATTAAATATTTTTTTATATCAATTTATAAAAAAGTAGATTTTTATTAGCTAAAAACAGACAGCGCATTCGTGAAAAATTGAAGACTCAGCCGACCTTTTCCGGTTATTTCTGTCAGCTGCCGAGTGAGCCCAAGCCAACTTTGTGGAAATTGTATGTCGGTAAATGCACAAGCACTGATTTCAGTTTTACTAGTAGTTAAAAATATTTATCTTTAGCGCCATCAAATGAAAATTAAGTTAAATATGGTCATCAAAAATATGCTCAAATTTTCCAAATCCAATACACCAAAATTCAAATTTTTAATAATCGTCCCAACACTACTAAGAATGCTGTAATTAAAATTGGCAACAAATTAATGACAAAAAAACACAAAAAAACATTGTGCATCAAGTGACTTTACACAAGCAATTTTTTGTGCTGGTTATGCTACATGAAAATAAAATAGAAAAATCTGTATGATGCAAGTACTCATGAAGGAAGGAAAATCATGTAAATTGATTAAACAGTTTCATTCTTATAAAGAAAATTATTAAACAAATTTGATTTTTTTTTTTTTAAACTCCTTCGTGCTAAGATCTGAAAATTACCTCTTCTAAAGTACATAATATTGTAAAAAACCTAGACACCTCAAAGTCCTGATCTCATCCTGGCTGTACTATTAAAAAAAAAAAAGAAAAGATGCTTGGCTGAGGTTGCTCCAGTTATCTCCAAACTTTACAACAAATGCTTCAATGAATCTTGCTTTCTTAACTGCTGGAAAACTGTTTCTGTGGTGCCAGTTTACAAGGAAACTGCCAAAAGAACTAACCCATTATCACCCCATTAACTTCCTCCCTCTTGTCGCCAAAATATTTGAGTACATAATCAATGAAGCTCTAGTCAACCACCTCACAGCTGCTAAACTTCTGTCCAACCAACGGTATGGGTTTAGACAAGCCCATTCTACTGCAGATAACTAATCTCTGAACGTATATACCATGCACTGGATAAAGCAGGGGAAGCTAAGGCAGTAGCCCTAGATTATATCTAAGGAATTTGACAGGGTTTGTTACGATTGTCTTTTCATGAAAATCAAATCCTATGATATTGCTGAACACATACTCAACATAATCACATCCTTCTTAGATAAGAAAAAATCCAGGTTATCCTTGATGGCTGTACATCAAAACAACATGATGTGTCACAGGGGTCAATCCTTGCACCTTTATTATTCCTGATATTCACAAAGGACCTCCCTGGTAAATTTGTCTCTGAAATGGGTATATTTGCTGACAACACCATGCCCTATAACAGATACAAGTGAAAAATGAATGAACACGTATCCAAGACAATAGTGGAAACCCTAGAGGAAGACCTCTGGTCTGTGGTGGAATGGGGACAAAAATGGATGGTAACATTCAATGCTGCCAAGACTAAGCTTCTTTCCTTTAATGATTACAAGAACTCTTTGCCTCCAATAGCCATGGCTAATGATACATTACCCGAAAGTACTTTGTTCAAACTTCTTGGCTTAACTTTCACGGGGAACACGAGTTGGAACAGATACATTGAGTGCATTGCTAAGGCTGCGGCAAAGGTGGGGAGGAGGGTTCTCTCTACCATGCTAGAAAGTTATTTATGCCTGAGAGTATCCTGTACCTCTACAAGGCCACCAATCGCCCATGTATGGAATATTGTTGCCACATTTGGGCTGATGCATCTGCTGCTAGTCTTTCCCTTTGACAGGGTTCAAAAGAGTTGCCAACCTAATAGGTCCCACACTATCAGCTAGGCTTCAACTGTTGTCCCATCAACAAATTACTGCATCCCTCTGCCTGTTTTACAAGTATTTTAATGGTAGGTGCTCTGATGAACAAGCCCTTGTACCCCCTCAACGTAAATACCACCAACAAACAGCAAAATCCCACCCCTACACAATAGAAATCCCCATATGTAAGAAAGCCTTCTACTCTAATAGTTTCTTCCCTAGAACTGCTAAACTTTGGAATTCTCTTCTGGGTTCCTGTTTACCTGACTGTACTGACATGCAGTAGTTCAAGTGTAATGTAAACAGACATCTTGCTGCTCAACTCCCTACATAGTACCCTGCAAATTATGTCCCAGATAGTAGCCCCCCTACATCAAGTGGCACTGTGCCTTGTTTAGGGTGAAAATGCAATAAAAAAAAAATACATTTTTGTCAATGGTGTTCTAGTGGAAAGAATGACTTTCTAGAAACAAGTATCGATTTGGAGTTATCTCCCTTATTTCTTTAAAATATTTTACAAATCTCATTGCAAGACAGAAATCACTCTTAGTTTAGCCATAAGGTGGGCTTTCTTATTTTAAAATAAAAAGACTATCAATGTACGTGATTTCTTGGTGCACAATATTTCCATCATGGGTAGTTTCATACATGTGATAAAATTTTTCAACTGTAAATATTGTGATGCAATAGCACCAACGATTAAAATGTAATTGTAGTTAAATTATTAAATTTTAAAGTTTTTAAATTTATTCCAGATCAAGAAACTTTGGGTAATGTTTATGATGTCAAATTGTTTTTGTCAACTGCTGTTCATCTTAATGTAGAGATCAGGGTAATTCAGCTCGCTCAAAAAAGGTATTATAGAGAAGACAAAAAAATTACAACTGCTCCAATCGAGAAGGTGTTGCGGGGCCGAATGTCTGTAGCAATCGACCCTACAACTAAAAGATGACACAGGCAAGAAAACGAAAAACGACAATGGCAAAAAAAAAAGGGATGAAAAATGCAGCGGGTACCGTTGTGAACGAATATAGATCCGTTCAGGTTTATTTTTCGCAAAGAAACTGAATGGCAGTAGGTCTCAGGCTTAGGGTTGGAATCCAGCTGGTGTTGGAAACAGGCATGGTTGCGAGGTCGTCGCTAGTGGCTACAGGAAACATGTGCTGGCTTGAGAAGCTAGACTGCTGGGAATAGGGTGCGTCGACAGCAAGTGATCGCTGCTGCTACTGGATTCGGCTGCTGTTGGGGAGGTAAAGTCAAAACAGTTCTGTGTGGATATGACTGCTGCTGTGCGGTGATCTAGCCGCGACTGACTGCTTGTTGAAAAAAAAAATGCTGTATTTATACTCATTCGGCGGACGTAGTTCTAGACATTGTGGCTTTGCAGCGTTGATCGTCGTTTTTCGGTCTTGATTTGTGTTTGTGCCTTTAAAGTGCTGTAGGGAGTCAGCTGTTTGAGGTTTATTATATTCATGTGTCATATCAAATTGAAGCTGGGAAAGTTGTGAATATAATTCTAGCAGGAATTGTGCTATTTGGAGTTTCACGGGATAATTATTCACGTCAAAGTATTTGTCAAAAGGGTCGCCAGTTGTGGTTTTTACGTTTTGAATTGGGATCTTTTTTGATGAGCGGTTTCTTTTGGTGGAAACTGCAACAAAGGATTTATGAGGAATTATTGTCTTATAAAATGCAAAAAGTAATTGTGATAGTGCTTGAAAGCAGCAGTAAATGTTGCTTTATCAAGCAATGTTAAAGCTAAAAAAATATTTAATAGGAATATGCAAAGTGAATGGCAAATCCCCAAAATGTAAAAACATTGACCGCCTCCCTTCACTTGAAATTTTCAATATTTATAATTAACAATCAGAATATAATAAATCTATTTTTTTTTTAATCTTCGTGAAAAAAGTGTTAAAAAAAAAAAAAAACATCTTTAAAGTAATACTTAAATACTAAAAAAAAAAAAATAAAAATAAAAATAAAATAAATTTATTTTATGGAAAAAAGCATCATAGATGTTAACATTTTTGTATCAAAGTCAAGTTAATTAAAATCGATGTAACTCAAAAAATAATCTCTCAAACTAACATTATTTAATTAAGCACCGTATATTCAATATTTTGAAAAAATAATTGCAAGAAATATTTTAACGATAGTTTTCCAGATATTAAGACCTCTATTATAGAATGTAATTCCTTATCATTGGTGGCTATTTTGTATGTCCAAATATTTTTGACACTTGTGCACATGTGTGTAAACGAAATCGCAAGAAACAAATGATATTCGTTTTCAGCATACTTAAGAACCCAAAGTAATTTTAAAGGTGTTATGGTGGAAAGAAAATAAAAATTTACCAATTTTTATCATCTTGAAAATAATTTTCATAATCGAAATTCTGGGCCCCTACAAAAAATAAAATAAATTTAATAAAGTGGGATAATTTTTACTAACGATTAATTTGAAGTATGGTAGGACAAAACAACAATAGACCAGACTTGCACTCCATTTCACTATCAAAATTTTATTTTCAGTGAATAAAATTGCTGCTGTAAGTAGTTTGTACTGAAAATAAGTTTCAAACAAAATTGTTGATTGAATTTTTAGGAAAAATATTTGTAAACAAATGTCAACAGTTTCAGAATTTAAAAAATATAAAGTTAAGTATGAATTTTTATATAAAAATATTTTAATTAAAGAAGAATTTTAATTAGGTAAACAGATTCATATTAACAAAATAAGCTTTTTTTTTTAGATAACAAAAAAAAAAAAAAAAAGTATAATTTTTCAATTTTTGTAGAAAATTATAAAACCACTTTTTCCTTTATAAAAGAAAATAAACATTGCAGTAAAAAAAATAAAAGTTTTAATTACAAGTGGCTGTGCTTTATCACGCCCACTGAGAGTAAGAAGGCCTGGTAACAGAAAAATGTCTGCAGGTAATGTAGGTAAGATTTGTCAGACTGTCAGTACTATATGAGGGCCATTTGAAAAAAATCAATAAAATATTTTTAAAAAGAAAAAGGAACACAATTCGATTAATACTGAAACTGAACTTTATTCAATAAAAATATAAATATTATCTATGTAAAATTAAGTAATTTTAAAGCAATATACAATTTAACACTGATAAAACTGAATTATGAATTTAAGGAACAAACAATTAAAGATACATTAAACAAATATTTTTTGGCCTTCGGAACAAGATCAGTGTAGTATCTGTTTTGATGCTACACTTTACTTTTTCTGTCATTGGTCGGTGGAGGAGAAATCTTTCATGACTGAGATTATTTTTGTTCCTATCCAGAGTGCCCCTTATTGGGAAGTTGGATTTTGGCCACAAGAATATGTTGAAATATTTAAATAACTATTACTTTAAATACATAAATTATATTTAAAGTTTTGGTTTTCTGTTCTTTTATGTCCATTTTTTCCCCCATATTTTTCATCAAAATGTGTAGCGTATTAGTTATCTCACAGGCCATCATCAATGATTGCTCACTGGCAGTAACCTGTGGTGTTCCCTGGAGACCAAGTGACAATAATTCCCCCCCCCCAGATTTCCAGTGTTCTCCATCTCTTGACCACTTGTGCAGATGATTGGATGTTATCGCAACAGCCGTTGCCAATGAGAAATCAGTGACATCAGTCATTGGTGTTTCTTGGGTTTTGGGTGACAAAATGCCTCCCCAAAGTTTCAGATTTGAACTGCACACTTCCAGTGGAGATTTGGTTAATACTCTCCCACCTCGGTCTTTCCATCCTCCCTGACCCTTCACAACTAGTTGATGTGGCACCAGTCAATGTCATCTACACCAGTTTATTATTATTATTACTATTATTATGATAAGGGTGCTTGTGCAGTGTATGCACGTGTATTTTAAATAGTATTTTCAAGTTAAATTAAATTTTGGGCTTGTATTACTGTACACAGATTCAAAAAAGTTGTCAAAAAACAAATGTATACCAAATAAATGTTATCAAAGGCGAGATAAGTTACTCTATTTGGAAAGGTTTTAATGGTTTTACTCACTTTAAAACGTGTAATGGCTTCAAAAATCGTACAATGTTTATCGATATATTTTAAAAAGAATAATGTTGGCATGCTCGCTATTGAACTCGGTAAGTTTGGGAAAATTAGTTCAAACAAACAAATTATACAAAATACCATTAGAAACCCACCGAACATATGTCCGCCTATGTCATAGTAACATATATTGAGTGAGTTTCTAACAGTTTTTTGTATAATTTTTGTTTAAACTCGTTTTCCCTAACAAGCATGCCGCCATTTGCATTTTTCAAATACATTGGTAAACACTGTATGTTTCGAGCTGAATAAACACTTTACATTAAATAAAAAACACTAAAACATATCCAGTTAGGTAGAAAAGTAACTTATCTTATCTTTGATAACATTTATTTGTTATATATTTGTTTTTTTGACAACTTTTTCGAATCTATGTGTATAGTAAAACAAACCAGTCATGTAAATTATTTACAGTTAAAATGTTATAAAAAAACAAAACTTAAGTTTTAAATATATTTCAAAGAAATAAGTAACGCCCAGTGCTAAAATATTGAAAATTCACCGATTGTAAAAAAAAAAAAAACTTCTGTGAAAAATGCTAACTTTAAAATATTTGTAAATACTCAGTGAAAAGTTTTATTATTAAAAGAACGGACTGAAAAATATAATTGTTAGTTTTGCAGTACAAAAAATCAAAATAAAAAATAAAATGAAATTTTCGACTTTCTCCGATAGAAATTGAAGTTAAAAAACGAGTTCACTTACTATATTTTGTTAGATTAAAATTATCCCAATGTACTTTATTCATACCAGCTGGTGATGGTCAGGAATTCAATTGCCTTGCAGAATCACATTGTCTTGTCACTCTTTCTTTCGCTTCTGAAAGGGGCTTAGCTAACTACTGATTGAAACATTTTATGGCTGTACAAAAGTGCCAAAAATAGCCTCTGGATGGTCCTCTTAATATGGACAACTGTCACATTACTCACTACACAAATTCCAATGAACCTTCATCTGTTAAATTCTGATCAATAGTTGCTCAAAATTGCCAAAAAAGGTGATTATATATATAATATATATATATATATATATATATATATATATATATATATATATACACACACACACACACACACACACACACACTCCTATAAATTTTAGTTTTTTGGATATTGATATTCATATTAAAAGCCCTTTTTTCTATTTATTTAAAAAGAAAATTCAACTTTGTTATATATTAGTCGTGAAATTGCATATATCTGCAAAAGATATATCTAATTTGCACATTCTTTTAAATATTCATTTTAATTCTCTATTAGTCTTTTTTCGGTTTTCTTATAGATTATCTTTAGTTAATTATTATATTCATGCAGATATTCTACATGATTTATACTTGTGTAATATTTGCATAAAAAGGTTATAGTAAACACAAACCTGTTTCTATATATATTTATGTATGCGTGTATATATATATTATATATATATATATATTTGTTTAAAAAATTTTGCCTACCAAACTCCTCTCAGTTTTTGATCTCCAGACATAAAACTTAATATATTGGGTATTCAAACCCATACAAAATTTGATATTTCGGTTTTAGTCGCGGAAAAATCAGTGCAAAAGTGAAAATTTAAAAAATGGAATTTGCCAGGTGAATGTCAAACAAGGTCATTACAAATAAACATGTGTAATTTTTTAGCTATTGGTTCATATTTTAATTTTTAGCCTTGCAGCAAACATGTCTTCATAGCTCAAGCATTAACGTCAAAGGAAAAACTAAATCGTAAGCTAAACGTTTTGACTTTGATTCTCGGTGGTGGTGCACAAGTTTTTTTTGTTTTTCTTTTTAAATCATTACTATATATTGGATCCAATTATAAAAATACAAAATCTGCATTAATCCAAATAAATTTAAGCATATTTTATAACTGGGCAGCCTGCTAGTATATATACATATATATTAGTGGTGGAACGATTCCAAAACTTTTCCCCAAATCCGATACAATTACAGATTCTGTTCTACATTTCCGATTCCAATATGATTCCCGATTCTAATGACAAAAACGTTAAAAAAAAATAAACACAACTATAGCATATGAGATCCCTGCCGTCCCTATCGAATGAGTTCATTAAATAGTATCGATTTTAGTTTAAGAAATGTTCGGATATTTGGAGTTTTACTTATCGCAGAGAATGATGAGTTTAAGACATAAATTTATTATTTAAAAATCAACTAACAATTTGTTTACATTGATTGAGATTGTCGGACTGACTTCCTCATCTTGGTTGTTATTGTCACAACGTTTCGGCCGTTTTGCCCTCCGGCCTTCGTCAGGTGTTTTGTATCGAACTGGGGAACCGTTTGTTGGGAGTCTCGAACCAAACCCTTTATTATTATTACGGGGGTACCGTGTTCGGACTCCAGCTAGGCTTTGGGACATAGTTGCTGATTCTCTGTTTTGAATGTTACTTTTTCACTGCCTTCATTCAGGATTGAACTCAGCACCTTTGGGTAACTGTAAACTTTGATACAACGTCTAGGACCACTCGGCCATATGTCACTAGGACAATTCTTAGTTGTGTTTTGTTAATGTTAAACCTATGTTGTTATTCAAGGTTTTCTCTCTATCAGAGGTGTCCAAATTGCATTCAGCTCTATGCTTGGTTTGCTCAGTAGGTTGTTATGTCCGAGCATGTGAGCTGTTTCTTTAACTTTTCTCACTTTCCAGTGGGTCTCTCTGTTTATTATTTTTACTTCATCCCATAGGGGGCGATGGTCCCCCCTCTCCATCCAGACATGGTTGGCTATACCCGATTTTTCCGTCTCCCCTTTAGTTACCGCTTTTCGGTGTACTTCCACCCTTACTTTAAGGGGGCGGCATGTTTCACCCTTGTAAACCTTTCTGCAACTGCATAGGATGGAGTATATGCAGTTTTTGGTCATCTTCTCCTCCATGCGGGGCTTCACTCGTACCAGGTGTCGTCTGAGTGTTGACTCGCTCTTGAATACCGTCCTGATGTTGTAGGGGGCACATATTCTCTGAATCTTTTCGGAGATGCCTCGTATGTATGGTAGGCAGACCGTTGGAGGTTTTTGGGTTTCATTCTCCTCTCTTATACTATTAACACGTCTGGTGGATAGTATGCTATCGGGGTAGTTGTTACGACGGAGGGTATTCTTCTGTGACAATATTAGGATAGGACTCTGGTCTGAAAGAGTTAACAGACCGTAAGTACTTGGCTGGGTTACTAGGTACAGAACAGATTTGGATGGCGGTAGCCATTGCCGATCCTGGGTAAATAAAATAAGATAAGAAATTGAAATGAATGGCCGAGGAAATAGAATTTGACGAGACAAATGCTGAATTAGCCAAATTCATAGATAATGACTGTTTGAAAAGACTTTCGTTTTTCCTGGGACGTATGTTCCCGTATTGATAAGAAGTTGAGATGGATGACCGAGGAAATAGAATTTGACGAGACAGATGCTGAGTTGGCCAAAGTTATAGATAATGGCTGTTTTGAAAAAGGGACTTTTTTTCGTTTTCCTGGGACATATGTTCCCGTGTTGATATAATTAATGGCCCGGAGAAGAGCCATTGCGACAATGTTGTTTTGAGAAAGATATTTTGGGAAAAGATTGTCGGCCAGAAGTTACAATAAGCCGACGCGTGTTGACAGGTAATGGCCACATGTCGGCCACTGAATAATGTTGTTTGGAGAAACTGTATTTCCTTGCGGAAATAGATAAAGAAATATTAATTAGTATTAATATAGACCCCGCCGTTCACCCACATATCCGAGGATCTAAGGTGAAGAAGTAGAGAAACGCCAGGGTGACGTCACTGGGAATAGTGAGAGGATTAATTCCAAGGTGGTTGGAGAATCAGGACCAGCCCTTAGCATACGTCACTGGGAATAGTAAGAGGATCGACTCCACGGTAGTTGGAGGTGAGGGGACCGCCCCTCGAGTTATGACGCAAATAACCATGAGGAGGGAATTCCCCTCCGTACCGAGAGTTTTGGTTACCTCAGCAGATTTATACGATAAGAGCCTTGAGTAATGTAATTTGGCAAGAAAATGACATTTGAAAGGAATTGCCAAGCAAGGTTTTATTATTTAAACACCCCGTTTTACGGATCTGCGCGCACTTTCGAACTGGTCAGCCAGCCTCCCGGTCAGTTAGATTGAGAAACGAATTTATCATCCTAATCGTTGCCGATCATTTTCCAAAGACCAGCTGCCTTGAGATCGGAACCCAGCCGAGTCGCCATATTACCAATTACACACTCACTCCCTTCGTTCGACTGTGCAGTTATTTGAACTTGGAAAAAAAACACAGGATAAAGATTTCTTTTATTATCTACATATATAAAACAGCGTTCTGTTTTATTTTACTTTTGTGCCAGCGTCTCCGGTCGTCCGTGTGTTTAACCTTTTCCCTTGCAGGTGTGAAACGTCGCTGCCTTACACTTAAAAGAACACAACGTGGGGTGGGGCAGTGTATGGTCACTTCACTGGAGGAACTCGAGCTGTCTGGAACCTGCGTGCGGACAGCGAAGGCAGACCGGTGGACGATTGTCGACGAGTCAACGCCAAAGACGATCAACGCTGACCACTCGACCGAAGAAGAACAACAACAACCTCTACGCGGAGGCGCCGTGGTACATATTGGTGCCGTTATGAACCAGGATTCGACCCTTGGGGGAATCCGACGCGAAACAGTCAGAGAATTCGAATTAACACTTGAGACATTGAACAATTGAAACGTTTAACGCGAAACAGGCAGAGAATTCGAACCAACACTTGAGACATTGAACAATTGAAACGTTTAATGCGAAACAGTCAGAGAATTCGAATCAACACTTGAGACATTCAACCGTGAAGAGACCCAGCACGTGAGGAACACCAGCCACAAGAGAACAGCGACAGGTAGGACACCTTTTGGTTTCCCCTTTTGATTATTTTTTTTGTTATTATTTTCGTTTCATCTGGGATAGAGCTCGCCGTGTCTTGTCGCTTGTTTGTTTGTTTTTTTTTCCAGCTATTGAGAAAATAGTGTTGTTTCTTTTTGATTATTGTTGTTAGGAAAATTTTGTTGTTTTTTTTTATTATTATTATTGCGAATTGAAGGTCTTATTGTTTGTTGTTTTGGATATTGTTGCTAAGGGAATCTTATAGGAACAATGAGTAGGGGCGGATCGGTAGAGACAGATGTGCCTGGGGTGGAGGAAATAACCAGGGAATTTAAGACGATACTAACGAATGTGAGAATGCCTTCGTTTGGAGGGGACCCGTTGAAGTTGAACGATTGGCTAAAGGCCATTAGAAAAAAAGAGATAGTGTATAGTCTGTCGGGAAGAGAGTTGGTTCTGCTGGCATTTGAGACAGCAGAGGGGTTAGTGTCCGATTTTATAGACAAGGAGTTGAGTGAGGATCCAGGGATAACCTGGACTCAGCTTCAAGAAAAACTAAAAATGGAATATGCGGGAGAGCCGTCCACAATTCAGGCCATGAGGAGCCTGGGGCAGGTTAGGCAACGAGAGGGAGAATCGTTTGCCGAACTGGCCGAAAGAATCAAGGGATTGACACTGTTGGCCTTCCCTGAAGATGAAATCCGGGCGAAGCCTGTGCTTCAGACCCGGATGGCTGACTGTTTTATAGATGCCCTCTTAGATGAGGACATCAAGAGAGAGGTCTTAAAGGATAGACCTGACGATGTAGCCAGATGTGTACAGATGGCCAGACAGAGTGTGAGTGTGATAGAGAGGGCACGTGATGGGGGATCGGGGGCAAGGAAAACCCCAAAAGAAAGGCAGAAAGTTTACAGACCTCCAGTAGGGAGGGGAGTGGGATATAGGCGGCAGGAAAATTGGGAGGAAGAGGCTGACCCAAGGCGCCAGAATTGGTCAAGATGGCGTGGGTTCCATGATCCACCCCAGAGACGCTCCGGACTGATATGTTGGCAGTGTCGGGGAGAGGGTCATCGCTCCATGGAGTGTCCATCGAGGGACAATGGAGGAGGAAGACTATTAGACAGACCCCCTGAGAGAAGGAGAGAGCCTTCCTCAATTAAGCCCCTCTCTAAACGGAGAAACCAGGGAAATGGGAAGGGGCTGCCCCCTCGGAACTAAAAGGGAGGGTAGCCCAGTGTAATACAATTAGAAAGTGTTGGTCTTGTGGTCAGACTGACCACGTAGCCAAAGTTTGCAAAAGAAAGAGATGTTGGCTGTGTCGAGGAGTGGGTCACTTGAAAAAGACTTGCCGTGAAAAGGAAAATTGGGAGAAACTCTTATTGCCAGCTCCTATGTCGCGTGTGTGGAAATCTAGGAAAAGGAAGAATAGAGCAACGGTCTATTCGACACTGACAGAGCTGAGCGAATTAAGTTGTGAAGCCTATGTTCAAGGTCTTAAAGTAAAGGCCTTGATCGATACGGGCGCTTCAGTCTCACTAGTGAATAGTGAGGTGATAAAGAGGTTGAGAGTTAAACGGACTCTGTTACAACCCGATCTGGATGTGAGCCAGGCCGATGGCAGCCAGATGAGGCTAGATGGGAGGATATTATGTCCCATAAAGGTAGGGGGTGTAGAAGTTGATCACACCCTGTATGTGGCTCCAGATGTGTGTGAAGAATTAATCCTAGGAGAGGATTGGTTGAAAGCCCGAAGAGCTCGGCTGGAGTTTGAACCAGCAAAGCTAATTTTGGATAAGGTGGAAGTTCCTTTGGGAGGACAGGAAATTGGTACTCTGGTGGTAGTAGCGAACAAAGATACAAAGATACCCCCGAGGGTGGTGGTATCCTGTGAAGGTCAGATAAGGGGTATGGGGTTGGATGGTGAGACCCATCAAATAATACCTGTAGATAAATACCGTGATAATGAAGAAGGAATAATGCTGTGTGAATCAGTAGTGCAGGGGGAGGAGATAATCCCTGTGCTGATAGCTAATACGTCCGGTAAAACCGTAAAAATACTGAAGGGTGAGGAGATGGGGTACGCCTTACCACTACGTAACGTTAGTCAAATACGGTGGGACAGGAAGGAAAGAAAAGAATTGACAGAACTTAGGGAAGAGGAGATAATAGTACCTGAGAGATATCGAAATAGAGTGAGAGATCTGTTAAAAAGAAATCGAGATGTGGTGGCTAATGATGATAGAGAATTGGGACAGACTCAGACTGTCTCAATGAAAATTGATACGGGAAATAATCAGCCTATAAGGTTAAAGCCCTATAGGACTCCCATTCATAAGAGAGAAGTGGTGGAAGAAGCCGTAAGGGATATGTTAGAGGCAGGTATAATTGAGAGGTCCAAATCGCCTTGGAGTTTCCCGATAGTGGTAGTGGAAAAGAAGGACGGGGGACATAGGTTCTGCGTAGATTTTAGGAAATTAAACGCTATCACTAAACCTGTAGCCGTTCCCCTGCCTTTAATTGATGATATATTAGCATTGTTGGGCAAGTCAGTCTGTTTCTCAACATTGGATTTGAGATCCGGTTACTGGCAAGTGGCCTTAGACGAAGTAGACAGGGAGAAGGCAGCCTTTACCTGTCACTTAGGGCTGTTCAATTTTAGAGTGATGCCCTTTGGCTTATCTAATGCTCCAGGGATATTCACCCAATTGATGTCTATTGTTTTGGAAGGATTAGAGGGCTTTGCTATGGCCTATCTGGATGATGTGTTGGTGTTCTCCAAAACGCCTGAAGAGCACATTAAGCATTTAGAAAAGGTAATGGAGAGGTTGAGAGAACACAACCTGAAAGTAAAATTGCCAAAGTGTCAATTTATGAGAGACGAGACGAAGTATTTGGGATTTATAATCGATAAGGAAGGGATAAAACCTGATTTGGATAAAGTAGAAATAATCAGGGCAATGCCTGCGCCCAAGAGTGTTAGAGAAGTGAGGGGATTTATAGGTGCCATTGGGTACTATAGAAGGTTTATCCCTGCCTTCTCGCGATTGGCCGGACCACTGATAGCTCTCACCAAGAAATACGCTAGATTCAGGTGGACGGAGGATTGTCAGCGAGCCTTTGATTGTCTTAGGGAACAGTTAACAGCAATTCCACTTTTGACTTACCCAGATTTGAGCAGACCTATGGTCTTATACACTGACGCCAGTGATAGATGCATAGGTGCGGTATTAACATAACCTTGTCCAGACAGGGACGGGCCGGTGCCAAATATACTGGAGGAGGTCCCTGTGTATTTCTTGTCACATCGGCTCTCGGAGACACAGCAGAGATGGCCGGTGATAGGAAAGGAAGCGTATGCAATTATGTACGCAGTACAAAAATTAGACTACTACCTTAGTGGAGCCGTGTTTACGATCAAAACTGATCATAAACCCCTGAAATATCTGCTGGAGGCAGAATGGACGAATAAGAAGATCCAGCAATGGGCGCTGAAGTTGAGTGGCTATAACTGTAAAATTGAGTACTTGGCGGGAAAGGATAATACTTGTGCTGACTTATTATCCCGAATACCTAAACAGTTAGAAGCAGAATCGATACATTTAGAGCCTGGAGTAGATGATAGGGCTTACCAGGTGAATGTCTTAAATGCGCATACCTTGAAGGGTAGACCTGAGTTAGAGGAAGATGAAACGGGTGGTTCAGTGATTGTCAGTGACCCACACTGGAAGGAAGTAATCGAGAATAGTCAGAGGGATGAAGAAATACTAGCCTTGAGGAAAGAAGTGGAGGCTGGAAAAGCGAGGAAGTTGATAGTGCATGACGATGTGTTATATTACCTATCTGGGGCTGAGGAAGAGCCCAGATTGAGAATGTTTGTCCCGAGAGCACTTAGACGGGAAATCCTCGTACAGTGTCACGAAAGGATGGGACACATGGGAATTGATAAGACCCATGAATTAATCGGCCGAAAGTACTACTGGCCAAAATTATATGTAGAAGTCACAGAGTATGTGAATGGCTGTCAGGTATGTCAAGTCCAGGGTAGGAGGCAGCGATTGGCCCCCTTGAGGGAGACTGACATACCGAATTTTCCGTTTGAAAAAGTCAGCATGGATATATTAGGTCCATATGGAGAGACCCCCAGGGGAAATCAATATATATTGAGTTTTGTGGATTGGCTAACTAATTGGCCAGAAGCGTATGCCATCCCTGATAAAAAGGCACAGACCGTGTCAGATGTGATCTTGACTGAAATCTTCCCTCGCTATGGGTCACCTGTGCAATTGGTCACAGACAATGGACCTGAGAATATAAATAGAATAATGCGTGAAGCATTGGAGAGTTTGAGGGTGGAGCATGTGACGACATCTCCATATCACCCGCAGAGTAAGACCTTAGCCGATGTATTGTCCAAATTGGTGAAGACAATGAGGAGAATTGGGATTTATATTTGACACAGGCACTAGCTGCAGTGAGATTTTGTGAGAATGAAACTTCAAAATTCTCACCGTACTATATGATATTTGGGCGAGATGTAGTGCTGCCAGTGGACAATTTGCTAAAGCCACGACGAAAGTACATGGGTGAGGATCACCATAAACTGATAATTGAGAAGCAGCATAGAATATTCGCGCAAGCGAGGTGAAGAATCGCCCGTGCTCAGAAAAGGCGTAATGCCAGAATTAATAAAGGAAGAGAGGAAGTAAAGCTGGGAATTGGAGACCCAGTGTATTATAAGGTTAATCTGCGACAGGGCAAATTGAGTGCTAGATGGGAGCCTTATTATAGAATAGTAGATCAGACCGGACCGGTCACGTTTGTGATATGGGACCAAGTTTCAGGGAAGGTGAAACGAGCCCATGCAAATGAGTTAAAGTTGGCTAGAATAGATACTTGGGAAGGACCAGAGTTAAAGCCAACACGACGGAAAAAGAGAAAGGTCACTTTAGCAGATTCTGAGGAGGAAGAATCAGGCGAGGAAAGTGATTATAATCTGATAGAAGACCCACGAGTCTTCGAAGTAACGGAAATTGTAGGAGATAAAGTGATAAAACCTGGAGATCGAGAAGTCAATGAACAGCCGCCGATGTCAATTGCTGGAGATAGAACCAGTGGAAGTGATTGGGAGTCAGAGGATGAGATACCTCTTGCCCAACTTCGTGAGAGGTGGCAGAAAGAAAAAGAGATACCCATTAAATATCGGTTGAGGGGAGCCAAGAATGCTGAGCCCCCAAAATTAGATTGAGTGAGTGAGGTATTGCAAAGTAGACGTGTCTTGGATCGGTAGGGGTTGGCGGTGCTCGGATAGGCTGGTGGGTGGAGAGGGCCCCTCCATTCATTTTGCTTCGGGTGTGGTGGATCTCATCTGGTCCTTGACTATGTCTCGAAATAAATTACCTGTGTTATAGAGAATTTTAGCTGGCTAGGGAAGGACAAACACTTAATAAAGAAAAAAAAAAAGGTGTACGCAAATGAAGAATGAATTGTTCTTGCATCTTGTTGCAGGAATGGACCGAAGAATTTTGCTGATGATTGTGATTGCGATTTGCTCGGCAAATGCGTGGAGGAATGAACGAAATACTATCTTTAAGAAAGTTAGTGAAGTCATAATTACCAGGTCGAAGTGGCTGATTACCTTAGTGGTGGACCTTAAACCTTACAGGATGCTGTTGGACGGGTTAAAAGATGAGATCATTGCACTGGATAAGGCCAGAGCACGAGTAGTCAGTAACTATGTACAGGAGGAAGGGTACATGAAGCTATTATCTTCCTTAGAGCAAGAAGCTAGGGTTATGGAATATCAATGGAAGGAGATGAATTTGTATCTAAAAAGCATTGGGCTGTTACAAGCTAGATCGAAGAGGGCAGTAATTCCTATAGTGGGAAAAGCGTTAAGTGTGTTATTCGGCACAGTATCTGAGGATGATGTGAAAACTATCAGGCGAAAGTTGCTTGATGTGGAAAAGAATCAGAAAACTTTAGCTCAGGTAGCTAGAGATAGTGTATCGATATTAAATGTTACGAGAATGGAATTAGCCAAAAACCGAGTACACATAAATTGGTTAACGAGAAATCTACGAGAGTTACAAGGACAATTATCTAATATTACTGAGTCAATGAAATCGGAATTGCAAGAGGTGAGCAGTTTTATGCAGCAGTATTTCCAATTGTTGTCAATTACAGCTAGGGTGCGACAAACTAGCCAGTCATTGATAACCCTATTAGAGCATGTTAGAGCCCAGTTAGATTCACTATCCTTGGGGCATCTATCACCTAGTATAGTGACCCCAAGCTATCTGAAGGCAATACTGATAAAAATACAGACCGAACTATCTCATCATTTACGTTTACCTGTAGATCCTACAGAGGAGTTATGGAAATACTATAATGCATTGGGTTGTGTGACCCTGATAGAAAACGAGAAGCTAATAATAGTAATGTCAGTTCCGTTATTGGATAGAGACAGTACGTTCGAAATATATCAGATAATAAATCTTCCCATTCCCTATCCTAAAGCAGACCAGAAGCTGGGGGCTGTGGCAAGATATAGGTTGGAAACTGAGTACATAGCTTTGAACTTGGCAAGGACTAAGTTCATGATGTTACCTGAGAGAGAAGCAAGCCAATGCAGCGCTGATGCATTGAAGACTTGTACTTCTACCAGCCCCATATATGTGGCTGGTAATTATGAATTATGTGTGTTAGAACTGTTTAAGGGAGATAAGGAGGGCATTAGGAGGAATTGTCAAGTGGAAATCTTGGCTGATGTAGTATTACCACAAGCAATTAGTGTATCGGATGGAGTCTGGGCGGTAGCAACCCAGGGAGAAATAGAATTATCTATGGTTTGTGAGGGTAAGACTACGAGAACAATAAGGGCGATGCCCCCATTAACAATGGTAGAGTTGCCATTAGGTTGTTCTGCATTTGGAACGTCCATGTCTCTCCCACCTTATTACCAAGCTGAGGAGAAGTTTGAAAGGGAAAAGTCCTTTGGGAAATTAATGGGAAATAATCTCAGTGGTTGGGCAGAATTGTGGGAACCGATAGTAAAAAGATTCCCTGATGCAACATTGAGTAAGATTCCCGAAATACTGAAGCCTATAGAGAAGATGGGATTTGAACAATTAAGAGATAAATTGGATACTGTAGGAAAAACCAGTATAGGCTGGATTGGTGGTACCAATATCTTGTTGAGTTGGTCGGCCGTGATTGGAACTTTGATTATTATAATCCTGGTAATATTAGTGGTACGAGCACTAATGAAGCATAGAGAATTAATGATAAAACGCAGGGCGATGGCGAGTGCTCTCCTGGGTGGAACAGGGGAGACAATTGGTGTTCTATTTGAAAAGAATGCAGAAGAAGTGGAAATTAAATCTTCGGGTGGAATTGTGACCACCCCTGATTCGAGAAAGACAATTGAAAAAGACAAAGCAACTAAAAGAGACAGACCCTGAGTGGTGGACAGTTGCAATAATTAGTAAGAGGTGTTGAGAGCCTCTGATCTTGCATGCGAAACCCTTTGAAAAAAAAAGAGAAAAGACTTAAAAGAGCCAGATAATGCATGATGGATAATGCATGATGGATAACCATTGGTAATCAGAGTAATTAGTAAGAGGTGTTGAGAGCCTCTGATCTTGCATGTGGAGACATTGAAAAAAAAAACAGGACAATTACTCATTGAGAACTTTTTTTTGCATGAATTGGATATTGACAAACATTGTAATTTGATTGTTGTGTCAATTATGGCTAATTGACAAAAATGAAGGGGAGTGATGTGACAATATTAGGATAGGACTCTGGTCTGAAAGAGTTAACAGACCGTAAGTACTTGACTGGGTTACTAGGTACAGAACAGATTTGGATGACGGTAGCCATTGCCGATCCTGGGTAAATAAAATAAGATAAGAAATTGAAATGAATGGCCGAGGAAATAGAATTTGACGAGACAAATGCTGAATTAGCCAAATTCATAGATAATGACTGTTTGAAAAGACTTTCGTTTTTCCTGGGACGTATGTTCCCGTATTGATAAGAAGTTGAGATGGATGACCGAGGAAATAGAATTTGACGAGACAGATGCTGAGTTGGCCAAAGTTATAGATAATGGCTGTTTTGAAAAAGGGACTTTTTTTCGTTTTCCTGGGACATATGTTCCCGTGTTGATATAATTAATGGCCCGGAGAAGAGCCATTGCGACAATGTTGTTTTGAGAAAGATATTTTGGGAAAAGATTGTCGGCCAGAAGTTACAATAAGCCGACGCGTGTTGACAGGTAATGGCCACATGTCGGCCACTGAATAATGTTGTTTGGAGAAACTGTATTTCCTTGCGGAAATAGATAAAGAAATATTAATTAGTATTAATATAGACCCCGCCGTTCACCCACATATCCGAGGATCTAAGGTGAAGAAGTAGAGAAACGCCAGGGTGACGTCACTGGGAATAGTGAGAGGATTAATTCCAAGGTGGTTGGAGAATCAGGACCAGCCCCTAGCAAACATCACTGGGAATAGTAAGAGGATCGACTCCACGATAGTTGGAGGTGAGGGGACCGCCCCTTGAGTTATGACGCAAATAACCATGAGGAGGGAATTCCCCTCCGTACCAAGAGTTTTGGTTACCTCAGCAGATTTATACGATAAGAGCCTTGAGTAATGTAATTTGGCAAGAAAATGACATTTGAAAGGAATTGCCAAGCAAGGTTTTATTATTTAAACACCCCGTTTTACGGATCTGCGCGCACTTTCGAACTGGTCAGCCAGCCTCCCGGTCGGTTAGATTGAGAAACGAATTTATCATCCTAATCGTTGCCGATCATTTTCCAAAGACCAGCTGCCTTGAGATCGGAACCCAGCCGAGTCGCCATATTACCAATTACACACTCACTCCCTTCGTTCGACTGTGCAGTTATTTGAACTTGGAAAAAAAACACAGGATAAAGATTTCTTTTATTATCTACATATATAAAACAGCGTTCTGTTTTATTTTACTTTTGTGCCAGCGTCTCCGGTCGTCCGTGTGTTTAACCTTTTTCCTTGCAGGTGTGAAACGTCGCTGCCTTACACTTAAAAGAACACAACGTGGGGTGGGGCAGTGTATGGTCACTTCACTGGAGGAACTCGAGCTGTCTGGAACCTGCGTGCGGACAGCGAAGGCAGACCGGTGGACGATTGTCGACGAGTCAACGCCAAAGACGATCAACGCTGACCACTCGACCGAAGAACAACAACAACAACCTCTACGCGGAGGCGCCGTGGTACACTTCAACCTGACCATTTCTTGGTGGTATGTAATGGTGTCGCTACTTATTGTCTCTGCTCGATGTTGTAAGCAGCTTGTGATTCCATGTTTGATACTGTATGGGTGATGGGAGTTGAAGTTTAGGTATTGTCTAGTGAAGGTAGGCTTGCGATATACGGATGTCTTAAACCCATGCTCTGTGCGTGATATGAGTATATCACGGAAGGCCAGTTGGTTATCTTTTTCTTTCTCCATTGTGAACTATATCGATGGTCTTATTGAGTTCACATGGTCTAGGAGAGCCTGGATGTCTTCCTGATGGGGCCAGAGTATGAAGGTATCATCAACGTATCTTAGCCACATGGTGGGCTTTAAGGGAGCTGAACCTAAGGCCATGTCTTCGAAATATTCCATGTATATGTTCGCCATCACTGGTGATAATGGCGAGTCCATAGCTAGTCCCTCCTCTTGTCGATATAGGTCAGTACCCATTCTGAAGTAGGTTGTTTCTATGCAGAATGTCAGCATTTCCATTAAGTTTGGCAATGGTACACATGTGCGCTCTTCTATGGAGAGGTTCGCAGCTAGTTTGTCTTGAATTATTGCTAGTGCCTCACTAGTTGGGACTTTAGTGAACAGGCTAACCACATCTAGGCTTACCATTTGGTTTGTACTGATGGGTGCTCCCTTGATCAGTTCCATGAAGTGGGCAGAATTCTTTACATGTGTTGCTGACTTGCCTGCTAATGGGTTTATTATATCCACAAGGTATCTGCTCAGTGGGTGGCATGCTGAGCCTCGGCAGCTCACTATGGGTCTGAGTGGAATACCGTCTTTGTGTATCTTGGGGAGACCGTACATATGTGGTAGCTTACTGTAATGCTGGACCAGCTGTCTATATCTGATCGGAGCGATGTGTTCCTCATTTTTGGTAAGGATTTGTAACAGCTTTCTTTCGGTTTTCAAAGTTGGGTCCTTCTTTATTTTACCGTAGCTACCATCTGCAATTAGGCCTGCCATTTTTTCAGAGTACTCCGACATGTCCATCACCACAGTAGCATTGCCTTTGTCTGCTGGCAGAATTATTATACTGCTGTCACTCTGTAGGGTTCTTATAGCCAGCCTATCTTCCCGAGAGATGTTTGATTTAGGAGGCTTGGCTTTCTTGAGTACTTGTCTCACTTTCCATCTTATTTCATCACCTTGGGTTGATGGGATTCTCAAGGCTATATCTTCCATGTGTGTTATGATATCTAAGAATGGAACGCGTTTGGTTGTTGTTGCGAAGTTGAGACCTTTATTTAGTACTGCTTCCTCTGAGTGACTCAGTTGGCGGCTGCTGAGGTTGATGACCGCTTTCACAGGTGAGCGGTGTTTTGATGTTACATTCCTCTGGTCTTTGAGCTTTGTGAGCTTCTTGATATGGCGTTCTTTGACCTTCTCATATTCTTGTCTGTACGATTTATCCAGATCTGATTGGATTCTCACCCTGTCTTCCTCTTGAGTTACTAGGAACGATGTTAAGGTGTCGGAGATGTTAAGTTGACAAGGAACGATGTTAAGGTGTCGGAGATTTCGTTCCTTAGTTTTTTTGTTTATTCCAGCGGGTGTGTTGGATTCTTTCTGGAATGAGGGAATGCCCTGCCCTTTCTGCGACTCTACGTGCCTTCCTGGAATCCACTGTTGTTTGTAATGTCAACCCTGCTGGTATGAGTTTTAAGTCTCTACATCTGTACAGGAAGGTTAGATGGTTAGCGAGTCTTGCCAGTTTCATATGACGCTTTTCTAGGTGTCGCCATTCAATCCTAATGTCGGGTCCGTACTGATTGGATAGTAATTGTCTGTATTTTTGAGATGAGGTGTTTTCATTGATTGAGATTGTCGGACTGACTTCCTCATCTTGGTTGTTATTGTCACAACGTTTCGGCCGTTTTGCCCTCCGGCCTTTGTCAGGTGTTTTGTATCGAACTGGGGAACCGTTTATTAGTAGTCTCGAACCCAACCCTTTATTATTATTACGAGTGGTCCTAGACGTTGTATCAAAGTTTACAGTTACCCAAAGGTGCTGAGTTCAATCCTGAATGAAGGCAGTGAAAAAGTAACATTTAAAACAGAGAATCAGCAACTATGTCCCAAAGCCTAGCTGGAGTCCGAACACGGTACCTCCGTAATAATAATAAAGGGTTTGGTTCGAGACTCCTAACAAATGGTTCCCCAGTTCGATACAAAACACCTGACGAAGGCCGGAGGGCAAAACGGCCGAAACGTTGTGACAATAACAACCAAGATGAGGAAGTCAGTCAGACAATCTCAATCAATGAAAACACCTCATCTCAAAAATACAGACAATTACTAATTTGTTTACATGTTTTTTTTCTTCTTTCTTTCTCTTAAATAATTTGTGAAACAAAATCTATAAATAACGGACATGTTCATTCTTTTTTGTTTGTATCTCACCGATAATTTATATACAAAATACACATTAGGAAACCCATAAATAAAAACATTCTTTTCATGTGATAGAAACTCGTGCATTTAACAATGTCATTAGAAATACCGGAAAATTGGACCTAAAACCGTTAATTTTTTTTCTGAAACCCTGTAGATTTCTTTTGCAGAAGGAGGGGACAGTAGATTTCTAACACTGAATAAATTTGTTATTGGCAGACAATTTATTGATATTTTTTAGGCATATTATGGAAAATATTTTTTAATTAAAAATATATCAATATTTAATGAAAAATATTTTTATATATACAAGGTGACCCCAAAAAAACGGGCCCCAACTCTAATTTGGCCCTATTTCTTAGTGTTTTGTTTGAATGAAATGAAACTTTGATCATAACTAGTTTATTATATTCAAAACATCACACCAAAACACTAGGGTCTTTGGCCTTTTTTTCTCCGTTCTACAGCATATGTTCTAGATGGCCTCCATTTAGCTTTTGTTTTTTTTTGGGGGGGGGGGGATCACCCTATATATATATATATATAATTTTTTCTTCTTCTTTAAACCATTAAAAAGAAACTTTCAAAAAAACCAAAATACACTTCTAAGGTATATTTCTCCTAAGCATAAATTAGATAAAAGGGATAAATAAGGGGTGGGGCAGAAAAATAAAACCCTATCGGGACGTCTTTCAGCCAACCCTTTTCAAGATTAATGTTGGCAACGGGGGAGAAAACATTGTTTAAAAACGTGGTCAAAAGACCATAAATTAATAGAAAGGGTAAAAAAAAAAGAAAAAAAAAAAAAAAAAAAAAAAAAGGGAAAGAAATTGTATAGAGAATAGGAAAAAAACAAACAAAAAGAAAAACACAATCTCAGCAAATAACCATAAGTTCTAAATTATGGGTATACTCTGTTTACACAGATGGTTGGCGCAAATTAATGGATACAGCCTTGAGAATTTTTAAGTGAATTCTCAAGCATGCTCTGTAAAACAGAGAAAGTTTCATCCGTGTATCCGTCAGTGCAAATTTAGCACTGTAGTAAATGTTCACCAATGGCCAACTTATGAGCTGGTAAACGCCTGGATGTTGACCTTTTTTGTGCCTATGTATAGAAGGGGGAGGGGACATGTTGGGAAATTCTAATCTTTTTATATATATATATGTGTGTGTGTGTGTGTGTGTGTACATATAACATTAAAACAATATCAATAGGAGTAAATGTGGTATTGTGGTGAGTGAAATGATTCTAGTTAAGAACAATATAGATAGTGTAAAATAGAGGATGACCAACGTCGCCACTTTCCCACACTTTTGCTGATCTTGTTCTATGTTATATTTTTTAGCAAATAAATAATTCAGAGTGTAGTACCTGTTTTGATACCCTTTATTTTGCTGTCCTCGTTTAGTAAAAAAGAAATCCTTTTAGATTGAGGCAATTTTTATTTTTATTCCAATTTAGAATGACTCTTCTTGGAGAGTTGGATTCTGTACATTATAAATTAAAACTTGTGTCTAAATCAGTCTCACTGAGAAGATAACTAAAATGAATGACATAAGTAATTATGAATTTAGGAAAACTCGTCCATTTTTGCTAGGTAGAAAAACTATTGTATTGTATAATGAGTATCAGTCGAAAACACATTTTATGACCATTCTTGAACAAGATGCTTTTAGGAGAGACTACACCCACCCTATAATATTTGAGATACTTTTACTTGTTTACTGTTCTTTTATAAAACAAATCGATTTTTCAAAGTGTTGGTTCTTTATCTAGCTGGATATGCTTTTAGTGATTTAACTTATTTTAAAATGTTTCTTGAGTTCAATAAAGACTACACCTCCATGATATTCTTAGTTCTCCTGATTTCTACTTTCGCTTTTCTCACTCACATGCCTCTATTCCGAATTCGTAACAGCGGTGGACATTAATGGATTTTTTTTTTTTTACACCTGGTAGTCACCACTTATCAAGGACTGGAAGCCACTCGGGGATAAGGGTTATTGCGTGTACAGTAATCAATGGGATAATATTGTAGTAATCGTTAATAATGGAGATTTGATAAAGTGTCTTATTTAAGGGGGCAGTTTATGAGAAATTTGTTTATGTTGGACTTGAAGACATCCAAGTTGTAGTCAGGTGGGAAACAGGCAAACAGAACAGAGTCCCAGAGTTCATGGAATCTACGTTTTGATTTAGGCACAGATAAAGAGTGGGGAAAATTATCGACAGTGGTTTCAGCTAGACGAGTGTTTTCATGAAATATTGGCGAGGAGGGACCAGAGATTGGAGCTCAAACGAGCACTTGCCATGGAAATAACGATAAAACAAAGACAGGCTCACAACGTCGGTTCTGTGGGAGAGAGGTTGCAGGGAAGAGAAAAGGGCATCCCCCACTAAATCACGAAGTCTATTTTGTACTCTGTCAAGGCAGGATAGGCTGTTTTTAGCAGCTACTGCCCAGATGTGGCAGCAGTACTCCATACTTAGATGTACTTGGCATTTATATAGATAGAGAGAGAGAGAGAGATGTGTAAATTATATTGAGACACGTTGACCGGAAGTCAAGGTCAGCTGATTGGATTGCGTGTGAGTCACGTGATCAGGTTAGCTGAATCGTAGAAATTTGGTTTAGACTTAAAAGAGGACGGACGGCTTCACCATTGTCTCCTCCCCTTTACTGGAGGGGGGGGCGCTGACATGTATAGAACAGAGCCACACAAGCCAGAGTTTCGCTTTCCATCCTTCTGCAAAACATCTGGAAAGTGAAATAAGCTATAAAACCAATTCCTTGTCTTGGAGTGAAATGAATCTTCGTCCAAAACACGTATCAAGTCTCCCCTCCAAGACGACAATGTTTCCAGATGAACCAACATCGACGACGCAGAAGGCATGTCCGAAAATACATGACATGTTACACACAAGCATATGAACATATCATGTAATAGCAAGACATTTAGACGATCACACACCGTCCCCTTTATTAGAGATAACAACACAACAAACTGCTCAATTTGGTGTTCATGAAACCAGCGCACTCCTACAAGAGTGAAAAAAAAAAAAAAAAAAAAATTATATATAACGAAAAGAAAATATTGTTGTACACTTGACATAAAAGATGAAAAGATAAAAATTAAAAGAAAAAAAAAAAAAAGTAGGATCCATTTAATAAACCACGGTAAAAAATAGACAAGAAAAAAAGAAAAAAAAGAGAAATAAACACATTAAAATTATGTATAGATAGATTTATATGCTAAATTAAGAAAAGAAAAAACAGATAGCTCGATCGACATACAGATAACGAATTGATTTTGAAATGAAAATTGAAAACAGAGGAAAGAAAGAAAATAGTAATACAGCCAATGTGTAAAATAGAAAGAAAGAAAAAAGAACGTTATGTGTAGAAAAAATAAATAGAAGAAATTAGGAAAAAAAAAACATCTCGATCGACATACTGATAATAAATTGTTGATTTTGAATATACAGCCAATGTGTAAAACAGAAAGAAAGGGGGAAAAAAAAGAAATAGAATGTATGAATTTAGTTACAGTGTGGGTATAGGCCTGTCAATTAAAAGAGAAACAAGTCATTCCAAAATGTTTAGGCGTTAGAATGTTAACAATTATGCACACTTCAAATGTTGCAATTAGTAAACTGTAAAATCTCTGTGTACTTTTAGGAAAAACAATGTACTTTTTTGTGAAGAAACAAGGGACAGGTTTTGCTAATGTGAAATTTTTTTTTTCCCCCTCTAATTGTACGTTTTTTTCTTGCAACGCCAATAACACATCCACAATGAATTATCTACTCAAAATTTAAAAAAAGTAAGAGGGACTTATGAATATCTAAGTAACATAGGTCTGTTGCTCTATTTCCAATTTAGGACGATATTTGAAAATAGTCTCCCCTCCCATATTAATGTTATTTGTTTGGATTAAAAGGAGTTTAAGAAAATTAACCGTTATCACCTTGTTTTTGACACCTTGTGTTCCAGCACGAGTGATCATATTTTAGGTGGAAGTGTGAAGGGTAGTTCCTTTGCTCGGATATTGTGTGTGCTTGTGTCTATAGAAGAGACTTCATCTTTCATATTCCATGCACATGATATGTTAATTTTAGTTTTTTTTATATATTTATTTATTTTGCTTTAAATAAAGTTCTAACTTCTAACATAGAAAAAGTAAATTCCCTTTTGTGTTAAATTCAGAAATTTATCTTGCTTGAGCTATTTATCTCCCGTTTACATTTGTTCAGAGCATTGGAGTTAAACCTATATGCTGAAATAGAGAAAAATGATGGTCTTTTGCTCGGTTGAGTGGGTGAGGCAATTTAAATTGAAGAAAGAAAGTTTATGAGACAACCAAAAACAAACAATAAATACATATATAAATAATAAAACAAAACAAAACAAAAAAAAATTTGAAAACGTCAAATATATAACAAATAGATGTCATCAAAGGCAAAATAAGTAACTTTTCTACCTAACTGAATAAGTTTTGTGTTTTTATTTAATGTAAAATGTTTGTTCGGTTCGAAAAAACATGTGTCAGCCTATGTCAGGGCAATATATATGGAGTGAATTTCTAACAGTATTTTGTATAGTTTTTTTTTTTTTTTTTTTAGCTGGAACTCATTTTCTCAAACTTGATTGTGGTAGAAACCCACCCAATAAATGTCACGGTAACATTTATTGGGTGGGTTTCTACCATTTTATTTTATTTCTTATTTTGAAGTGAAAGAGTTTTCAAAGACATCGCGGCCATATTTTCTTGTTCTCCGGCAGCATTCAACATTACTCGTTTTTCGAATCAAATGAACATTTTACATTAAATAAAAACACTAAAATCTTGTCCAGTTAGGTAGAAAGTTAAATATTTTCATTGATAACATTCAACTGTTATATGTTTGTTTTTCTTAACTTTTTCATACCTCTATGTATAGTGATACAAACCTAACACTCGACACTAAGTTAAACCACTGAAAACTTAGCAAGCTAGGTAGAAAACGAACACTTAAAAAATTGATTTTCTTTTTTTTAAAAACAGTAAAAAATATTTTAAAAAAATATTATGGGGTGTGTACTCATTTAAAACAATATTTCTTGCAAGAAATATCATAAAATGTGTTTTCAATCGATATTTATTCAATAATGGACCAGTTTTATTACCTAGCAAAAATTGACACGTTTTCCATGGATGAGTTTGAGGGATTTGTTGAAGACTTTCATATACTACAAGTTTTTATATTGTAAAATAATCCACTTAACTTTTATAAGTGCATGAAAATATAAGGTTAAATAGGAAACGAAGTATGAGAAAAACATTTTGGTAAATTGTTTTACATGACCCAGCACTGTTTAACCACTAGAAAAACAAAACAAACAAAAAACTTTTTATACCTAATACATTTAAATTTATATAGGAAAGTGATCCCCACTCTAAAACATTAAACTGTATTTATAAATACAGTTTAATATTTTAGAGTGGGGATCACTTTCCTATATAAGTTTAACAAAATGTGCACCCAATTTTTCGCCATATAGCGTTTAACAAGGCATGTCACCCCTAGCATTTTTACAAGTTTGGAGATTGAGGTGGGGGAGGGGGCATGGCATTCAAATTTTTTTTTTTGTGAGGAAGGGTTATATTTGAAAGATAAAATAATGATATATTTAATCAAAATTTTAGTGTGTGGTTTAAATTTGAAACATAAAATTACGATGAATTCAATTTTTTATTTATGAGGCCATTCTGTACTTTCATCTAGCAATTTCATAAACAAAACGGGGGAGGGGAGAATTACGTTTGAATCATGAAATAACGATAAATTGAATTACTTTTTAGACAATGTGGTCTGTTAGACCAACTCAACCTACCTTTAAAAACTTATTTTCTAGGGTTTTCAGGTATGCTGAAAAAAAAAAAAAAAAAAAAAAGAATCAATGTTTTATTTTATTTATTATTTTTCTTTTTGGTTATTTTTAATAAAAAGATTAGCTCAGCATTATCTTGTAACTTTATTATGTCGCCCCCCCCACTCCATTTCTGAGTGCTGCATAAACAAATATGGCCACCACTTTACAGTGTGACATGAAACATGTGGAAAAGTACATTTGCAATATCGTTAAAACTAGTTGGCAGCTTCAATTTTAAATGCGATATTCGTTTTCAGCACACCTCTAGAAAACAAGCTTTTAAAGGTAGGTTGTGTCTACCAGACCACATTTACCAAAAATTAAAAAAAAAAAAAAAAAAAAAAAAAAAATTTTAATTAAATTTTTCGTTATTTTGTTTCTAATGTAACCCCCCCCCAATTGAATTTGTCATATTTTAGGGTTGTTTTATTTATGAAATTGTTAGGTGAAAGTACAGAATGGTCTCATAAAAATATTTAATCCCCCACTCCTGCCAAAAAAAATTAATAAAATTTCAAATGTAATCCCTCACAATTTAATTGGTCATGTTTTGCCGCCTTCTCTCTCCTCTCAATCGTCAAACTTAAAAAAATAAATAAATAAATACTAGGAGTGACAGGTCTCATTGAACACTAAGTGGCCAAAAAGTGGGTGCTCATTTTGCGTTAAATTTAAATAGGAAAGTGATCTCCACTCTAAAATATTAAATTTTATGTTTTATGTTTTTTTTCAAAATTTTTTTCTTTCATATTTACAAAGGCTGTTTAAATGTATTAGGCAAAAAAAGTAGAACATTTTTTAGTGATTAAATGTTAGGGTCACGTAAAAGTTAAACATTTTAGTAAAATATATTTTCAATTATTAAAAAATATACGCACTTACATTTTTGTTGGAAGACCATCTGTTTGCATCTGTCTTAAGAATATAAACTTAACTGATAAAATTGCTTCAATTATACCCAATAATCATTTATTACTCGATTTGAAGTTATGGCTTTTTCATGACATAAAACACTACTAATGGACAGGAGATGCTGAAATCAAAGAAAGGCTGGCACCAAAATATGTCTAGCGCTGAAGTGACAAATCTTAAAATCTACTAATTCATTAAAAAGTTTTTTGCCAGTTACCGGACAAAAGCCAAAATTTTTCTTTTTCTTTTTTTGGCACAAGTAAAATAAATTTACATTATGTTATGAATATAGATTTTAATTTCACTAGGTACTTTAAAACAATAAATATTAATTTTATCTTTATAATATACTAGCATTTCAGCCCGGCGTTGCCCGGGTGTTTGGATGTGTATGTTGAGCAAAAAATAAAAATAAAAAAAATGGTAGTAGGAATATATATACAGCGAAACAGTACTGTATGTGGATGACTATATATATATATATATATATATATATATATATATATAAAATGCCCATACAATTTTATTCTATTTCTAGTTAAAAAAAATTACTTTGCAAAAAATTAGTGCCAAATTATTTTTTATTTTTTAGGGAGTAATTGTTTTCAAGAAGTATTTTTCTTCTAATATTATAGTTTTACAATCAGATAACCCTAACCCACAAAAGTTTGATACGAGTAAGGAAACTGCTTTAAGGTACTTGTGCATCTGTTATTGTGCTGAAATAACTATTTTGAAAGCCATTCTTAACATGGAGGGGAGGGTGTATTGTAACTATTCTGTTCTTTCACCTAACAATTTAATAAACAAAAATATTGTTAAAAAAAAAAAATTTAACTTGAAAATGCTATTAAAAATGGCACAGTAACAGATGCACAAGTACTGGTTTTTCAAACTCTAAAAACTCATTTAAAATGGCATGGCTACAGCAATGGATAAATTCATGTTATCTATCTATATATAAAAGTGAAAGTGTCTGTGTATCTGTGTATCTGTGTACATTTCCCTACGCAATAACTGTCAATATTTAGTCTACAGACTCGAAATTTGATATACAGGTTACTAAGATTTGGGAAAATCGATGTGATCGGTTTTTGGCCAGAAATTTGGCGATTAAGGGGTCAAAGTTTAACGATTTGACCTTTTAGATATAGGTTCCTGGGACATGGATCTAACTTAATTACTTGATTTGAGCCCAAAACAATAAATTTTAAGGGGTCATAATAGGGGTCAAAGTTTTTTAAAAAAGTGACCTCTGCGGTCTCTTCCAAATTTCTCAGACAATTTCTGGTCTAAATATTTGAAATTTTACATAAAGGGTATTCAGAGATAGGGCAAGCTTTTTCATCAGTTTGGGTCGAAAATTTTTAGTTACCAATATATAAATGTATGCATGTATGTTTGCATGTCTGCATTAAACTTTCAATAAAGGCGACGGATTTTACCAAGATCAGTATCATTTTAAAGTTCGATCTTTCATACGACAAATATCGAAAAATTGGCTAAAAACATTAATATCTTCCCCTTCAACTAGGCACTTTTCTACAGGGGGGGGGTCACTTTTTTGCCAATATTTTTTAAAGTTATCCTCTCCTTTAGATTGTCTAGCCTTAATTTTAAAAAATGTTGCTTCTGGTTTGGCAGTGATCGTAACAGCATAAATGTTAGGTTTTACCCCGTTCTTTTCCTCCTTTGCTGTACGGGTTCGAGCCCGCCTTCCTACTACCACTTTTTTTTTTTTTTTTTTTTTCAACATACACATCCAAACACCCGGGCAACGCTGGGCGCCCATACTAGTATATCTATAAAAGTGAACGTGTGTGTGTGTGTGTGTGTACATTTCCCTACGCAATAACTGTCAATTTTTAGTCTACAGACTCGAAATTTGATATACAGGGTACTGAGATTTGGGAAAATCGATGAGATCGGTTTTCGGACAGAAATTTGGCTGTTAAGGGGTCAAAGTTCAACGATTGGACCTTTGAAAACTCTACCAAATTCCTCCGACAATTTTGGGTCCAAACACTCGAAATTTTAGATATGGGTTCCTTGGAAATGAATCTAACTTAACATTTATTGTTTTGGGCTCAAATCAAGTTAAGGGGTCAAAGTTAAAAGAAATTACAGTGGTTTTTTTTTGTTTTTGTTTTTTGTTCAGCATACACCTCCAAACACCGAACTGAAATGCTAGAAAAAATAAAATAAAATAAAATAAAATGAGAGAGAGAGAGAGGGAATTAGACCTGGAGTCTTAAGAGCATGGTCTATTTTAATGTATTAATAAACGTATTAATACTTTTAAAAGAACATTGCCCATAGTACATAATTTTAGCGTCGACTGTAAAGACTGTTTAACTGTTCATTAGCACAGCTGATTATTTCAACCATTCGGAGACATGATACAGCAGCATGCCCCAAAAAATACTGACTGAAATTAAAACACATTTCTTATAGAACTTAATACAGTATTTCTTTTTTTATTATGAAAAAATGTTTTTTTCTCTTAATTTCATTCCTTATTTTCTATTTTCTTTATCTATATAAAATTAACAACTCTGTTCTTACGTTTTTAAATATTTGCAGAGACACCCGCCTTAGTTAAAACAAAAATTCTAATTTTTATTTTGGTATCTTAAACCCTCCCTCCCCTATTTTCTCTGATAAGGGGACGATGTTCCAAGATAAAACTTTTGCCAATTATTGTTTATAATTATTGTCAATTTTCATTAAAATGGACATCATTTTCCGAAACACTCAAGTTGATTTTATTTGTTTTTCCTTTTGAAACTGATTGATAATTCACAATTATCAATGTTTTTACTCATTATATATATATATGCATAGCACTGTGAAATTCAACGTAGACAACTCTGTTTAGTTTGGTGTAAAAATCGGTGAAAAACAAGGATCTGTGCTTGGCCCTACCCTATTTGGTATTTTCTTTACCCTTCTCCTGAGACATGCTTTCATTGATTAGAAGGCGGACTTTCCCTTCACTCCAACATCAACTGCTGCAACATCAACCGCCTTGCGCCCAGGACCGAAATCCAACAAGTTACCATTAGGGACCATTTGCTGATGATGCGGTAGCAGCATCTCATACTGAAGAAAGATTCAAAGACTCATGGACCAGTTTTCCAATGTTTGCAATAAAATTCAACCTCACCATCAGTCTGAAGAAAACCCAGGTCATGAGCCAAGGAACATCATCATCTCCTGTCGCTATCACTATGAATAAGCAGTGCTTAGACATAGTCCATCAATTCCAATATCTCGGGTATAGAGTCTCAGACAACCTATCTCTTGATGTGGAACTCAACAAGCGTATCGGAAAAGCATCCACTGCTCTTGACGAATCGGATGTTGGGAAATAAACATCTCACCATCTTACATAGCTTGTAGCATCAGCACTCTTCTGTATGGAAGCAAAGCATGGCCAATCTACAGCCACCAAGAACGGAAACTGAACACATTTCACATGCGTAGTATGCAAATAATTCTTGGAATATCTTGGTAAAACAAAATGACAAACAATGCTGTGCTCACAGGGGCTGGCTTCCCCTCCATGTTCACCGTCCTTCACCAAAGACGCCTACGCTTGCACCGCAAGGGCAATGGGAGAGTCCCAAAAGACATTCCCTACATTACACTCACCACTGGCAAAACAAAAATTGCTCGTCCTTACCCCCAATTTGTCGACATGTGCAAACGTAACATGAAAGCATGTGATATTAACCGTACTAGCTGGGAGCCCAAAGCTAAAGTCTGCAACATCTGGAGACAAATGGTACTCAAAGGTCTGACCACTAGTGAAAGAACAATCGGAGAATGGGCAGAAACCAAAAGACTATTCAGGGAGCCAGTACACAAAATTCAACAGACCACCAATATGATGCACCAACCTACAGCTGCAATATCTGCTATCGACAATGTAGATCAAAGATAGGCTTATTCAGCCACAGAAAACAGTGTCATCAACCCCATAGTTTTTTTTTTTTTTTACATAGGCATCACCACATTATCAAGGCCAAGAGGCCAGAGGCCACTCAAGGATAAGGGTTAAAGAGTGTACAGTAGACATTGGACAATATAGTAATCATTTGTAATGAAAATTTGGTAAATTTGATAACTTATATAGAACGGCTCATCAAGAACTTATTTACGTTAGACTTGAACACAACCATATTGTAGTCAGCCGGAAAGCAGGAAAACGGAAGACAATTCCACAGGCGTGCAGTTCTAAGAAAGAAGCTTTGCTCATGGAATCTACGTTTAGGTTTAGGCACAGATAAAGAGTGGGGGGAATTATTGATAGTGTTTACAGCTAGACGAGTGTTTCTTGTGAAAGTTTGGTGAGGGGGGACCATAGATTGAAGCTCAGTTGAACACCTTCCATGAAAATAACGATACATCAGAGACAAACTCGCAACATCTCTTCTGTGAGATTGAGGTTGCAAGGAAGAGAAAAGGACATCTCCTACGAAGTCTATTTTGAACTCTATCAAGGCAGGACAAGTCCTTTCTAGCAGCTCCTGCCCAGATGTGGCAACAATATTCCATCCTTGGATGTACCTGGCTCTTATATAGATAGAGCATCAGCAGTGAGATATTTACCGGATCGATAGAAAGATCCCGCCATTTTTCCAGCAGCCTTGGCAACAGATTTGATGTACGTGTTCCATTTAAGATCAGGAGTAAAGGTCAAGCCCAGAAGCTTGTTAAAACATGAGGCCTCCTGAAGACGAGAGCCATTCATTTCAATTGATGCCAGATGTGGATCAGAATGTTGATGATGTAAAGAGAGAAGCTTGGTTTTAGATGCATTAAAAGTAACCAGCCACTCCTTTCCCCATTGTACTACGTGCTCAAGATCAGAGGAGAGAGAATTGGAGAGAACTTGGTCGTTTACTGTCTTAGATGTGCTACCATAAATGGTAGTGTCGTCAGCATAAATGTCTACAAATGATGTAAGGATGTGATTTCGAAGATCATTAATGTAGATCAGGAAAAGAGTTGGGCCCAGGATGGACCCCTGAGGGACACCGGCATTAATACTGTGATCTTCTGATTTTTGCCCCTCAGCTACTACTCTTATGAACCTATCAGAAAGAAATGATTTAATAATTGAGAAGACATTTCCAGCTATACCATAGCTAGAGATCTTATGAAGTAAACCTTTATGCCATACCCTATCAAAGGCCTTAGATATGTCAAGAGCAATTGCCCTAGAAAGGTGGCCTCCGTCGAGAGATTTACTAATCCTATGAGATATAACTGTAAGCACATCTGCTGTAGATCTAGCAGAACGGAAACCATATTGAGTGTCACTAAGAAGGTTATTTTTGTTCTAGACTGACGGAGGCCAACAACCATACATATACATATATATATATATATAATATAAAGCTGAACGTCTGTGTCGAATTTTATTTACAACTTTGAGCTAAGTTAAAAAAATGATGGGATTTTATATATATATATATATATATATATATAAAACTGAATGTGTGTGTGTGTGTGTCTGGTCATGAATAGGCTCCTATATGGCTGACTATTTTAAAAAACTGATTACATATAATGATAGATGTATCGAGACACAAGAATGGGTATATTTGATCTGGCAGAACGGTGGTTCATTAAAATTGTGGGGTCTGCGTTCGCGCATGGCCCCCAAAGTATGGAAATAAAAAATGAAAAAAAAAAAAAAAAAAAAAAACGTTTACAAGGAGTTTTGATATAGATGTACATAAGAATACTTTGATAAGTATGTTTCAACTTAAATAGGGATGGTATAATAAAATTGTGGGGTCTGTGTTCGCGCCTGTACTCCAAGGAAATATGGCACAAACTTTAACAAAGACTTTTCATATCTATTTGCGTAAGTATACTTTGATAATTATGTTTCAGTTTGAAGAAATATGGTATAATAAAATTATTGGATGTTCGTTCGCGCCTGACCTCCATAGAATGTAAATATGTCACAAAGTTTAACAAGGTTTTTTATAACGGGTGAGGGTCCACAATAACACCATAACTTTAATCTTAATTCATGTTAGCTTTTATTTATTTTTTTTAGTTGAATCATATGTTGAATAAATTCATCTCATAAATTCACGTTCTTATTAAAGTGAAAGCAAAAAAGTCGGAACTTTAGATAATTCTCGACACAAATTTGGCATAACTTTTTTCCTTCTCCACTTGCATGTGGCACTCTTTCGAAAATAGAGAATAAAAAATAAGAACGTTACTTGTTATCGTGTCAAAAGAAGGAAAAAATCCTGCTCATGTGATTACGTGTCTTTAAAAACATTTACATAACCTTTTTATTTTTATTTATATATCTGTTTAAGTTTTTTTTGTCAGTGTACTAAGGAATTCAGTTGATTACAACCCTTTCTGCGTGTTCTTTACATTACAATAGTACAACCCTGAATCCGACAGCACAATACTACACCGTTCAATACTGTAAAACTGAAACGAAGGGTGCCATTTTTTTTATTCATATCGATTCTTTGCTTTAAAAAACTAAAATAATTATGTGTTTACTTTTTTAATATCCCATTTTGCTGTTTCGGATTATTTTACTAAAGTAAGTAAAGCTTCATTATTTTTCAAAACTGTTTTTGTTTCTTTGTTTTTCAATATTTCATCGATATTATTTAGTAAAAGTGTTTAGCAGAAAAGCCAATAAACGACTACCTGAAAAAAATATACAAGACATAAATGTTACCATAGTCAATAAAAATTCAGTTCATGTTTTTTTTTGTTTTGAAATAGTTTTTAATGCTCTTTACTTGAAATAATTTCAGCGAACTGAAATTAAAACAAAATTTGAGGCGATAACTAAGTAGTTATCGCCTCAAATTGTTTTAATTTAAGTAAATGAATTTTTATATAAACTACACATGCCATAATCGAATATTCCACAAGCACAAAATAACGGAAAACATTAAAATATGTTAATAAATATTCCTTACATCGACGGAACTCTCTTAAACTGTTAACACAGAATGCTCAGGTGCCCCTCCTTCAAGGGCTCTCCATTTCAAAGTCGCTGCAATTTTTTTTTTTTTTTTTTTTTTTTTTAAACCGGTTCGTGAATTAAAAAAAAAAATTTTACAAACTACTTAAAAATACAAACCAATGAACTTTTCTACCATAAAAGTAACTTTTATTAACTATGGTAACATTTATTTCTTGTATATTTATATTATTATATATATAACATTTTCTCTTTGTAAGGAAACATCATTTTGTTAGTCATTCTTGGCTACGAATGGAAACAAAGTTGATATAAAAAAATATATTTTCGCGAAAATTAGCTTTACTTTCATCATATTTTGCTTAACATAAAATTTTGAGTATCAAAACCTATCTCTTTACAACCACCTCATTTTCATAATCTATCATACTTTCATCAATCACAGTCCATTTTCTGTAGGCTGTTTTTGAACCAAGTCAACGACGGGTACTTCTGCTAGTATAAAAAAAAGAAAAAGAAAAAAGAAAGCTTCTTGTATAGTTTAATCAAGACATTAAAAAAATGAGAATATCGGAAAATTTGAGAGATTTGCTAATCCTAGGAGATATAACTGTTAGCACATCTGCAGAACGGAAACCATATTGCATGTTACCAAGATTATTTTTGCCCAGGTGGTTGACTACTATTTAATACAGATTCCAGCAACTTACTCATGATGCACAGGAGACTCATTGGTCTGTACTGAGAGGGAGATGACCGATCACTTGAATTCTTAAATACAGGGCATACTGTTGAGGTTTTACAGGGTGTTGGGAAGCAGTTTTTAAGACAACGCTTAAACAGCTTTGCAAGCATGTGAGATAGTTCTGGTTGAAGCTTTTACAACACTAATAGGAATGCAATTACTAGAATCAAGGTTTTTGATTAGCTTGGCAACATCACGCACAGGTATGTCACATAGCATATTTTTGATGCAGGAGAAAATCCCAAAATATTGTATTTCCTTTTGAACTGATAGCATAATAAAAATTGTAAATTTTTTTATCCCTTTGTTATCTTAACTCATTCTATAAAGCTGGTTGAGTGTATATGTAAATATATTTATACAAGTGAATGTTAAACGTAAAAATTATATACATGAAAAGTATTTATAAAATGCTTATTCAATAAGTGTGGGAAGCTGGTATATGGATCTGCAGAATAGATTTCCACAAAGTATCAAGGAGTCAAAGTTGAAGATATCAAAGGAGTCTGAGTTGGCATCCTAGAAGTCAGAGACTTACCATCCGACTTTGCAACCCTGCTTTTTTTTTTTGACTTACACAGGAATCACCACTTATTAAGGCCCAGAGGCCATTCAAGGATAAGAGTTAATGGGTATACATTAGTCAATGTGATTATGGCGTAGTAAACAATAGTAGTGGGAATTTTGTAAATTGGATTACTTAGGGGGACAGTTCATCAAGAATTTGTTTATGCTGGACTTGAAGACAATCAGGTTGTAGTCAGCTGGAAAACACGCAATCGGAAGAGAATTCCACAGGTGTGCAGTTCTAAGAAATAAGCTGTTTTCAAGGAATCTGCATTTAGGTTTAGGCACAGATAAAGAGTGTGGGAAATTATTGATAGCGGTTTTGGCTAGATGAGTGTTTTTCGTGAAAGTTTGGTGAAGGGGGGAAACCATAGATTGAAGCTCAGCTGAACACTTGCCATGAAAATAATGATAAAGACATGCTTGCAACGTCTCTTCTGTGGGAAAGAGGTTGCAGGAAAGAGAAAAGGGCATGCCCCACTAAGCTACAAAGTATTTTGAACACTATCAAGGCAGGATAAGTTGCTTCTAGCAGCTCCTACCCAAATGTGGCAACAATACTCCATCATTGGCCATACCTGTCTTTTATATAGGTAGACAATCGCATCAGGAGTGAGATATTTACTGGAGCGGTAGGAGGATCACACCATTTTTCCAGCGACCTTGGCAATGGATTTGATATACGTGTTCTATTTCAGGTCGGGAATAAAGGTCAAGCCCAGAAGCTTGTCAAAACATGGAGCCTCCAAGACAAAAGCCATTCATTTCAACCGATGCCAGATTGGCATCAGAGCATAGATGGTGTAGAGATAGAAGCTTGGTTTTAGATGCATTAAAAGTAACCAGCCACCTCTTTCCCCATTGTACCACATGCTTGTCTAAATAATGCCTTTCTGCTGGACCTAAATCACGAGCCTTCACCCAAAATTAATTCAAAGGACATAATTTTAGATAAATCAAAAATTTACAGAAAAGGTCTAGAATAAAACTATCCAGCAATGTGCAGCATGTCCATCAAAACGAGAATCTGTTGAAATGGATTGTAGATTTGATGAGGACACTTTACAATACAAAGCTGTAGATGAAATTGGTGGGGAAAACATAGTGAAAAACAAATGAGCAGAACGCCATTTAACTGTGAGAGAAACAGGAACAGAGCAAATATCTTATCCATAGAATGATACCCAACCTGGAGGGCAACTGATGTTCTTTTAGCTGAAGCTGTTGCTACAGTTTTAACGAATATAACTAGATACTATTAAAACAATTTTGGTGGATAATACCAGTACATACACTGGTTGTGAAGCAGGACTTATTACAGCGCTTGGGGACAAAAAAAAATAAATAAATAAAAAATAAAAATACAACTATTGATTGTTCACTTTAACAAAATAAAGTGCCATTTAGAGAAATTTTTAAGTTAATTGATGAAACAGGAAGCCCAACAACATTTACTGGTCCTTTGGATCAATTCGCAATACCAGACACCATAATGTTCAGCTCTAGACAAGTGCAAACTACTACTTATTTGACACTCAGTCTTTAAATCCGTAATAAGTACATTTCTCCTACGTTCAAAATAAAACTTATATAACTGGATTTACAATAAAATCCACTTTAAAATGGTATTTGATATTTCTGTTGCGATTGGTATATTCAAAGATATCGCTATTTAAATCCGACTATTAACGACAAAACCTATCAGCATAGCATGGCCGCTGGCAGTAGATCACTTTTGCAAATAAGCAGTCGGGGTGTGTTCAAATACTCAAAGCAGAAGTTGTACCCATCAACGTTTCTAGTTATTTTAGCTAATCAGGGGGAAAAAAATTGTCTATGGAATTCAAACAAAACATGTATGTTCTCAAAGTTGACACTTTGTAGTACAAAGATAAGTAAAGATACAAACTGTGTTCAAACTATTTAATAGCGAATATATTAATTTCTTTATTCATGCATGAATCAATGGAAGTAGTGACAACCGCATATGAGAATTTTTGTGTGCCAAGATGCACAAAAAAAAAAAAAAAAAAAAAAAAATCGAGACGTTCATCAACTAACTTACGAACATAAAGTATTCATTTTATTTTTGTTATTTAGAAAACAGATTAATTATGGAAAAGAAAAGAATATTTAAAAAATAAATAAATTCTTGAAAAAAGAATGACCATGCTTTTAAAGGAGTTAAACACAAACCACTTTTCCAGTTAAGTAAAAGAATAACTTACTGGGTTTGTTTTACAATCCACAGAGGTATTAAAAAGTAGAAAAAAAAAAAAATATAACAAATAAATGTTACCAAAGGCAAGTTATTCTACTTACCTTGATAAATTTTTGGTGTTTATTCTGTTAAAAAAATAAAAAAATAAGTTGTGTTAAGCGTTACATGAGAACAAGAAAAGAAATGACCGAGGTCTCTTGAAATCTCTACCGATTTAAAATTGTCAAAGTAACTTGAAGCCGTTAAAAATGAAATTGAATTATCCTAATTAGTTTAATGAACTTGAAAACAATTGTAATCCGTTTTAAATTTCCTTTCATTTGATATGCTACAAGTTACATTGTTAATTTCTTTGAATCATGTCGTGGTGGCCATCTTGGATTTTTCAGTGTAATGATGATAAATGATAAAGTCCATCAGAATAACATTTTGCATGATGATAAAGTCTTACCTCCCATTTTTTTTTTTTTTGATTTGATATACTACAAGCCATACTTCGTTAATAGTTTCTTTAAATCATATCATGATGGTATCTTTGATTTCCCAGTCATCATCTTGGATTTTTCATGATATATAATGGCAAATGATAATGTCCATCAGAATAATACTTCCTATGATGATAACGCCTACTTACCATTTTTCTTAGCTGTTTTTATGATTTTTCTACTTAAAGCTGTTAAAATGAATCTGAAATATGCTAATTAGTCCGTAATTAGCCAAGATGGTCGTAAATAATGCCAGCTGAACCTTCAGGGTATTATGTTTAAAATTTCAAAGATGGATTAGTCTGTAAATTGTGCAAATTTCCTACCATTTTCAGTCACAAGCTTATATACATTTTAATAAGACCAACTCAAGGCAAAATGCCCACACATTTTGATACTTTGAATGGCCATAACTAATTCTAATGGGCCAATTTCAAGAAACTAAAAGATTATTTCTTTGTTTTTTATGCTCTTTTCAATAATGCTTGATTTGAGTTTATTCAGTATAAAGAAAAAAAAATGGTGTGGTATTGCTACAATAATTATCAAGATTTGCCTTAAATAGAACTAAAAATTAGTCACCCTCTAAATAATTATCCGACAGCAGAAGGAACAAATTTAAGTGAAGACCAGAGGCTACTTTTAGACTATGATGCTGGCATTTCCTGAAAAGTTACCAAAATATGCCACTTGGAAAACTGAGCCCTTAAATCAAGCAAGATGGTTAACATTAGTCACAAAGTTAATGTGGCTATAGACCAGGTATCTATCCTCAAACACTGATAAATTTGACCAGAATGTTTAATTTATCATCCAAGTGTATGCAGAAGATATGTTATGACCCCTTAACATTTGTTTTAGGCTCAAATCAAGTTATTAAGTTAGATCCATATCCAATGAAACTATATCTAAAATTTCAAGTGTTTAGACCCAAAATTGTCCAAGGTCAAATCGTTGAACTTTGACCCCTTAACAGCCAAATTTCTGGCCAAAAACCGATCACATCGATTTTCCCAAATCTCAGTACCCTGTATATCAAATTTCGAGTCTGTAGACTAAAAATTGATGGAGTTATTGCATAGGGAAATGTACAGACACATTCACTTCTATAGCTATATAGATTACATTTTCACCCTAAACAAAGCATGTTGCCACTTTGATGTAGGGGCTACTATCAGGGACCTAAGTTGCAGGGTACTATGTAGGGAGTTTAACAGCAAGATGTTTGTTCACATTACACTTGAACTTCTGCATGTCAGTACAGTTGGGGAAGCAGGAAACCGGAAGAGAATTCCAAAGTCTTGCAGTTCTGGGGAAGAAGCTATTAGAGTAAAAGGCTTTCTTACATCTAGGGATCTCAACTGTGTAGGGGTGGGACTTTGCTGCTTGTCAGAGGTAGTTTTGTCGAGGGGGTACAAGGGCTTGTAGTTCGTCAAAGCATCCACCATTAAAATACTTGTAAAACAGGCAGAGGGATGCAACATTTCGTCTGTGGGACAGGGGCTGAAGTTTAGATGACAGTTCGGGACCTATGAAGTTGGCAACTCTTTTGGACCCTGTCCAGGAGCGAGAGACTAGTAGCAGATGAATCCGCCTAAATGTGACAGTAGTACTCCATACACGGGCGAATGGTGGCTTTGTAGAGGTACAAGTAAGTAACTTTCTAGCACGAGAGAGCCCCACTTTCTTTGCAGCAGCCTTGGCAAGGATCTCGATGTATCTATTCCAACTCTTTTGTTTCTTGTGAACGTTAAGTCAAGGAGCTTGAACGAAGTGCTCTCAGAGGTTGGTAAGGTTTCATGTAATTATTAAAAGAAACGAGCTTTGTCTTGGCAGCGTTGAACGTTACCATCCATTTTTTACCCCATTCCACTACAGACTGAAGATCTTCCTCTAGTGTTTCTGCCATTACCTTAGATATGTACTCATTAGTTTTCCCCACTAGCCTGCTATAAAGCGTGGGGTCGTCTACAAATATACTCATCTCAGAGACAATTTTTCAGGCAAGTCATTTATGAATATCAGAAATAACAAAGGTCCAACAATCGATCCCTGTGGCACACCTGCATTTACATCAAATTTTTGCGACATACACCCATCGAAGACAACCTGGATTCTTCTCATTTAAGAAGGATCTAATGCTAAGCATTCGTCCATAGGATTTTATTTTCATCAGAAGACCATCGTGCCATACCCTGTCAAAAGCCTTAGATAGCTTCCCTCCCCTGCTTTATCCAGTGCTTGGTATAAACGTTCAGAAATTATAGTTAAAATATCTGCAGTAGAACAGGCTTGCCTAAATCCATATTGGTGGTCTGACAGAAATTTAGCACCTGTAAGGTGTTGAACTAGAGCTGGATTAAGGACTCAAATATTTTGGCGGAAAAAGGGAGGAGGCTAATTGGGCGATAATTTAATGGGTCTGTTCTTTCGTCAGAGTTTTTGTAAACTGGTACCATAGAAGCAGTTTTCCAGCAGCCAGGGAAGCAAGATTTGTTAAGGCATTTGTTAAAGAGTTTAGAGAGAACAGGAGCGACCTCAGCGGAGTATTTTTTTTTTTAATAGCACAGCCGGAATGAGGTCAGGTCCACATGCTTTTGAGGTGTCTAGGTTTTTTTATATGTACTTGGGAGGGCGTGATCTTTAGATCATCTAGCGTGCTTTCTGTCCGCAGAGGAAAATCAGGGAGGGAATGGCTTGCTGGGTCCAAGGTAGAGTTTGAGGCAAACTGACGAACAAGCATGTTAGCTTTCTCAGTTGCTGTGCAAACAACCTCATGATTGTTTTATAGTAGGGGTATTGTCGATTGCCCATTATTTACTACACTATTGTAGATTTTCCAGAAATCACAAGTTCCTAATTTTTGCGCTTCCTGGTGGTTTCAGTATATTCACTTTTAGCTGTTGCTACTTCTTTCTTACAATTATTTCTAGCTTCTATATACTTTTGTCTGTTTGTACAGGACTTATGGGTCTTACTAAAGAACTTTTATGTAGGAACATCTGCACCTCTGCTCCTGGCTAATAGGCAAAGAAGGAGTATGGAAGTCGGGCGATAAGCAGAGCCTATCTACTCTTTAAGCAGTTTAGGTTTGCAAACCGGTGATTTGATCAAGTCACCAACTTTAGGGAGGTTATCGTCCAGGACTGAGGAGCCCCCCCCCCTCCTCAGTTTTGTGTCAAGACGTATGAGGTCAGTGGCACAGGTTACAAATCAGAGTTTTCCTTCACCTAGATGGATGATCTAATCAGATCTACAGGGTCAACACCACCAAGAGTCCCCCCCCCGCACCTGGTTTCAAGGCCAGGTATTTCTATGACCCGCATGGATAGTTAGGATTAATAGAGTTAGTATCAAAGAATTAGTATCTGTTTTGAAGTTACACTCCTCAGAATAGGGATTAGATTGGAAGATGTGGTTACGTTTTGAAAGGAGTTATCAGTATGGGTTGTAGATTTGAATTTAATTACTAGGAACAAAAAGATAAAATATGGTTTTTGGATTTTTGTGACTAATTGGAAAATTATAGTATAAGGGTTGTATTGATTTGCTTCCCCACTGAGCAAATTAGGCATAAGGCCGTTTTTTAATGTGGAGAGAGAGGGAGGGAAAAGGGAACCAGCTCCCGATGGGTGGGAAATGGGAGCTGGATAGTGACAATTGGTATGAAGGGTTGCCCCTACATTGACCAAGGTCTGATATGTGGGGTTACCCCCACATATGGTCTTTGCTTGCAGTATCTGCCGGAACAGATACTACACTTTTGAGATATTAAATTTTTTATTCACAGGAAAAAAATACAATTAGGAAAATGAACAAAAAACTTAGGCACAAGGCCAACTCAAAAAGAAGGGGGGATGGTGAGGTTGGTTGATCCATCTCATCTCTTTTGTAAATTTTAAATGATTTTTCTCTCGGCCAGCCTCTTTTATCATGGTCACCCCTTTAAATTTGTATTTATATGTGTGTGGTGGGAGGGGGGGGGCCTACTTAAGCCCAATTTTAAAACATTTTTTATTTATACCAAAAAAAAAATACAAAGATAACAATCTTAATAAAATTTCATTTGTGTTGAGGAACTTGGGGGGGGGGGGGGGAAACAAAAAAAAAACCCGGTTAGTAAGGCCCTCCCAACCCTATCTGAAATGCTAGACCATTCGTTTCACTCTGGTTTGTAAAGGGACCAGGGTTTCGCAAGCAGCCTCTAAATGGAGGGGAGAGGGGTTGTGTCCTAAATAAGGGAGAAAAGAAAAAATTGGCGGTGAGGGCGGGGTGTTAGTGTTTGATTTAATTTCCTCCAAGCTGGGTTGAATTTCGAGAGGAAGGGCGGACAAAAAGAAAAAATTGTTTTTTGGGGGATATTGGAGGCTTTCTAATAAGGGAAACAAGATTTATTCGGCTGGTTGAGAGGCTGAAGGAAGTAGAATCGGAAAGGGGCGGTGGTCCGACAGAAACCCTAGAACTGAGCGCTTTACACCTAGGCAGGAAACACATATTCAAATTTGGCCCCTCTTCGTACACACAGACTTGCTAACTGTATCCATCTTCTTTCAAAAGCCACGCGATGCAGCCTTCTTCTGTCGCATCTGATCTTTACCTGTAGTTGGTGTTTAAAGAAAGCGATCAGATCCTGATCAGAAAAAGGCAGCACCCCCCGGCCATCTTGCAGTCTCGACGTCCAAATCACCATTCTCGCCACGGCCAGGATTGCGACGTAGACCATTTGTCTCTCCCGGTCCCACGGCAGTCTCACGTTGTCCACTACGTTTGATACAGTAATCGGGCGAGGATGCTCTGGATCGATGCGAGCCGTCACATCGCCAACATACGACCAGTACTGGCGGAGTTCGCGGCAATTGAAAAATGCGTGATCAGTTGTTTCTGCGGCCGTCGTCCCACAACGGGGAGAGGCAGGCGACTCCAAAAAACCAGAACTGCATTGTATATTGTTGAGGGGAAGCGCATTTCAGGCCAATCGCCAGGTCAGAGCGAACTCTGAATTGTCCAGAGGACTCGAACCTGGCTCCACGCGGAGCGGATCTCACTCTGCTGCAAACCCAAACGCGCACATAGCGAATCGGCGGCGGCCCCCTCACTAGATCCCTGTGGAGTTCCTTACGGGTAGCAGTAACAAGGTCGCTGGACCCTGGTAGTCGTTTTAGCGCGGCTCGGCACTCTTTCAGGAAGGCTGAATCTCCCCGCGGCCTGCGATGACTCTCAATAGCAGGGTCGAGAATGAGGTTGGGAAAGGCGGCAGTGATCGTGGGGTGCCACGGTTGATCGTCTTGAAGGTAGTGGCTAAGGAAGGCCAGCCTTTCGGCGTCTCGATGACACCTTAAGTCCGGCATTCCCAAACCTCCCTCACACGTATGTTCAATACAGACCTGTCTGCTTACCCAGTGTCTTCCTCTGTCCCAAAGGAGCGAGGACAAGAGCTGTTAAGTGTTGTGCAGGCAGAGGAAGTACGGCCAGTTGGTAAAGGATAAGAGGGAAGATGTATGTAGCGCATGCCTCAGCTCTACCCTTTAAGGGAAGTTTCCTAGGAAGCCACGTATTGACCGCAGCTGCCATCTTTGACCATACCTCTGACCAATTCTTATCAAGCTGGAGACCCGGTCCGAACCACATGCCGAGGATCCAAACCGGGCCATCCGTCCAGCTGAAGGGAGGCGGGAGGTTTGCGTTGCCACTCCAGGCGCCCAACCGACTAGCTGCGGTTTATCTTGACCCCCGTGATTCTTTCGTACTGTGTAAGCACCTTTGACACGATCTCAATGTCTCTGAAGCCCGACACAAAGACCGTGACATCATCGGCGAACGCGGATACCTTGGCAGCTGAGCCGCCAGGCAGAGCCATTCCGCGCAGGGCCGAATTTGCCTCCCCACGTCTCAGCTTGCGGAGCTGAGGCTCCAAGGCCAGGACGTAAAGCAGGGGCGACAGCGGACAACCCTGACGAACCGATCGAGAGATAAAGGGTTTAGAGCGCTTTCCGTTGACTTGCATGACAGCCGTGGGCTGTCGTTACATCACGGAGATCCACTTGCAGAAGTCGGGTTTAAAACTGGCGGCCTCTAAGACAGATGCCAGAAAATGATGGTCGACCCTATCGAACGCTTTGGACTGATCTAAGTTGATTAGCGCGGCTTCCATGTCGTCATCTATTCCCCTCTATAGGATCGTTCGGATCAGGTGCAAGTTGTTCTGAATCGATCTTCCCTTCACAGCGTAGTTCTGTTCCGGTTCAACCAACTCTTCGATAACAACCTGCAGCCGATTCGACAGGACCTTGGCCAAAATCTTCAACTCTGTTAAGCAGAGTTATGGGCCTGTAGTCGTCTAACTCTTCCCCACCATGCCAATCACCTTTCCTCAGCAATGTGATCATTCCCTTGGTTACCTGCCCTGGGATGGATCCCTGAGCAAACCAATGGTTGAACACATCCGTCAGAAGAGGCAGAAACATGGGCGACAGCCTCAAATACAGTTTGTATGGCAGACCATCGAGTCCTGGTGATCTGTCACAGCTGACCTGGTTCAGCGCACTAAGACCTCCCGCTGTCACCTGGCCCTCGCAACCAGCCGCGTCAAGACGGGGAGAGTCGGCCAAATAGTCGCTAAACTCAAGGACCGGAAGATCAGGCTGCTGCATAAAACGCTTCTCGATATCCCTCGCAGATCTCCAGAGTCGATTCAAGGGTGCGTCCATCCGGATGTCTAACTTTTTCAAAGTATTTGTCAGAGCCACGCCTAGAAATCTCACGACGCGTAACAGCGTCAGAGTTGACTGCTTCATCGCCTATCTTTCTAAGCCTAGCTCTGACTACTTGACCTTCGTAGCGCTCGCTAGTCTCGTGCAGAAGATCCTGCCTAACCCTATCACCCTAACTGACTGACCTAACCAAGTGAATGTGGGGCAAGATAGGAAATCTATTTCGCCTCTCCTAACTAGTATCCTGTCCAAATAGGTATTTGGATAGGAAAGAACGCTATTGGTCCACATCCACATCTCCCGCCCTGGATGCTCGACCTGAAACCTGTCGACCAGATCGCATCTAGCCATGAGGTCAGCCAGGATGGGCTCATCTTTCCAACCCTCTAGCTTCGCCTCCTACTTTATCTAAATCTGGGTCTAAGATGGCGTTCCAATCCCCCATTAGCACTACCCGCTCCTGACAATCTACAAACGTGTTAAGCTGACTGAATGAAACCCTCTCGCGAGCGATGCTGGGCGCATGAACCGCAACTACCGGAAACACAGAATCTTTTATGGCAGCATCGACCACGACCAGCCTGCCCACCGTATCTATGAACAACATCACCGTCGAGTTTGCTTCACTAGCAAGGAGACCCCCCTTCCCCGCGGGCTGCCATATGCTGAGAAAACTTCAAAATCCTGGTTCAGCACCTGACAGTCCACAGAAGAAACGAAATGCGTCTCCTGGATCGCAGCAACATCCACTCTCAGGGATAAGAGGTCGTGCCGGAGGCGAGACGCCCGGCCAGGTGATCTCAAGCCCCTTGCATTCAAACTGGCTAAATTTAAAGACATGGTACCTACCTTTAAGGTGTGTTACACTTGACTCCAAAGTTGGTCGGCGTAAGGATGCCGACATTGTACGCAATGCCCAAGGAGGTCAGGTTTTTCAGGTCCTGGCCTTCTCACAATGCCGCCAACGTCTAAGGGAAAGGTCAATTTTAGGGCCCTGTAGAGAGACGGATGGACCCACACTGAGACCCTTCCCTTGCATTATTTTGACAGCTCATCAAGGGAAGAGTCGCTTTTTTTTTTTTTTTTTTTTTTTTTAAACAGTTCAATTTCCGGAGAGGCCCCTTCCGCTGCCTCCAGAAGTGACCACAAGTTGCTCTTGCAAGCCTCTGGAGTTCTAACGAAAGTTATTAGGAGCGGCGCATCCGGGAAATTTGAGGGGATGTTAACTTCTTTCCCCTCTATCTGGCCCGAAGGCCAGAAACAACAGAAAAAAGGCAAGCCTATTTTCTATTTATTTAAAATTATAGTATAAGGGTTAGAGGGTGTTTCGAAATGCTGTTAGGTATTGGTTTTCATGCAAAGATAATCACCAGTACGTTAAGTGTGTCAGAAATTTCGTGAAAATAGTGAATAATTCCACCCCATCTTTCCAAGCTTATAACTCCTCGAAAAATGTAATTCAAGCCCTAATGTTTTTTTAAATTAAAGGAGCAAGGACCAAGGTTTCATTAAAATGGACCCCCCCCCAAAAAAAAAAAAAACCCGTGTTTTTTTTTTTTTTTTTAAAAGGTTTTAAACTTCGGACTTTACAGGTAAATTTCTAAAAAACTTTTTTTGTTGTTTTAAATTTGAATGTATTATTTATTGACCTTTTCTCTTCAATTTGTGACTTTGGTACATAAATTATTTTTTAATAGACACTTCAAAATGGGAGGCGTGAATTATTCGACCCCGTCTTTCCAAGCTTATAATTACTCGAAAAAAAAAAAAAATAAAAAAAATAAATAAATAAATAAAAAAGTAATTCAAGCCCTAATTTTTTTTTTTTCTTTTTCAATTAAAGGAGCAAGGACCAAGGTTCCATTTAAAAAAAAAAAAAAAAAAAAAAAAAAAAAAAACGTGGTTTAAAAAAAAAGGTTTTATACTTCAAACTTTACAGATAAAATTCTAAAAAACACTACGTTTTTTTTAAATTTGAATATATTATTTATTGACCTTTTCTCTTCAATTTGTGAGTAAATTAAATAAATACTCTTAGGTTATGTTTTCTGTAGTTATTTAAAAAAAAAAAATTTGCTTTTTTTATGAAAATGCATTTTAAATTATAATTTTTTAAAAAATTACTTTTTATAGGAACATTACGACAAAAGCCCCTAAGTAGAAAAGCAACTTGCCTTTGTTTTGACAACTTTCGAATCTATAGTAAAACAAACCCTGAATTTCAGTATATTAGATTTGAAATCTAGAAGATGCGTATATAAATGGAATTTGTTTCTTTGTACCACTGATCATTTCAGCGTCCTAAATTATCTGCAACAAAATAACATTCCCTTAGTAAATGTTATCTCCCTTAGATAAAGACTAAATTCCAAACAAGCGCCTTTTTATAGGCTGAAGCTATTTTAATAGCTATTCAAATTTAGCTTTTAATAACTCATTAGGTACGTGCAAAATAAATCGCCGATGTTCAAAACATATGAACATTTGGAACTTGTACAGTTTAGTCAAGACATTAAAAAATGAAAATATCCAAAAAAGATTATACTGTATATATCCGTTTTGGACTGAAGATCCCCAGAGGAAAATTTTTTTTTACTTAATTTGATTGAGCATTTTTTTTTTTCTTTTTTACAGCACACGTTTTTCATGAAGGTAGCCAACTTAACATGCCACAGGGAGGTGACAAGTCACCTTACTACGCGCGTCCGTATCATGTAAAAATAGGATAAACGATGGCGATGAGTTAGTACAAAATAGCGCGAGGATGCAAACGGTAAATTTGCGACGGGTTTGAATTGCAGATTCGTTGTCAGCGACCCCGAAAACCTCTAAAAAACCAAATTTTATTGGTCAGTGTTCTATTGCAGTTAAAGTAAACATTTACCGTTATCGAGATATAAAGTGTTATGCATTGTATTGGACGGCCATTTTTTTTTTTTTACGCACGTGCCATGTCAGTCATAAGAGTGCGCGTGCACGCGCGTAAAGATGGCCGCCAAAGAATACAATGCATTATACAACTTTTTATATCTCGATAACTAAATATTTCTGCAAGATTTTCATGCTATTTTCGTATTCAGCATAGCCGAAAACCTATATGTCGTCGTTGAAAAGAAAATTGTGGAGGTGGACATAATCTGAAAATTTACCTCGATAACTAAGATGTGCAAAATTTCAATGCGATGTTCGTATTCAGCAAAGTCGAAAACCTTTAAAGGGGTCATTTAAAAGACTAAAGCAATGTTATCCACAATGTGGACAAAAACCACGTGAGATGAGAAAATCTGGGTGTTCCTTGTCACAACTGAGCTAATTAAAACGTTAAAATATAAAGGATAAAAAATTTTTAAAAACATTAGTAAAAGATAATACAAAGCCCCCGGCTAAAAAAAAATAAAAAATAAAGGTACTTTAGTGTGATGTCTAAAATAGTAATAAATGTAAAAATAACAGATCAAATGATATTGCCACGAACAAGTCATTTAAAATATTCGAGTTATATCCCTTGTGTATGAACTCTCCGTCTACTTAAGAAAAATACGATCTTTAGATATTTTTTAGTAAAAAAAAAAAAAAAAGTTTTGGTATTGTTTAATCGATCTGTCAACTATTTTAAGCACAAATAAAATATCAAAAGCAGTAAAATTGTACTTACGAGGGCTGTTCACCATGTATAGGTACAAATTTAAAAAAAAGTAAAAAAAAAGTTATGCTTGGCTGATCAGATTAGCATAGTAAATTCGGGTATAGTGACTACACAAAATGAAACTCGGGTCCCTAAAAAAGGAGAAAAAAGTTTTGTAAATCGATTTAAAATTTATTTCATATTTATAAACGTTCTCTAAATCGTATATCAAACGCAAAATTTTACAAAAGTGATTTTTGAAGTGTGTAAAAACTGCCGTTTTGTTCTTGTTTCAGCGACTCGAATTTCACTTTGTGTGGTTGTGACAACCACTGGTTGTCGGTTACTGTAAATTAGTTACCGGAGCAACGTGGGCAGCCATATAAGCATCTTTAACGATTAAAGCAAAAATAAAATTAACATTCAGAAAGAAAAGATTGCAGATTAAAGATTTTGTCTAAAAAAAAAAAAAAAAAAAAAAAAAAAAAGACAAACAACAGGATTTATTTATTGTTTATTTATCTGAATGAAGAAAAGATGAAATTCATCACCAGTACAAATTTGTGAAATGCCGGTCCCACCAATAAAGGTCCAAGATTGAAATTTGAACCCCTTTTTCTTATAAAGTACCAACTTGTAGAAGGGGTTAGGGTTTAAAATAATAGCAATGGAATTGAAAAAATGGGACATAAGGAGGGGGCAATTTGAAAACAACATAAGGAGCGGGATGGTTTAAGGGGGGGGTTGCTTGGACGAGATGGTAACTTTTCAACTTTTTAAATTTATGGTTTTAATTATTTAAGCTATTATTAGTAACAAATTCAAACAAACTGCACCTTATTAATCTCAACAAAAAGTATAACCAACATCAAAACCCACCCAAAAAACCAAAGTCTAACTTAAGAAAAAATATAACTTCATATTTTTAATCCTAAACAAAATTTAGATTTTTAAGTCTGAATATTTTTAGTGTAGGTCTTGTTTGGTTATTTTTTTTTTAATCTTTTTTAAGTTGTTTTGCATTTTTTTTTAAAGATTTTTTTTTTAAAAATATCTTTTGCGGGTTGCCAACTAGTGTTTTTGCCAAGGCCACCAGCAAGTTTCAGATTCAAGTTTTTTTTTTTTAAATGTTCATTTTTTTCCATTTTTAAAAACATTTTACAGATTTTTATTTTGTTAAGTTTTCATTTTACTATTTTTTTCTGCTTTTTTTTTTTAAATATTTAAATCATTCGTTTTGTTTTCTCATTTTTCCTGAGAATAAGATCATTTAGATATTTTTTTTCTTAAAAACATTTTTAAGAGGAAAAGAGGGAAGAAAAAAATATTCTCTGAAAATAACCATTCTTTATTTGTCTTTCAAACATCAAAACAAAAACATTTGTTTTTGTGGAGGGACTTGTTTTTCTACTACACAATCTACAAGTGAGCTTGAAATATATATATATATATATATATATATTTCATAGAATGGTTACCGAGTGTAAATTACAGAGAAGAGGTCATCAAATGAAATCAGACTAGTTATTTTGATATATATATATATATATATATATATATATATATATATACTAAAGTTTTAAATTTCAGTTTTTGCTTGAATTTACCTATTCAGGTTTACGTTAAAAATTAAAAATGGAAAAACGGAAAAAACCCACTGTGGCCATCTTTAATAAATGTTGCACGGGCAAACATTGTAAAAATTAGATAGGATTTTAGCTTACATATATATTAAAGGGTAGGAAACGATTAAAAATGGTTCACCTACAAATTTAAGGGATAAAAAGAAAAGACAAAGAAATAAAATAGAACACATGCGTGTGTGCAATACAAACACGTGGGGATAAGAATTAAAAAAGAAAAAGAAAAACTTGACAGAAACTAATGCAAAAAATGTTGATTTCAGTCCGGTGACCAGAATTTTATTATCTTAGATTTTTGTTTTACTATTTTTTTCATTTTGTTTTTCAGTTTTTAAAAAGAGGGCAAATAAGCTTTAGTGCATTATCTTCACATCTTCTCCAACGTCACCTTTGTTTTTATATTATTTTATTTTTTTTTTTTAATCTTTTCTATTTTCCAATTTTTTTTTCATTTTTAAATTTCTGATTTTTTTGGTTGTTGCAGCAGCAGGAGGAGATTTTTTTCTTTACCATATTTTTTTTTTTTATTTCCTAAAGATTTTTGTAGTTGGGGTTTCAGAACGGCCAGATATGGCAGTTCAGTTCACACCTCACGTGGTGTTCATCGGATATACTATCATAGTAGTTGTAGTAACAAAACAAAAAAAATTTGCAGAACAAGATTGATAAACACATGTCCGTCTGTCCGTCCACGTATGATAGAGAAAAAAAAAAATGGACTGACCACTCAAGGAGGGCAGAGGACAAACTAACCCAACCGAAGAGGCACCTTACACAAGACTTTACTCAGTGTTGAGATTGAAATTGCGTGTGTGCAAGGCTTATAAAAAGTGAGATGGAGAGAGGGAACACGTGTGAAGAAATGCAGCAAAAGTTTTAAGACAGACAAATTAAAATAAAGAGTTTAAGAGACATGCTTACACGGAAATATTGAGGGTTCTGGTGATGAGGGAATAGAAAAAAAAAGTGAATATTCTTGTTTTGTTTCGTGTAGCCCTTTGACTACTCAACTTCTTCATTCTTTCTTGACATTATTCACACCAGTGGGATTAGCAGCTTCCTTAGCTTGGTGGGCCTGGAGGACTGCTAGGGCCTCTTCCACTTTGGCCCTCAGTGACTCGTGAGACTCCAACATGTGCAACAGCTCCGAATTATCTATTTCTAACAACATTCCAGTGATTTTGCCAGCCATCTCTGGGTACATGCGCTGAATCAGAGGGAACAAGCGCTCGCCAAGCATCTGCTTTTGTTCCTGAGGAGGTGCAGCAGTCAGCATGCCCGAAGTTAGGGGCTCCTGTCCGTGCACAACTACGGCCTGTTGTTGGGCTTGCGCCTGGGCCTGGCTTGGGGGCAACATGGGCTGCATGCCAGCACTTGTAGCCGATGGGGCTGGTGGCCTCAACTGGTTGTATTTACTGTTGAAGCCAGGCCTCAAGTGATTCTGAGGAGGTAGGTTCGCCGGTGTAGGCCTGCCAGTGACTGTTTGCGGTGCGGCCACTCTCTGTCCGGTAGGTTGTCCAGTAATAGGTCGGGCATTAAGGTTGCTGCGGACTGCAGTTTGGGCACCCGTCGGACGGGGTGTCCTTATCTGTTGTGTAGCGGCCATAGGCTGGTACGTAGCGGTCTGCTGGCCCGTGGTTGGTCTCACGGTTGGCCAACGTGGACCTGGTCCGGTCCTTAACTGCTGTACTTGAGATGGGTAATATCTTTGAGTTTGCGGGATGGTAGGAACAAAGTAGCCGGCGGTAGTATTATTAGGTTGGAATAATTGTCCCATCTGGCTGCTAACTTGGGTCCTCATACTAGCGATTCTTTGGATGTACTGGGAGGCCAATTGAGCTTTCCGCTCTTCCTTTTGTTGGGCCAATGCAACATAGAGGGGTTTGTAAACTAAGATGCGGCCGTTCATCTCGGTGACGGCCTTCGTCGCTTCCTCGGGTGAGGAAAAGCAAACGAACCCGAAGCCTTTTGATCGCCCATTTTCCGTCATAACTCTTGCACTGGTGATCGTGCCGAACTGAGAAAATTCTTTGCGTAGACGCTCGTCATCAATAGCATCATCTAGGTTTTTCACGTAGAGATTAACACCTTGATAGCGGTTGATACGCTCTAGCTTTAACTTTTCAAATTTCTCTTTTAGTTCAGCCTGTCGTTCAGCTTTTTTCTGGGCACGGCCTGCATATATCTGGCGGCCACCGATCTCCATGCCATTTATATCCGATACAGCACTTTCAGCAGATTCAGCTTCTTCAAAGCTCACAAATCCGAATCCTTTCGACTTGCCTTTATCATCGGTGATAACTTTAGCACTGGCTATTTTGCCAAATTTCTCAAACATCTGTCGCAGTGTTTCATCATCCAGTTCGTCGCTAAAATTCTTAACATAAACGTTAGTGAATTTCTTGTACTTATCTCCAAGCTGTTGCATCCGTTCTCGGCGTGGTATAAATTTGCCGACATAGACTTTTTTACCGTTAAGCAACATACCATTAACTTTTTCAATGGCGTTGCGAGCCGCCTCACCAGTCTCAAAGTGCACGAATCCGTATCCTTTCGAGCCATTTTCATCAGAGACGATTTTACAGGATAGGATGTTGCCGAAGGCGGAAAAAGTGTCGTAGAGTGCTTTGTTGTCAATACTTTTATCCAAGTTTTTAATGAACACGTTGCCGACTCCGGATTTGCGAAGGGATGGATCTCGCTGCGACCACATGATACGTATGGGTCGGCCTTTTATAGCATCAAAATTCATAGTATCCAGGGCTCTTTCAGCATCTGCAGGTTGTTGAAAATTGACGTAGGCATAACCGAGTGAACGGCGAGCGATCATATCCCGACACACACGAATGGAGGTGACCGGGCCGGCCGTGGAAAATTTTTCGAAGAGTAGTGCTTCTGTGACGTCAGGATGTAAGTCGCCTACATAAAGTGAAGCCATCGGGTAATTGGGGGCTGTTGGATTCATTTTGTGAAAGTTTTTGTGTAGATGAAGTTCTTATAAGTTTTGTTTAGTTAATATTTTTTTTGTTCTCCTCTGCTGGCAATATGAAAGCCTCCTTGGTTGGAAAAGACGTCCTGCTTTCCAAGTAATGTCTGCAATGGTGGAAAACCAAGAGGCGGAAGGACCGGGTGTAAAAGTTGATCTGACCCGTCTGTAAAATAGTCCCCCGTTTTATGCGGTCAGACTTCCTCAAACAGCTCCTTTTATACACGCCCGTTGCTTGACCACGTGTTTACATTGCATTGAAATATATTTGAAATAAAAACAATAAATGATAAAATGCTTGAAATACTCTAAAAATAAATATTATGGAAAAAAACGTTTAATAAACGGGTTATTTTCGTATCCTTCAATTAAATTAATAACTTTATGATGAAAACAAAACTTCCACGCTTATATTTATATTAGTATCGTACAATTATATATATATACTTTTAAATCAAGCTCAATTTTGGCCGCAAGTTGCGTAAAAATATTTTTAACAATAAATTAATACTCAGTGTTTACACTTTCAACGCGGAACTTTATATCAAGGGGAAAATAATGTTTTGGACGCCGCAGTCACGTGATATAGTTTTGTCATAATAGCCTTGATGACAAATGTGTATTTCGTAAAATATTTATTGTATGATAATTTTTTACATTTAAAATATTTAAATGAAGTGTTTTCTTTGTCTGTACTTAAAAAAATCTGTTTTTTTAAAATGTTTTAATTGTTAATAACTATATAGAAATAGGTACTTTTCTCGAACGCGCAATGATACAAAACGCGCCTAAATAAGCTTATCAATGCGCATGAATATATTGAAACGCACCTAACAACTGTTATTTTTTTTTTTTAATTTTAATTTTGAAATTTCAATAATTTTGGTGTTTAAAATTTTTAAATTGTATTTTAAGAAGGCACCTGCATAAGCTCATTTTTTTTATATATATAATTTATAAAATATTATATCGATTTCGGAAAGGAAGTTACTGCTCAATTTTTACTCCCCTACCCTACCCTTATCTTTTTTATTCGAAGTACTCGTACTACTATATTAAATTACTACTCTATTTATAATTTATTATTATTTTCGGATCGGAATATAATTTAAAAAAAAGATTGACGTGTAATAATATTTTAAGTAAATGCGCCAGAAAATATTTAGTTCGAGATTATCGAAACTCACTCACTCTCTCTCATATATATATATATATATATATATATATATATATATATATATATATATATATATATATGAGGTTTTTCTAGAATTGGATTAAGAATTATTATTTTTTATTCTCATTTAAACCTTTTAAAAATATTTTTCAATTCTAAATTTCATTTTAAAATACTGTGTTCATATTTATAGTCATTGAGATTCGCTGCACTGAGGAGGAGCGCCATATTGAAGGTTTAAATGTAGTAGCTGTGCGCAAAGATCGAAAAACATGTTCATTATATTTTATAATTATTTACGTTAATTTCGCTGGGCGGACGTACACGAGTGCCATCGGTTCCGATGTACGCAGTTCGAATTAGGGCGCGCCTAGTTTTTCTTATTTATTATTGCTTTGTTATTTTGGCTTGTCCGGATTGTTTTTATTTATTTTTTATTTTGGATGGATATTTTTTATTGTGGCTTGAACTTTGCGAATTATTTTGTTATTATATGATTTTTTGAAATACATATCGGGATCAGTAGGAGAAATGAAATGGTCTCATGTCGATGAGGTCATGTATAGAGAGGCTTATAACATGAAAAGTGAAAAAATATGGGATAATTTTAAAACATTTTTAGAGCATGTGCATGAAAAATATGGTAATTAGAAAAAAAAGGGTTTGTACACATAGATTCGAAAAAGTTGTCAAAAAACAAATATATAACAAATAAATGTTACCGAAGGCAAGATAAGTTACTTTTAACTGGATATGTTTTTAGTGTTTTTATTTAATGTAACATGTTTATTCAACTCGAAAAACATACAGTGTTTACCGGTTTATTGGAAAGTTAAAATGGCGCTCGTGACTCTCTCTTTGACACGATAAGTTTGGGGAAAGGAGTTAAAAATAAATTTTTTTTAAAACTAGACAAAATACCCACCGAATATATGTCACGGTAACATATATTGAGCGAGTTTCTAACAGTATTTTGTCTAGTTTTTATTTTATACTCCTTTTCCCAAATTTATCCAGTTAGGTAGAAAAGTAACTTATCTTTCCTTTGATAACATTTATTTGTTTTTAGACATTTTTTTCGAATCTGTGTACAGTAAATACAACCCCCAAATAATTATTAAAGCAGTAGTGTTAGTGTACTGTTGAGTGTTCTCGTCGAGTAGTTTTTATTTTATTCAAGAAGAGTTTGAATAAACATGTTTCATTAAATAAAAACACTAAAAACTTATCCACTTGGGTAGAAAAGTAACTTATTTTGCCTTTGATGACATTTATTTGTTATTTTTTTTTATTTTTTGTTTTTTACTACTTTTTCGAATCGATGTTTACGAGTAATACAAAACCGGTTTTTTTTTTTGTCCTGAAATACAAATTTTATTTATTTTTAATGTATATAAAATTTAAGATTTATTCTCAATTTTTACACGTCGCAACCATTTTTTTTTTTTTTTTTTTTTCGAGAAAAAATATCGACTACCGTTTTCTTTGTTTTCGATTTTAAATCCATTAGACGCTGTGAAAACCTTTTTGTTTTTATTGTGGGTAAAAAAAAAATAATGTTTATAATGCTAGAAAATGTTTGTGTGTATAATGAAATCGTTAAACAGTAAAGTATATTTGAGTAAAAGCGAAAACATGCCTGCCAGCGATTTAACACATTAACTCAAGTTAAAAATAAATAAATAAATTAGAATTTTATTGCAAGACAACTATTATGATATTAATAGTCATATTTTTTAACTAAAATAATACACGGATCTGTTCTTCAGATGCTCCACTTCAATTTCTTGTTCTCTGTCGGTGGAGGAGAGGTCCTTCACGACTGAGACAATTTTTATTTTTGTTCCTTTTCTCCACGTTAAAAAACGACCCTGGTGTCTAACTCTGTCCCGTGAGGAGGCATTGTAAATAGGAAAATAATACACGGCTAAGGGGAGGTATTATTTCCGAGTAGAATAATTTTGTACTACTTTTATGTCTTCTTACGGAGATTAAAACCCAGATATATTGCTGCTAAACCTTATATTTAGAATCCTTATTTTAATTTCGATAAAAATCAAAATGCATGATTTTGACTAGAACATGCCCAAATTGTGAAGCTTTAAAGAAGTCTTAAGAAGAGAATGAAATTCAGGGAATCCAGCTGAATTGGTGTTTATTCATTATGGATTAAATTTAATGCAAATCTAAAATCTAAAAATTTTCTATTGTGATGTTGTGCCCATATTTAAATAGTAAAAAAAAGTTCACCAATTATTTTACTGTGATAATTTTTTTGTCTTTTACACAATGCACATTACGGCTATTGGTGCTTAAAAAACATGTCTCCAACATTTGACAACTTCCATTTGCCCTTTTTGACGTCACATTGCCTTTGGCACTTACCATTCAATTTTTATGACATCCATTTTCAAGTTTGATCTCTATTCATTCTTAGAGGCAATGGATAGTCCCTGTTATTGTGAAGCAAAGGTTGTGCAATCACAACTACACCTCTTCTGAATCGGTATTGCTGTAATCTAGTGGCAAGGAGAAGTTCAAGATGACAAAAATCAATACCAACATAAGGGGAGCCCTCTTATATGCAGCAACTGGTATTCTCAAATAGTTACCCATATAGTACTGACTAGGCTGAAATTTTTTTATGGTAGATCCAGAAACTGGGTTCTCAACGTGATTATGTTCGATATAAATTCTTGATTCATTGATTCTATCATTTCTTACAAACCAGAGGATTCTGTTGTTGCCATTGGTTTCCCAGATATCTTTCTAATTAGAATTTTTTCTAGAAAAATATGAGGTATTCACAGGAGGGAACACATAATGGTTGCCTTAATGAAAGTGTTTCTGTAGTACAAACTGGATTCGAACTTGACGCATTAAGGTTGGCAGTCGGCTTAGCTATTGTCACCACTCATACTCTTGATAATCCTCATGAAATAATAGTAATGACGTGTTACCATTATGTTTTTGTTTAGGCTAATAAATTTTCAGGACCCCTATGTAAGACAAGATTTACATAGAGAAGGAAAACTGAAATCATCAAACAATTCACAGGTTAACATGAATTGGAAAATATTGCTAAGGCTGCTGACAGTATCCTATATCTCTACAAAGCCACTCTCTGCCTATGTATGGAATATTGTTGCCACATATGGGCTGGTTTATCAACCACTAGTCTCTCTCTTTCTCTCTCTCTCTTAGGCATGGTACAAAAAAGAGTTTCCAATCTAATAGATTCAGAACTGTCTGTAATACTATTTCTGGTCTCGGACAATTTCAAACAACCTTGTTGGCAGGCTGAAAATCAGGTATGGTCATGGGTATTTGACACTTGGTCAAAAAGATCCCAGATTGTTGAGAAATGATAAAACAATTTCTTGTTGGAGATATCGGAGAGGTAAGGTCTCTTAGTGTTTAGTGGGGATGATTGTTTTGAAATGGCGCTGGCAGAATATCACCAGGGTCACCATGATATCGGCCATGTGTCTCATGTTGAAGAAGAATTTAAAGACAAAATCTAGTGTCGATAACGGTTATAAAAAGCAAACAAAAAGGACCATTGTCATGTTGTTTGGCTAGACCGGAACAAAAGGACAGCTTGATATCAGTGAAGACGTCGTGTACAGCCATTTGTTTACTATTCAAAAAAAAAAAAAAACTAAATAAATTTTGATTTCATTTTGCCAATAAAGGAATCAACAACCAAAGTACCCATCGTGTAAGTTTGATAATAAAATTCTTTAGATCAAAAGAGAAAGAAAACAAAGAGATTTCAGAGGAAGAAGGGAGAGAGTAGGATCTCGGAAAGGAGAAAAAAGTGTGGAAAAAAAAAGAAAGAAAAAAGGAAGAAAGAGCAATCTTATAAAGTTGGTGGGGGGGGACGTGATGTTTTTCATAAAACTAGAAGCTTGGCGGCGGGGGGGGGGGGTCTTTTGTCTTGATCGGCTAGGGTGCAGGTCTGTGTTTTATCTTGTCTTTTCTCTCACAGTCGACCCAAGCCACTCTGTGAAAATAGCAAAAACCGAGAGTTAATCTTAGAATTCTTAAGTGTGAGAAAACTAAATGAAGAATTTGATTTCAATTGAAAACCCTGCACCCAAGAAATAGTCTTTTGCTTAAACACAGAGAAATCTTGGAACTAATTTTTCTTTGTATGAATTGCTTATGAAGTTATTTTATGTAAATAATTATTTTTGTTTATAAGAAAATGATCTCCGATGTTTTCATTGATTATTAACTGCCTTTTGACTTAAAAGTAACACAGTTGATTGCAGATCTACTCTGAATCTGATACCAAGCTGCAGCTGAGAGAAGCAGCATTTCCATTTTGAGAGAAGAAGCATTACCAACCATTCACCAGAGCGTCTACAGAGGAAGAACTCAACCACAGCATCTGACAACAAACATCTTTAGCATAAAAATTCTTTATTTATTTGGAAATCAGTGACCTCATAAAGAATGAATGGCTGCTTTTGGTAAGTTTTGAAAAAATGAATAAAAATAAAGCTCATTTTGTGCCATTATCCAATGGCTCTGATTTATCTATATAAATAAAATAGTCAAAGTGCTTCATTACGCCAACTGAAGACACCTCACAATTTTTCAATAAAATGATGACTTTTAAAGGTGTTTGGGTATGCTGAAGATGAATATCGAAGGGAAAATTAGCTTAGACAAAACGTTTCAAGATATAAATACCTGTATTTTGCAATGTAAATCACTGGCGGCCATGTTTGAATGGGCAGCATATGAAAGCGGCAAACTCTAAGTTTTTTTTAGCGCATTATTATAGAACACATCAGTTTTTTTTTAAAGTTTCATCTTTTTTTTCAGGTGATATTATAGAACCCTAACCCTGTCCCTAAACCTAACTCTAAACCTATCCTTAAACTTAACCTTCGCCCTAAACCTAAACCTAACCCGGGGTATCACTTCCATATGTGTGTGCACTTGTTTGTTAAATTCTGACATTGCGTCGATGTAGTTGTATTTACACCGGACACAGGACATTTTTTTTATTAATTATCTTGCAATTGGAATTATCTTTCTTTGAAATTTTTTTTTAATTTTGAATTATCTTGAAATTTCCTTGGAATTTTATTGAATTTGAATGCTTGAAAGTAATTTTTTGGTGGAATTAGCTCGACATTGGAATTAGCTTGAAATGATGTTGAATAAACGTTTGAATTTTGTAGAATTAACTTTGCAGTTCATATGCGCATGCTTACTGAACCATTTCATTGAAACAACAAAGATGGCGGCAAATTCAAACTACTAGAAATTACATTGCATAATAAATACAGGTATTTATATCTCAAAAACTATATATCTGTGCTAATTTTTCCTGCAACATTAATTTTCAACATACCCAAAAACCTATAAAAGTCATCATTTTATTAGAAAATGTTGAGGCAGGCATTTGGCGTAATGGAGCACTTTCACCAATAAAACAGTAGAGTATGTATGTGTATCTGTCTGTGTGTAAATATTTAACCGATAAACTCTTAAACTACTGGTCATATAACATTGAAATTAATAGAAAATAGTAATCATACGCCAAGGGCGGTTTATAACGAGTAACGACTAAAAGCTTTGAACGAATGGATGAATAACACATACAGAAATAAGGCTGGCAAGTTGAAATGCAAAATGTTCTTTTCAACTTACCAACATAGTTCTATTACTTTTGCGCATACGCAAATTCATTCATAGTTTAGGGTGGTTTAATTTTATAACTTTCTTATTTATCTGCTGGGTTAGCTCAAACGGTAGCGAATACGACTTGAGCAACAATTGGAGTGCTAAATGTTTTGGTTTCAATTCTAGCTGATTGAGATCAGAACTATATATAAGGTACAATATAATATTCAATAGAGAATTGGCTCTGTAATAATAAATACAAAATCTCCTCCCTCTCATTCTCTCACTCCTCTCTTTTAATTATTCAAGTCATTCACCTTCACCCATTACCCTTATAATTCACTCTTTTCATGTCATTCGCCCTTCCTCCCACCATCTAAAACGTTCATGCACAGATATAAAGTGTACACAGTGGAAAGCAAGACGATATTTACTTATTTTTAATGGAAATCGCCTGAGACAAAGCATGAAGCCACTTGATGTAAGGAGCTAACATGAACAAAAGCTGATTATTGCAAAGACAGCAGATGGCTATTGACCTTAGTCTTGAAAAGACCAAGGCCGTAGGTAGAAGGAAAACAGTGAGCAGGAAGAGAGATCCACAACCTTGCAGTTTTTGGAAAGAAGCCACTGGAATACAATGTATTACAATGATGTATTAAAACAATGAATTGATGGAGACCTCTAGACCAATGAGTCAAACGAGCTGGAACAAAGGAAGCAGAGAATAGATCAGACAATTCTGAGGAGCACATGCCATTATAGTATTTGTAGAAAAGACTGAGACTAGCAACATCACGTCTACGAGAGAGAGAGATTAAGATGGAGAAAAATGTGTGGGACCAATCAAATTACAGATATGTTTCTGCAATTCATCAAGAGTCTTCAAATGGGACATAGATTCATCAGTCCAAATATGACAACAGTACTTCATACATGGTCTTATGGTAGATTTGTACAGATAAAGAATAGCCTCGGGTGTGAGAAAGTGTTTAGAGTGATAGTGAGAACCGATTTTACGAGAATCAGAAAGCGCAATGGATTTAATATATGGACTCCAAGAAAGATTTTGATAAGAAAGACCAAGAAGTTTTAGAGTTGATTTCTCATCGAGAGCAGAACCATTCATAAGAATCCTAGGAAGGAAAGAGACACGCCTGTGATTGAAGGACAATAGCTGAGTCTTAACAGAATTAAATGAAACAAGCCATTTCTTATTCCTAATCCATAATAGAACCCAAATCAACTTCTAGATCAACTTTATATTTCAACCGATCCAAGAAAGATGGGCAAGAAGCAATACCAAAATTGAGAGTGGTGTCATCAGCATAAATGTTAATTTTCCTTATAATATTCTCTGAAAGGTCATTCATATAGAGAAGAAACAGTGTTAGGCCTAGATAAGAACCCCTGAGGAACACCAGCATTGATAAGGAAAAAAATGAAGATACTTCATCATCAAGAGTTACTCGCAAGCTTAGATCAGAAAGAAAGGACCAATAGATCATCAGAGTTTCAGTAGTATATAATCCGTTGGGTCAGTATTTATTTATATATATATTTTTGAATGTATTAAATACATAATGAAAAAATAGTTAAATATAGAAAAATTAAATAGAAAACAAATGAATGAAAGATTAACTGGCTTTGTTCAGATCAACAAAAATCTTCAGAAAAAGTGAAGATTCAAAATTTATTGAGAAAAACAACAAAACATTGGGGGAAAAAAAGACATGTAATCGAAGTGTACACATCTCCGTACAAAATCAAAATGCATAAATGCGTTTGTACACACATCGTCTGCGCGTACATTATCCTAAATAAAAACAAATAATTATTAGGTCCTGGATATGACCTTAAACTATATCTGATGATGAGGCTCCAGCTTGCAGGCTTTGGGGAGTGTGGAGCTACCCTTTAATTGCCATTGCTTTCAGGTCCACTCTGACCTGGAGTGGTAGTACCTGTAAGGGTCCCAACTATGGGTTAAATAAAAACCGACTTGAAAAAAACCCAAATATATTCTATTAAAAAATTGTTCTTCTGAACCACTGGATTCGGCATTAAATAGCCTGAAAAGGGTTGATATGCCGTAAAACAAAAACAACCAAACCAAACCAAACAAATGATTATATTTTGGACCAATCAGAAAACTTTCTGAAATTATTTGAAATGGTCTTTCTGGAAGCTACCTAAACCCTTTAAAAGCCAGATTTTTCTTCACTAAACCAGTGGAATCCAGTTGATCTGAGTCTATGGATCGGTGTCACTGGCGCCCCACTGTAGGCATTAATTTTGGCAAGATTTCTCTCTACTCATGCACGCAAATATTGACGAACACACAGACACAAAAAAATCATCACATTATCGTCTGCAAATCTGTATAAACTTTATTCATTGAGATATTCCAATCTTTTTCACTGAACTCCAATTCTAATACGAAATCAAATACACATTGATTTTTATAAACAGCCTTCAATAAGTTATCATGTATAAAAATGAGCAGAAAAGTTTTGAATACGATTTTCCTGAAACTCACGACTTTTAATTAATCAATTCAGACTTCTAATGTCTCAGCTATTGTTTTTAGAAGAACTCTAAAAATATTCTTGAACATTCTGTTTTTCCTATTGCTGTAAACTTCCATTTTAAACATATATAAAATATCTCTTTAGTGAATATATGCCTTTCATAACTAATTATTTTTTGTTTTGTTTATCGTATGACAATGTCTCTCGTTTTTCTTACTTAATTTATAAAATTATATTTAATTATAAAACTTGCAAATATTTTTCACAGAAAATATTTCTCTGAATTTAACTCAACCCATAAATACTAATCCCATATCAAAACATCTGAAAGTAAAACCCTAAAACCGGCATGAACACATTCCTAAAAACCAATGAACATCAGGACCGACATCCCTAAAACTGATGATCGAAATCTCCCATGGACATGAAACAGGATTTTTAAACACATTTGTAATTATATCAACATCCTGTTTCATATCTTTTTTTTTTTTTTCTGTGTTTTGTCGTTTTTCGCAATCAATTTTAAATCTTCATTTTTTTTCTGAAGACTTTCATTGATCTGAATAAAATCAGTCAACATCTTTTTTTTTCCTGTGTTTAATTGTTTTTTCTTTCTGTTTTTTTTTTTTTTTTTGTATGGTCTGACCCCACAACATTTTATTTTGTGAGATAGTGTATTTTATTCTCACATTATTAAATGTAGACATTCTTAACTTTCACATTGGTTGATAAAACAGTTATGACTGCTGCTGTTTTAAAATAAATAAACGAATCTACAGGTTTTGGCAACCCCTATTCAGCCTTTATGATATCACATGGTTGTTTAACAACCATCACTCATCTTTTTTGATGTCATCCATTTTCAAATATTTATTTTCAATAAATTCCAAAAGTAAATTATTAAAAAATGTGGCACAGGGCCAAATAAAGGAAGGGGGTGGAAGCCGTACATAATAAATTATTGCCTAGCTTTTTCCTACTATTACCCAAACACCACAATACCGCATTTACTATATACATATTTTACTTTCCAAAAGAAGGCTTACGACGAAAAGAAGGTATACGATGACAAAACCTACTTAAAACCTATATTTGACAAAATACAAGGGGAGATAAGTGTGGTATTACTATTTACAATGTAAAAACGAGTGTTAGTAAAAAGACTCCATCACTAAGCTGTGGCAGATATGCCAGTTTGCCAGTTTAAAAGGGTGTTACAAAAAGAAGAAATAAAGAATCTGACTCTGCATTAATGAAATTCTGCCAAAACAATGCATTTCATTATATTTCTAAAGTTTTTTCACACACATATTCTTTTTAAAAGTCTTTCTCCTCGCCACTTCTCACTTGCACTAGCTAGCACTTTCCTGTCCTCGTATTTACACGTTCATCTTTGCTGACATGCAATTTACTTCTCTCTTGACCAAGTGTAAGTCTTCATAACACATATGTTATAATGTTAATTGTGTTCCAAGATACATTTATACGTATATATATATATATATATTTTTTTTTTTTTTTTTTTGCGCAGCTTTCTTTCTTATTTTCTTACATCCACTCTCAATTCCCTCTCACCATCTTATCAGTCATACCAATTATATCCCTCCTTGTTTGTTTAATAAATTTTCACGTCAACTACCCAAATAGTTTCCTTTTGGTTAAAACTCCCTCTTCGAAATCTTTGACTACACTTTTTTCCTAGTCTTAGGATTCTTTTGTCTCTTTATTGCTCAGTTACTTTTAACAAGATTATTTGAGAGAACATTAGTTAATCTAAACCTTTCTATAGCCCCTTTTTGTCTCTTAACGTTCTGCTTCTGTTTGATGAAATTATTCAAGACAATTTCAGCCTATTTTTGTCTCTTAAGCTTAGGCACTTTTGATGAGATTTTTTTGAGACAATTACAGTTGATACCTGAACCAATAGCCCAGAGGTATTATCCATGCATCTGGCTTAATCGGATATCAACATTATACGATAATTATTGCATTTTTCCCTTTTTATATCACAATAGAGTTTGACATTATCATTAAGCATCAGCAGTTCTACCTAATGCAAGCACTGTTTATTTATTCACTATTCTTTAATTTCTGCTATCCTCTAAGATTTTTTGTTCCTAAACCAACCTTATCATTATGCATCAGCAGATCTGCTATCTAATGCAAGTATCGTTTATTCACTTATTAATTCAATTTAAATATTTTCTAAGCTTCTTTGTTCATAACCCCACCCATCAAAAGTCCAATCACTAACTTCTGATGGCTAGATTACGTTGCATGCCTGAGAAATTTTATTTGTTGTCCAAATTCTGTCAACAACTTTTGGACTGTCTACAAAAAAAATTTGTTGCTATTTACATTCTCCACATCTATACCCAAGGACTATGAACATGCTTAGTTGGCACATCTTTTTCTACCATAGTGGCAATGCAAGCTGCTGTGTCTTATCGTCATAAAGAGTTTCACTTTTAAAGAATAATTTCCTTCATGTCAAGTGTCCTACCTGCAGTGTTGCTTGCCATTTATTTCAAAATTAAAATGACATGAAATTTTAAGATTTCAGTATTCAGTATTTATCTGAATGCAAGTTACAAAATACCAACAAACAAAAGCATCAGACATGGTTAAAAATCTTGCAAATGAAACAAAATTATTTAGAAGACACTTAGTATAGCTCGTACCAAGAATGAGCTTGTTTTTTTTTCTTTTTCAGCTTCTTATTAAAAAAAAAACGTAAAGATAAAAGAATATAATATCTTCATATTTGATAATCCTTTTTCACAATGGTAGGATGAATAGACAATTACAAACGACCCATAAGCTTAGTCACACACACAAATGAGTTCATCCATGGTGTTGGTTCAGTCACTGAAGATAGTATGCCTTGTGCCACTAAGGAGTCTAATTCCATTTTTAACTTCTCTCTGAGAGCTATCAGGATTCATTGTGGTGGATATACAACTAGCGGTACTTTGGGGTCCACATGAATAATATATTCACCAGGTAGACAACTATTAGCATCAAATACGTCAGGAAATTCCTGACTGATTTTTTTCTTTCATTTAAATTCCCCTTTCAACTGGATCTTAGCATTGGAGTGGGCTTTGTATTTTTTTTGTGATGCTTGGTCATCATTTGTTTGCACCTGATGATTTTTGGAACTGTCTGTATTGACTGACTCCACAGATAAGTTTAGGGTCACTAGCCCTAACTCCTGTGATGTCTGTAGTCCTATCAATATGGGGCCTTTTGAATTCATAACATGGAATGTTGCACTGACAAATTTTATGCGGAATCTTACCCCCAACCAGCATGTTCCTTCTTGGTCAATTATTGTTTCACTGAATCATATAGCTGTTGCTTTGAGTGGTACACCATGTAGTTTTTGTATATTTTCTTGGGTAAAAAATTGCTCATAGCACCTCTATCAACTTTCACATCAATGTCTATTTGCCTCTAACTATTGCCAATTTTTAATGTAGTGGATGATGGCAACTGCTTAATGGAGTGGAAATATCTTCTCTTGAGCCACTAATGTTACTTTTGCCTGTTTTTATGCCACTGTGGCTGTGTCGTTCTTTTCTGTACTTGTTTTTTTATCTCCCATCTTGGAGCAACAAACGTTGGCAAAGTGTCCTTTTTTGTTGCATATCATGCACGATTTTCCTTTTGCTGGGCAACCTGAATTGCATGTGTAGATTGACTACAAGGGATCCTCCACCATTTAGTCATATTCACACTGTTTTGTTATTTGACAAAGCTGTTTCAAAAATGAGCGTGCCGATTCATCTGAATTTTTAAAAAAATTTTTCTTCCTAACGCTGGGTATGGGGCAGCCAAACCAGCTGCCAACATTGTCATGCTTTTTATTGAAACCAACCGAGAGCTCTTTTTAGTATCCTTGTTGTTCCCTTAAGTGCAATTATCTGGATCTCTTTTGCACTTGGTTTCCCAGGAATATGAATTAGGTAGGACTTCAGGTTCTTCTTCATAAGCCCTGTGGCACCTATAATAACTGGTATGATTGATATCTCTAAGATTTCAGTTTCTTTTCATATCATACATGAGACCTTGGTATTTGATTTGTTTCTCCCTTTCAGCTCTGTTCAGACATCCATCATTAGGAACACTCACTTCAACCAATTTTGTCTGCACTGCAGTAGTTCGTGTCTTGCCATACGAAAATTTGGCCTTGGGTTCGCATGCTGTTTAAAAGTAGTTTATGTAGTTTTTGACTGTCCTTTGTTCTTCATGCTGTAAGACGAATGTACCACTTATTTCTTGTCCTTCGACACCAGCCCATAACAAAAGATATCTAACCTTGATATCGTCGTTAACATTGTGCATCAGACCTCCAAAATGAAGCCTGTCTTGCCAAAACAATCTGTCCATCAATTTGGCAAGATTTGCGCTGAACCAATCTATTGTTGGTGGTGGAACTTGGGATGAAGCTGCCATGCTAAATAATATTGATTTGGCATAAGATGATTATCTTACCTTTCGTTTTTAGAGGCTAAACACATGATCGTCTTCCTTTTTTTTTAAAACTCGTGTGGAAAAACAAATGTCACTGCTTATTCATTATTCCCAATTCGATTCGTTTTAGTAGAAAATATGTCCTTGTAATCTCACTCTTGACACCATGTTATGTTGGGAGGTTAATCTGATGGATGGTTATGATACAGAAAGGATAAGAAAGAATGAGAGCTAAAAAATACAGGAAGAAAGAGGGTTAAGAGTTTCAGATTTCGCCTTTTATGTACTCGGTCACATAGTTGAGAGCTGGCTTGTGATTGAACAAGCCAGGGAGAAAATACATTTCAAATCTCGAGCCACAGGAATTAGCTCCTGCCTGTGATTGTAGCAAGTTTTGGCTGCTATAAACTTGTGTTAAATAAATCAAACACGATTCGTTGTTTACAAAAGCTACTGTGTTTCAGCATAAAATGTTAGATGTTTATCATAGACCAAAATAAAGTATATTTCTTGTGCACTTCAAAACCAAACTTAGTCTTTCTTGAAAGAGGTGGAGCCACTATTCTAGAAAAAAAAAAAAAAAAAATCAAATAAATATTATTTTAAAACAAATAAATAAAACCTCTTCAATTATAAGCACTAGAACCTAAAAAGCTTAGCAGATGTTCCAAATCTCCATAGATAAATAATGGTTTTAAGATAATAGTATTAGCTTTTTTTTTTTTAAAACAGCACTTTTGTTTACTGAACAAATAATTATAGGGTTTTTATCCAACACACGTTTCTTTCTTTTTCTTTAATGAGGTCAGTACTAAGTGATACTAAGAGACCACCAAGAAATTCTAGTTTTTGGTACAACAGGGTTGCATGTTTATGTTTCCCTTTCGTTTAAAGTTTAGTCATACAAGTGAATGATAATCAGTGGCGTGTGAATGTCTGATGAAGCAAACTCTTTGATTGTATACCCCGAAGACTCAAGTATAAATCCTAGTACTGAAAAATATTATTAGAAAAGCAGACTGTCTGAATATGATTGGATTGCTCCCACCATCAATTTGAAAGCCAAATACTTGCTACTGACCATAATACTTTATCATTTTTGTCTTTAAACTTTAATTCAAGCTAGAAATGTTTGTCTAACCAAAATTTAAGCTGTCAATTAGAAAACATGTTGACTCATGGTTTGTTCTAAACGTGAATTTTCATTTAAATATATTAGAGCATTATTTTATTAGGATTTTTTTGCACTTACATATCATCCATGGAGAGATTAGTACTTGATTCATTAAGAAAACACAGGTATGGCTCCTTCTACCATGCTAGAAAAATACTCACACCTTACATTATCACATCTCTCTACAAAGCCACCATTCGCCCATGCGTTGGGTATTTTGGGCTCGTGCATCTATTATTAGTCTCCTTATTAGACATCGTATAAAAAAAAGAGTCTCCAATCTAACAGGTCCCTCACTGTCAACCACATTGCAACACCTGTCCCATTGCCCCAGTGTTGCATCCCTGTTCCTGTTTTACAAGTACTTTGATGGAATGTGCTCTAACAAACTCATAGCACTTGTGCCCCAATTGCTGTAAATATTCTTAATTAACCCAATAAGCAGCAAAATCCCACACCTTCATTGTAGAGATTCCCAATTACTGGAAAGGTTTATACTCTTAGTTTCTTTCCTTGAACTGCTAGACTTTGAAATTCTCTCCTTGCTTTGACTGAACTAACATGCAGAAATTTAAGTGCAATGTGAACAGATATCTTGATGTTCAACTCCCTACTTAAAGTTATTTGGGGGTGAATAAGAGTTTAAAAAAAAAAAAAAAACCTTACATAGTGATATGTAAGGTGAATAAAACACTCTGCAAATGTGTAGCATTTTTTCATTTCTTTCGAAACCATTTCGCACCCCATTTATGAAAAGTTCTTTTGGAAACGTCACTGAGGCAAGTTACATACCTCTCGTAACGACATTACAAAATGAGAAGGAACTTGTGGACTCAATTCCTTTTCTGCATTACATGCATTTCGGCTGAACCCGCCTGTCTTATATTCTTGTTTTCGTCTCGGACCATATTCTGTGTTGATGAAACTGTTTATTTAAAGTGTATAGAAGATTTTTGTCCTTTTAATTGAAAACTTGGTGATCCCTTTTTTTCTTCATGTCAGTCAGATGTTTGTAGATGCATTAACACTACTACAGTAAGTATCATTCACCCCAACTCTGCAGACGATTTGGACTTCTATTCTAATATCCCCGTCTTAACCAATGAATCCTCCATTGTTATTTTTTCAGGTGCATCTTTATGAATAAGGGAACCTTCTAGTCAAACTTGGGAATCTTTATCATGAAATCTATTGTTTTTTATTTTTTGATAAAAATAGCATTTAATTGTAAGAAAAAAAAATAACCCTTTGATTCCAGTTATTGCTAATTATTAATTTAATATATAAAAGTAATATATAAAATATTCCACTTATTGCTAATAATTAATATATATATTTTTATATATATATATATATATATATATATATATATATATATATATATATAAGGTAAAACGGGCACATGCGTTTATGTATGTCCAAGAAAGGCTTTTTTGCCGGAGTTCTTGGTGGGAGGTGGGGTTACTATATCTTAAAACTGTTTATATACGCCTAGAACACAATAACGAAGAGTTGAGAGCATCAAGAATAATGCGCCACAAAAATCAGCCATGCACACAATTGCAAAATAATACATGCCTAAATTGTGATAGTATATGTGGATCTTGAATTGGATTGTATTCTCATGCGAGAACCCATGAATCAAGCCCTTGGAAACTTGTATACTCGATTTAAGTGACGATCATGATGACTGAAAAAAAAAAAAAATTATTGAAAAGAGAATTTCGGATGCTGAAAACGTTTGCAACTATAAACAATACTTGTTGAGTCTAACGTTTCTTTATAAATAAATGCCAAACATTTTTTTTTACATTTTTAAAAATTTATTACATTTTAATATAAAATCTTTTGTTCAAGTTAGACTTGACAATTATCTTATAATTAGTTACATATGATTTCAGTATCCCAAATTCTTTTCAATAAATGATTAGTTCGTTTAGTCAAATGCACTTATCTCCTTTGCATTTTTTACACTCTGTAACAACGCCAAAAAAATTGGCCATCATTAATTTTAGAGGAACCTTAAAAAAATGCCATTCAGCATTATTTCAAAATAAATTAATCTATAATATAAATCTCACATGTCTGTTTAAATGTATGTATGTATGAATGTTTGCTTAAAACTTTTGACAGAGGCGACGGATTTTCACGAGATCAGTATCATTTTGAAGCTCGACCCTTCGGACGACAAACATTGAAAAATTGGCTAAAAACATTAATTCCTCCACCCTTGACTGGGCACTTTTCTACAAGGAGGGATCGCTTTTTTCACCAATGTTTTTGAAAGTCATCCCCTCTTTTCAATTAACTTGCCTTAATTTAAATCTTTGCCACTTCTGGTTTGGCAATGGATGTAATGGCAAAGATGTCGCTTTTTTTTTTTTTTTTTTTTTTTTTTTTTTTTTTTTAAATATTTTTTTTCTTCTTCATGATACAGGTTTCAGCCTTCCTGCCTACTATCACCTTTTTTTTTCTTTTTTGATTGCTCAACACACACCTCCAAATACCCAGGCTAGTATTTTATAAAATCATTATTGAAAATAATTTTTCTATGACAAAGAAATCTCTACAAAACAGTAGATATATATGTGTGTGTGTGAAACTATTTAACCAATAAACTCTTTAACTACTGGCTACATAACACTAAAATTAACAAGAAATAGTAATCATACACCAAGGATGGTTTATAACAAGTAAAATCTTTGTTTGGATGGATGAATAATACATATAGAAGTATGTTGGCAAGTTGAAATGCAAAATGCTCATTTCAACTTGCCAATATACTTCATATTTCCATTATTTTTGTGCATCTGCAAATTCATGCGTTTTTTTTTGTTTTTTTTTATATATATTAAAAAAAAAAAAACAACAATAAACGGAATTATTTTTCCAGTTAGAAATTAATGACATTACCAAATGATATTTGGTAAACGTTTGTTTTTTGTGTTTTATGGATAGCATCTAGGGGGCAAATAACTAAAAAAAAAAAGTTTAAAAAAAAAGGTCGCTGTTGGAAATATTGATTCCAAAATAAAATATATTATCAATATAATTGTTGCTTAAAATTTATTAAAAAACAATTTTAAAAAGAATACTTAAAATAATTCTCTTGCTAAAAATATTAACTAAGATACCGCTATTTAGTAAAATCAATTTTTCTTAATGTCATATGCAAATAAGGTGATCTCTTAATTGTATATTTTTCCAAGTATCATACTATATATAACAATAAATGAAAAATTAAAGTAAGACGCGTTTTTTATATATTAATCAAATTGTGGACAACCAGGCAGGAATACAAATTTATATATATAGATGTACTGATATTGCAAAAACTCAGTAATTTGTACTCTGCCTATTTGTTGTTAACTAATCACATTTCTACTTGTGTACAAATTCCCAAGACATCACATTAATAGTGCAGCAGAAATACCTCCCACATTTTAAACTTTCAACTATATGTTGCTAATGAACTTATGCAAGTTCCAATGCATTTAGTTAATAACTTAGCATTTTTTCTTCAGGTACCCTCATCAAGCAATATGGTGCACATTGTGCTTATACTGTAGAAATGTTTTTGAAGAATGGTGAATCTGTAACTGCAACACAGAGAGCTTTCTGAGTTCATTAAAAGTTAGGACGGCATGATGCTGTTCCAGAAAGAAAATCAATACAGCTATGAGTTGCAAATTTTAGAACTACAGGTCTGGCACCTAAAAGGAAACCTCCTGAAATGCCTTGAAGCACTCAAACACCAGACAGTATTTGAGCTGTGAGACTTTCTGTAACTCAGTCTGCTACACGTTCAATTCGCAAACATGGTTTGGCTTTGGGATTGTCTGATCAGACAGTCAGAAAAATTCTACACACTGATATGCAGTTCAATCCATACAAATTAATATTTGCTCAGAAACTGCACGAGCACGACTGGGAAAATGTCAAAATGTGGGAGATATTTCTGCTGCACCCTGTATAAAGATTACAATAGTTAGTTTCATTACCTTTTACTGATAAGAGAAAGGATAGACACCGTATAAAAATAAGAGTGGAAGAAGGTCAAACAGCATCCAGTGAGAGAGGGTGAGAATATTAGACTGTAACTTAGTAAGAGAAAGGACTTGCTAAGTAAATTACAAATTTTATGGTTCATTATAAAAATTACATTGGATTTTTTTACAAAGATAACAACCTCAAAACTAAGGAATATTTTATTATGTATTTTGTATGGTTAAAATATATACAAAAAAGAAAAAACCTTCGGGAAACAAGTGTTGATTAACTCAGCTTTAGTATAATAACAGATGAAGAGATTAAAACAGTATTTGGTAGTTTAATAAGAACAGTTATATAGAAAATCTTTGAATAAAAGTTCAAATTCATATGGATTAAAAATCAAAATAGTTTTATTTCAAGACAAATAAATAAGATCAATCAATTTTATCCGAAATTTGAGTGAAAAAACAAATGAAATGGGTGAACGATACTAGTAATCCCTATGCTACAATTGAACCAAATATTTTAGTTTATAGCTAATTATTAACTAATAAAATTTTATTCCACCTCTAAAATTCTCAAGAAAGTCATGGCATTACTTTGCAAATCCTTTATTAGCAGTTTCTCCAGCCATTTATTTAAAACTGTATACAACTGTGGTATGACCACAGTTTGCAACATCAGTCAAGAACAGAATATCAACTGCTTGAAAACCATTTAGAGATGCACAATCAAATGAATACTTGCATCAAACACCTTCCATAATATGAACGCATTGCTTCGATTCATAATTATTGCTGTTTTAGAAACCATGGAAGGCCATTTTTCAATATGGCTCTGTCTTGTTTACACACTTAGCTTAAATTATTTTTTTCAAAAGTCTCAAAATAGACTTGTTTTGCAAGCATTTTAATTAAAATTGGTTGATCTAAAATTATATTTTAATCTGTAAATAAAATTGTAATTTACTTCCATTTCACTTGCCTCACAAAAGAAAAAACAAAAACAAAAAAAAAAAAACTACATAATCAACCATAATGAATCAGTAAGCATGCAAATATTCTGACATTAAATGAAATCTTCATTGTTTAAAAAATGTTTCTAATCCTCCCTCTCTGTTGTTAAGGAAGTACTCACTTTGGGAAACAAATGGCTTCAGATTTATTTTCAAACGTTTCTCACCAAACTCTTCTTTCAACTCGAACAAATGGAAATCTTTTGCTCTGTTGAGAGCATTGTTCGTTTTTCCTTCTTTTGGATGAAACTGAAGTGTTAGTGTGTATGTGTAAAAGTTTTTTTATGACATCACCATTCTTTCTCAGAATGGACAGGATACCCCCCCCCCCATCTGAAAAAAAAAGTTTGGCTGGAAAGACAATAGACGAGGTCATGCATCCAAAATAACATTTAATGACCAGACAATAACTTGAACATACTTAAAAAAAAAATATGTATCTCAATGAAATTAAACGCTGGGAAGTTAGAAAAAGTAATATTATGACTACTAATGATAATTCATAACAGCTATGACTATGACAAAAGCTGAAATTGTTAAAAAAATAACACCCTTTTTTTCTTTTTAAATTCTGCTCCAACAAATCAGAGGGGATTGCATTCATGATCTGAAAGTTTCATCTCTCTGCTGCAAATATTGATGGTGTTAGACTAAAAAAGCATGGCCGTGCTTCAGCAGAGATGTGTCATTGAATTCTTGGCAAAAGTGCATTGAGAACAGTGGTGCCTATGTAGAAAAAATAAATTCTGGAGCACAGAAGGTCGCTTGTTTTAAATGGTACCACTCCTGTCTTTGTAGCTCTTCAACTTTGAGCTTAAAAAAAAAAAAAAAAAAAAAAATGATTTTCTGTGTATCTTTGAAATGTTATTTTAACAGTTTGTGAATTATGAGTTAAATTGAAAAGTAAACATTTGTGCTTTCTTGTTTAGGAGAGGAATGCATGAAAATAATCATTCAGTTCTAACATTCATCTTACATGCTGGATGTCATGTTTAAGAAATTGACTTTGAAACTAACTTATGATCAGATCTTTATTCCTCATTTTCTCAAGTCCATTTTTATCACTTTCTCCAAGGTTTTTCTTGGTCACTCCATACTATTCTACACTTACTCCTGCATTCTTTCAATATGGCCATACCATTGAAGTTTTGTACTCTGCACCCATTTTAAATTGTCTAGATTTAGTCTTCCTTTGAGGTTAGCAAAACTAAGCCTGACTAAGACTCACATTACACATACATCATAACGCATGTCCTCAATCCTCATTGACAAAGTTTCACTTTCATACATCATACTTAAAAACAGGCAATTTTGCAAAATGAGGGATTGTTAAAATAAATAAAAATGTTATCAAGTAGTGAGGAAGTCCTGTTCTTTGCTCCCCACTGGAGTTCATTGTATATAAAGACATGAATATGAGAGTACAATAATGTAAACATACATCAACAATGAAAGTAAAAGCAACATGAAATTCTTTGTGTTTAGCCTGTTCATTTATGATCAAACCTGCTGAAAGAAAATACCTCTGCAAATGCTTGTCAAATTTACCAAGAAAACAATGAGAATCTGTGCCCTGCTCCAAGCTCTGAAGCCCTTAACATTTCTATTGTTTTAATTTCTATTATTTTCAAGTAAATTAAGTGAAACGAATTTCCTATTAAAAAAAATTTTTAAAATTACAGCACCTATAATTTGCATACTTTTCTGTTTTCCATAATGCTATTTTTTTTTTTTTTTTTGTCAAATGTGAAGAAATTAATTTTTAGGAGAGAAAATATTGTGGCATGCTTGCAGGTCAATACTATATCTTTTAGAAGAAAAAAAAAAAATATATATATATATCTCAATCACTACAAATTATGCGATTTCACATATTCTTTTCAGGACAACCTGTCTGGTAGGTACTACCAATATTGGAGAAGTAATCCAACTTCATTAACCATTTCTCTGCTGCTAGCAGCTCAAATAATCCATTTTCATATTCTACCTTTACGGTCCAATTATTTGCTATTTATGAATTTAACTGTGTTTTTCATCTTTCTTTTCCATATATGTCACATATCTCCAAACAATATGTAAGACTCATCAACTCTTGCATCAGACGGCTTTTTAATTTTTTTTTTTTTAAGCTCAAAGTTGAAGAGCTACAACGAAAGGAGTGGTAACATTTAAAACAATGGTATTCATGAAAGTGCACTAAATATATATATATATAAGTTAAAATATATATGGCAATTAAGCTAGACAGAATATTCCGCATTTCATCGACGCTAGGATTCATCAGGCTTATGCCTAGCGTGGATAAAACGCGGAATATTCTGTGTAGCTTAATCGCCATATATATTTTATAACTTACTACCTAGCTCTACCTACATATTGAGCACTGTTGAAGTAAATACTTTAAGTTTACACATAAATTTATACTTTCGTATATTAATTTATGTGATTAAATGGAATAGTTATATATATATACTAGCAAAGATACCCGTGCTTCGCACGGAGCTTTGTTGCGCACTCGGGTACCAAAATCTGTGGGCACCTTTCCAGTAAGTTGATGTTGTAAGAGCAACGATTGCATAAGGTGATTAACATTTTAACTACCTCTTGTAGTGACTGAAATTCAATCAGGAACTTCACAAAACATTTTCATCAAAAAGGAAGGTTACTTGATGTTACATAGTAAATTTTTCATTGAAGTAATTTTCAACTCTTGCTTAAATTTTATCTTGCACATTCAATACTAAAAACTTACCACAATCAGATCATGTCAGTTTTTCCTCATATCCATTTCTCGAACTTTTCACTGAAGAGCCTCAGGGTAAACTACATTTCTGCTGCTTTGATTTGGAGCCAGAATGTAGAGTTTTTCTGAACTTCCTGTCCGGCTGATGGAGACGTAGAACATACCGTGACTGAAGCAGTCTGATGTCAAGTCTACGCCAATGATGTTAAATGTCTGACCTTGACTTTTGTTTATGCTCATTGCAAAACACACCTTCACAGGAAATTGGAGTCTCCGGAATTTAAATGGAAGTTCTGAGTCCGATGGAACTAAGGGGATCCTTGGCAGTAGAACGGTTTTGCCTTTGTAGGGACCACAGGAAATGGTGGCCTCAAGTACATTGGTGTGCAATCTGGTGATAACACATCTGGTTCCGTTTGTTGTTTTTGGCGGTTCCAAGGATCGAAGAATCATGATTGGCGATCCAATTTTGAGATTTAAAATGTGTGGAGGCATTCCAGATATCTCCAAAGAGTTTAAAAACTCCACAGGGTAGTGAACAGCTTCATATTCATTAGTAGCCGAATCAACTGACTTGTATTGCTTTGTGTCTCCTGGAAATTCATCCATTATTGAATTGTTCAAATGATTCACATTGCTGTTTAATGGCGAAATAATAGCCCTCTCAGCAAGCCAATCCGGTGATTTTCCATTGTTTTGCAGGTTTGGGTACACTTTGTCTTTCAGTTGCTTCTGATTACCGACACATTTACCAAGCGCAGTTGGAATCTTAATTGTGTCAGGTGAAGAAGTGATAGGAAACTGACCATTACCGATTTGGAGAAGCAATTTTGAGAAGTCTGCTGCAGCTGTGTTATCAGAGATATAGGCTCTCATATTAGTAGTCAGTCTCTTCACTATAACGTGCCTCCAGAGATAGGATTGTTTCAAACTTGCATTGACAATGTTAGCCCTTGTGCCATTTTTAACCACTGGGAGGATTTGACGGAAATCACCGCAAAATAAGGTTGGAATGCCACCCATGGGATTCTTATTTCCTGTGATGTCTTGCAGTGTTCGGTCAATTGCTTCATAAGCACTCTTGTGCGTCATTGGGGCTTCGTCTACAATGATTGCAGAGGTGTCTCTAATTACATTTGCCAAGGTTGAGTTACCAGTAATTTTGCAAACTGGCTGATCCATTCGATGAGTATCCAAGGGTACTTTAAAAGTGCTGTGAAGAGTGCGGCCACCTTGTAGTAGAGTAGCAGCAATGCCACTGGATGCTGTTGCAAGCACAATCTTTCTCATGGATCTAATCTTTGCAAGGATCAAATTGATTACAAAAGTCTTGCCCGTACCACCTGGAGCATCAAGAAACATCATGTTTTTGTTCATTTCACCTTGTGCTTCCAACATTGCCATGAATGAATTGTAAACTTCTCTTTGAGAATCGGTCAGTTTTTCTTGCATATTTTCTGCTTGTAGGGAAAGTTCTTCAAGATTATAAGTAACTTCACGTTGATACTCTCTCGCGAGTCTTTCATCTCTCCCTTGTGTTGGTGCAGGTTATCCATAGCTTGCCAATGGTTGACCGCACATAAGGAGAACTTTTTCTTCAATTAGACAAAGAGTTTTATTGTAGACGTCCTCATTAAAATCTGCTTCTGGATTGTTAACTTCTTGCCTGTATCTGAAGAATGTCTTCAGATATTACATCACGAAAAGCCATCCAGATCTCAAGAGGATTTCTTGGCTCACAGGCTGTTAAAATTATCACAAATAGGCTTCGCAAATTTGAAGGTGATTGAGTGGCACTTGCCTCTCCTACTGCTTGATGCAAGTGATGGTCATTTTCTAGAAGGCCTCGAGCAAGGCACGCTGCTCTGTATGTTTCAAACACCTGACCATTGTATGCTCGCAAATTTTGAAATGAAGTTGGACCAGCAACCTCATTGAGCAACAGGCGTAAGAAATAACACTCCCCTGCTTTTGGACTAATCGTGTAGATTCTCCCAATGCATGGTGCCTTCCATACATCATCATTTTCAGTACCTTCAACTTGTACCCCACGCATTCTTCTCATCCATTTCTTTGTCGATTTGTTCCAAGTGTAAAACTCAGGGACTTCTACGTATTTGAGACCCCTTGCAAAGTCATCCTCATGGCAGAGTTGAAAAAATGCTGTCAAAGTTGTGGCAGGCGGTGGACCTTGGGCTCGTTCCAGAGCAGTATCAGCTGGGAACATGACACGCTGCCCATTTTCAAGATGAACAGAAAGTTGCACAATTGGGGGGAAATGTTCATGGATGGGATGTTCCAATATCCTCCAGGCCGCCTCTGAACTGCCGACATACCTTGCATTCTGGAACTGCTGGATCTCATCCACAATGTGACTTTATACTTGGCCTTGTTGGTTAGCTGCTCCATCAGTTCTTTGTAGTTCAAACACTGCTTGATCACATCCTTTATTCACGTATTTGAGGACATATTTGATGCTTTGGATCGAGCTGCAAATTTCTACGTTAATGTGAGCGTTGAACTGCTGAAGGAGGACCTTGTTGTACGGAACAATCCACTGGTTTGTTATTTCTTGATTAACATACCGACCATTTCTCTTCATCCTTATTGTACCAGTCTGGCCTCCATCTTCTGGTTTTCTTCGTCTGTACTTGGGGTAAGAGTCTTGGCCTTGCTCGGTACACTGAAGAAATTCTTTTGGGTATTTTTTGGAACATTTGTTGTCAATCATACATGGACAATTTGGATTAAATGGTCCACAAGGTCCATGCACCATATGTGCCATCACTTTAGCATGAAGATCAGGATCTTCCTCTTTGTCAGGGATCTCTGCAGATATGCAGAGATCCATTTTTTCTGGTAGAAGTTTGTCCTCTGGGGCCTGCCAGGTGAGGATGTGTGCATGCGGCAGTCCTCTTTTTTGATATTCAATACTGTACAGGAAAGCCCTCAACCTGCCAAATCCTCCCTTTTTAATAAATTCAAGTAACTTTTTTAGCTTCTGCCTGAAAACCCTGGCAACAATATCTGGACGATCCTGAGGGTCTTGCCCTTGAAGACAATTTTCTGTAATTTCTGTCCACTTTGGATTTGTTGTGAACGTGATGAAGAGGTCGGCTCGGCCCATTCGCCGAACATATGCCATGGCATCACTTTGACGCTCAAACATGTATCGAGGGCCTCCTGTATAAGTTGCCGGAAGTACAACTCGTTGACTAAACTGTTCTGGATTCCCATCCTCCCTAAGAATTGAATCTCTCAAGTTGCTATAATTGTCAGCTCTCAGGGTCTGTTGCTCACGCCTCAGGAACTGTAAACGTTCTGTTTCAATCTTGCAGTACACATCCACCAGCCATTGTTGAAATAGCCTTCGGTACCAGAGAAAATAGTTTCCAGGCCGAGTCATTAAATGGTACGAATAAAATTGCTGTTGGGTAACTTTTCGCCCATTGGATGCCTTCATGTAGATGTTGTAAGATGGAGAACCATAGGGGTACATTAACGGGTACATTAAAGTATCGTAGAGGGGATGTAGTTCGGAGATCCATTTTAATCTATCATTTCTAAAACGCAAGACAATATCCCGGTTAGCTGTTGGTTCATTCTCCATTAATATTCCAATCTCATACGTTGTTGTTGGAGCATTGAATCGCCGTGGATGCTCTTCTTGCGGCCTTCCCTTATGACAACTTTGTTCTACCAAGTGTTCTTCTTCAATCCTCTCCTTTGTTGTTTTCAGCTGACAAATGAAGCTGTTGTTCTCATGTAAAAATTCAGTCAGACTTTGGAGAATGTCTCTATTGAGTCTACTGTCACGTCCCCGATTATGTAGTTCCTCTTCCAGACTATCCAAGAAGTAGACTTGAATAAACTTTGCTGTTTCATCTTCAGGTGGTAAAAGACTCCCAATCTGGTGGCAAACCTGGCCTCGAATTCTAAAAGAAGGATTCCACCCATGTACTGCCGCAATTTTGTGACCAAATGATGTCATTGCAAAACAATTGTTATAACTGCGTAGATTTTGCAGAAAATCTTTAGAGATGGGACCATTGCCGGAGAGCAAATCTTGAAGCAACTGAGGCAGTGGTGGAAATCTATCAAGCACAACTTTGCCAGAAGAACAACAACAACCAGGGGTTTCTCCTTTAAATTTTACAGCTGAGCAATGTTGACATACTTTGTCCATTTTTCCTATATCAGCTGTAGTGAGAGAGTCATTTTTGTTGTAGAGCAATCCTTTTCTATTGCAGTGTTCTATTTCATGGTGTCTCAAAGCAGTCATTCGTTGTCTAGCTGCCTCGTTTTCTGTCAGTTGCTGGGGCAAAGTCATACTCTCTCTCCATGCAGCCTCTCGTTGTTGCCCTTGGTATAGGCGAAAGCTTCATTGGGTTTCCGATTCATTCTGATGTCGTTGAGCCACTCTCAACTGACCTTGTGTACGTCTACTTACCTCATATAATTCATTCGATCGTAATATTGCTTCTCTTTCCAGTGCATATCTTTGCCTTTCTTGAATTTCATCTTGTGATTAATTTAACCGCCTTACAGCATGTCTAGTTCTGTCAGCTTCACATTGGGTTTCTCTTTCCAAATCTGACAGTCTTGCTCTCCTTTCTCTTTGACGTATCCTGTTAAGTTCTAGACGTCTTTCTCTATCTGAATTGTTTTCATTGGAGCGAATTGCAGCAACTCTTAGTCTATTAGCTTCCAATCTTTCCATTCTTTCTTCCTCACTTTCGTTTCTACTTCGTTTGGGTGGCATAATTTCGGTTTCAAACGGAATTGTTTAACGATATTAATGATTGTAAATTAATTAAGCGAAATTAAGGAAATGTATACTAACTGAAATGGACGAACTATAAATAATATTTCTGAATAGTACAATTATAAACAATTATATTGTACCTATTTACTATGCCTCCCCACGGGACAGAGTTAGACACCAGGGTCGTTTTTTAACGTGGAGAAAAGGTACAAAAATAAAAATTGTCTCAGTCGTGAAGGATTTCTCCTCCACCGAAAGAGAACAAGAAAATGAAGTGCAGCATCTGAAGAACAGATACTACACTTTGATCTTGACCAAAAGGAATGAATAAAAGCGACATTACTTCCGGGTGTAAACGTCACAGTCTAAAAGTAATAATTAAAAAAAAAAAGTAAATGTAAAATAAATGTAATACCAACTTAGGTTAACTAAGTAAACAGTACAATTAAAACAGTTCTATTAAAACAAATAATTACTAAGATCTAGGTAATTGTTAGTCTCATTGTTATGGTTTTAAAGAAAAAAAATGTGTAAAAAAAGTTCTGCTTTTGTGAGTACGTGTATTTCTTTTAAATTACATAACCTTTTTATTTTATTATTTATATCTCTTTTAAATTTATATATTTTGTTAGTAAACTGGAAGAAATTCAGTTGAATAAAACCTTGTTCGTGTTCTTTACGTTAAACTCATATTTTTATAAAAGGTTCATCCGGTTTAAAGAAAGCACTAAGTTTAAATAAGACTGGAAATAACTAATTCAATATATAAATAGAAAAATGAAATAAATATAAGCTTTAAGTCTTAAGATAGTAATAATCAAAATGTAATAAATTATTTGTAGTTCAAATCTATGATAAGACAGGCTTTCGAAATAGGCTCGACCAGAAAGATTAAATTGGAACGAAATTATAATCTCCGTGCCATTTTCAAAACAACCCCACAAAAGTAACGGTATCCTGCAGTTGGTTAAATGACAATGGTTGTAAGAAAAATGTAAAAGAAAATGCGCTTATCTGTTTATTTTGACCTGTTTTATTTAATTAAAAAAAAAATTGGCTATAACTGGAAGAGAGCGTTATGTTTTGGGGGTTGTTTAAAAAATAGAATGGAAATAAAGTTAGTTCCGTTTTAATTGTCTTTAATTGCGGCAAGCGCTAACAAAATCGAAAAATCACTGTTTACATTCGAAATGTTAACTTTTATAGGTTTACAGGTTTGCTGACAAGGCTGAGGGTGTTTAATACAATTATTTTACTAAATTGATTTTTTTCATTTAAAAATAAAATTATTTCTTTTTTAATAAAGTTTTATTTTAAAATATTTGTTTTTGTTTATTTATAAAAAATTACGATAGTTGAATTGTATTCTTTCAATTATATTGGCAAGTAAAATATAAAAGATTAAAACGGAACGAAATTGAAATTTCCATTACATTTTCAATACAATCCCAAAACATAAAGCTTTCCTCGCCAATGAATTGTTTTGATAATATACGTAAAGTGAAATAAATCGAATATAAAATTAAATGAAAATATATTAAATAATTAAATGTTAAATAGATTTTGTAAATAGTACAGTTGAAATGATTAGAATATTTCCAATATGTAATAAGGTCGAGGTAATTAGTTAAAGAGATTTAATATAATGTGATATGCAAATGAGCATAAGTCATTCGATATGGGGGTGGTTTGTAGACTAGTATATAAAGAAATTAGGCAAAGATTCTTATGTCTCCTATAACAGAAACATCCTAAAATGGGTTCTAATGTTTCTCTACCAGGAGAGATCTACCCTCTTACCTCCTTTATATTTCGTTGATGATGGAGAGCTGTACACACAGACAGAAACACACGAACCCTATTACTTTATAAAAATATAGATATATATATATATATATAATAAATTTGTATTCCTGTCTGTTTGTTTACGATTTGATTAATATATACAAAAAGTCCATTACTTTCCTAATTAATTTTCATGCTGAAAACTTACTCGATTTTATTTATTTGTATATATAGTACGATTCTTGCAAAATATATGCCCAAGAGGTAATCTCATTTGCATATTACATTAAGGAAAATCGATTTTACTAAATAGCTGTACATTAGTTACCATGTATAGCAGGAGAATTGTTTTAAGTGTTCTACTCAAAATTGTTATTTAAAGTTGGTTCATATTGATAATATATTTGATTTATTTTGAATTATTATTACCGACATAACCTTTTTTTTTTTAGAAACCGGTTTTGAGTTATTTCCCCTGGGTGCTACCTGTTAGATCAAATACAATATTTCCCTTCAAAAACTCTTTAAACTCTGGCAAATTACGTTTTATACATATTAGAAAGTACCTTTACAAAAAAAAAACGTGAAAGAAATTCCATTTTTTCTTAAACTTTTCACAAATCACGCACACGTTTACAAAAGCTTATTTTGCAACATCATGACATCATAAGCACTTGTAGCCACGTAGGCAAAATAATGTGTCCGTAAGCTTTTGCCTTCTTCCCCTTTTTCACGTTCAGGCCCAGACACCGCTGCCCATTAAAGAAAATGTTTTTTTCTTCTTGTCATACGAGTACTCCCTGCTATTTTGATTGAAAGAAGAGTTGTTTTGATTCATTTATTTGATTGGGGGTGGGGATGGGTGGAAGGAAGGTAATTTTCTTTTTTTCTTTCTCCAGTGCACAGTCAACAAAAAGTGCTCAATATCCAGAGAATAGCTTCTCTTTGTATATCTTCTGCTGAAATATCTAGTGGAGAGGGTGTCACATACTTTTTTTTCTTCATATTTTTTATCCATTCTTTTATTTTTTAAATTGTTGTGAGGGTATCAACATTGCTCACGATGAAAGTGATCAATATCCTTAGTATAGTAGGTGTGTTCCAAACGGAACATCATGTCGACACAGGCAATGCTGGGCATCCATGCTAGTTAAGTGTATTTTTAATTACAGCTTCAAAGAGACAAGACATGAAAAATAAAGTAAGTGTCATCCTTTATTCTTTTGTACAAAACGGCCATGTTTCATTATGTAAAAGAAAACAGGAATTTTTCCTCATCTCATTTAAAAGCTACATAATCTTTCATCAAAATGTTTAACACTGAAAAAAGATGAAAGAAATGAAAGTATCATATGTTTATGTTTAATGAGTTTTCAAATTCAAATCATCCTTTACCATTTTAATGAGATTTCAGATGGCATATTTAATATTTTCTTTTTTTTTCACATTGGAGTAAAACATTGTTTGAGAAAGAAAAGGGATTTTTTTTTTTGTTTTTTAATCTGTACATCCTTGATTGTTCATTGATAATAAAGTTCCAAGTTCATTCCATCATGGATTTCATCTGACAATGTAATTAAAGAAAAAAAAAAAACTTGAAAATTATTCACAAAAACACAGAACAATTTAAAGATTTGTAATATGTTTATGAAAAGAAAAAAGTTTTTAAAATCAGGATGCATGGAAAACACATTTGATCTAAACTACTGCCTGAACGCAATTTTGAACAAGGGCTAATAACTCCAGACATCTGCACTGCATTAAAAATAAATCTGTTCGCAAGAGAATATTTACTTAGTTATCTTATATCTGCATACTGAAGAGCAGATTCGTTTCTAATTGCTCATAGAACTTGTGTTGCTATAGATACCATCCAAAATTGATTAAGTGAAAATGATTAATGGAATTAACAGAGTTGATTACTGATCGGGATAGTTTATAAAAGGAATTCATACACATTGGATTTGAAGACTTGTTATAATCTGCAGAGAAACAGTTCTGCAGCAATGTGTTCCACAGATAAAAACCCTTGTGCTTGATGTCAGGCACGTCATAAACTAAGCATATTCTGATATTCCAAAGATTTTTGCAGTATCATTGACGGGAACTTTCTTAGAGGTAGTAAATTAGGTAAGCTCTTTAATAGAAAATACTATTAAAGTATCTTTCTCCTTCCAAAAATGAAGCTGCATAATAGGATATAATAACACTAAAATATAATGTTCATGCTTAATAAATGATGACCATGGACCTAATATTGTAACTGAAAATAACTACTTGTAGAAATAAGAATAATCATTAAGTGGAAACAGTTGAATTTCAAACAGTAACATCTAATGAAAATTTACTTAAAAACAAGAAATCATACAAAACTTGCCATAGAATGAGGTATATGTTAGCCTATTTCAAACCCATATAACTAGTACTGTCACAATTTAAGCTAAAATTATGTATATCATAGTCTGTGCAATGGAAGCATATATCTTATTAATGATTTAGTATTTTAATAAAATTACACTAAAGTTAATCTTATTCTTCTGTTAATATTAAACCAAAATACTAATGTTGAGCTGCTACGAATTTGGTAATGCGCAAATCATAATACAATTAACTAAACCATTCTTTCAAATTGATAGATATCAGAAAATTCTGGATTATACAATTGAGCATTCTATTTCTCTGATACTCAATATAATTATAGTTTAGCCGTATAGTGCATAGTTAAAAATAAGAAAAAAACCCCAAAAACATTAAAAATGAAAAATTTTAAATTGACTCGAAGATTGGAATTCTAATGTTTAATTAATATAGGATTTTGAGTTAACGCTAATTCAAAATTGAGTTAAATATTCATACTGATATAGTTATTTGATTATTGATCACTGTGGCTTTATAAGTTCTTTTTAAATGTTTTTATGATTTTAAATTTTGTCTTTAGATTTTCTAGAAATTAATATTTTTTAGGACTGTAATTCTTAGGTATTTTAGATTTAATATATATAAGTAAAAATAAATTTATATACTAGTAGTTAATTCAGATACAATTTTTCTCATTTTAGATTTAATATATATAAGTAAAAATAAATTTATATACTAGTAGTTAATTCAGTTTCAATTTTCTTAGATACAATTTTTCTCATTGATATGGATAAAACTCCAGCCATTAATAATTACCCAGATTTTTCTTGATTTTTAATGTGGAGTGACCTTATTGAATGAGGATATGATTTTAAGTATGATGGGATGGTTTGCAGAAAAGACATGTAAAAATAATTAGTATTTTAAAACTAATTATATACCATAACTAATTTTGTTAGGAAATAGAATTTTAAATGATGCAAGAGGAATAACTCCCATATATTCTCATAAAAAGGTGTTGAACTTGATTTACCATTTTAATTTAATTTTAGCATAAATCTTGAAAAATAGAATTAATAAATTTCTTTTACCACTTTGTGCTAGTAAATAATATTTAAAAATATGGTACCCATGCACTTGTTGATCCGTGCTGAAATAACGTTATTACTTAAAAAGCCATTCTTAACATGGGGAGGGTGTTTTGTACCTATTCTGTAGTTTAACCTTACAATTGAATAAAAATCATGTCAAAACTTTAATTAAACTTGGAAATACAATTTAAAAAATAGTGCGGATCAGTAAGTGCATAAGCACCAAAAATATTTATTAGATGAAAATTAAAGAAAGCATCTCCTTAATGGAAGTGGGAATATTTATTTACGTAAGTAAAACCTTTTTTTTTTGTAGGTAATTTTAGTTTCGTAAATTATGCTTTAAGAATTTGAGTGGCTAATGAATGTAAATATTAAGCTATTTATTTTAGTAGAAATATTTTAGAAATATCTCCTAGGATTTTGTTTTGACTTGTTTTTAATTTAAACCTAAATATGAAATCTTGGAAATAAGCTATAGCATATTTCAATAATCAAATATGGTGGCACAAGGTGGATTTCCCTCAAACGCTTTAAATACATTGTTTTGTGCGACGAATGTCTATCAACACTGCAATAAGTGCTTTTCATTCTTGTGTTTCGGAGAACTTTTAATTTTTTTCATTTCCTTTTATCAACATTTTTCTTACCAAATTCTTTTTCATTCCAAATAAAAAGAAAAAAATTACAACTGTTTTCTGAGGATTAAACATTTAGCTCTGACAAGTTGTTTAATGGGCTACTGCTATTCATTGAAAAATGTGCAAGATGTACTTCATAAAAAAATGAATAAAATAACATGAGTGAATTAAATACACCTTCTGCTTTTTTGGAATGCTAAATAATGACTGTTAGTTATCATTCCAAAACCAGAAAAATGTATTTTTTTCACACTCATAGCATCTTATTTATGTTTATGTAGTACATCTTACACACATTTCGTTGCATAGCAAGAGTTCAAACAACTCAGAGACAGATGTGTTTCTTGGAATATATAATATACATATCATTTTGATTAAAAAATTACTGTCCGCTTTAAAGAAAAAAAAAAAAAGATAAAAAATACTTGACATGGTTTAAGAAAAAGCATTCAATAATGAAGTTAAAAAGTACACTTTGGCAATACCAGGTAAAGACAGTTGACATTTGTAAAATTATCTAATGCAATCAAGTGTGAGCAAATTGATGATTTTTAAAATTAAACATTTTTTTTTAAATAGTTTAAAAAAAAAAAAAAAAAAAAAAAAATGTATGAACGAATGTACAAGTTTAATTTATTGTCATAATCTAAATAGATAATTTGGGAAAAATGACCTGCATGCACTTATCTTTTAGCGTCTCTATAAAAAAATATCTGACCAGATATTGTATCTAAATAACAATAAGCATGATTTGTAATATTTAAATCATTAGGGGCAGGTTTACCATAATAAAATTAGTTCTAGTTTTATTAAAATTTTGTTCAATGAATAATAACCAAATAGCTTAATTAAATTTAACTTTAAAATCCTGATAATAAAATTGGTAAAAAAAAACAAAAAAAAAACCTCCAAAGCTACACCAAGTATGTGCAGCTAGTATTTTTAAAGGATACAATCACCTAGTGTGACATGGTCTTTGAAAATGGTGTACCTGGAAAGAAAGAAATTTTGTAAACGATAAATTTTTAAAAAGCATATAGTAAAAAAATAAAAATTTAAAATGGAAATTAAAAATTTTTAAAAAGATTTTACAAATAAAATCTTCAGTAAAAGTGCTTAATAATTAAGTAAAAAAATCATAAACAAAATTAAAGACAAATAATTTACAGGAAACACAGTAGAATTAATTTTTCTATTGACCCTTACATTTTTAATGATGAAATGTCACTGTTGTTCAGACCTGTAAAGATAAGTCTTTCTTTTTGTAAAAGAGAGTGGCACATTACAGCGGGCTTAGGGTTAGTGGTAGGGCAGGTTATTTTTTACTGTTTAAACATGAAATTATCTAAAGTTTAGCAACTATCTCCAAAAATTTACCATTTTGGGAGATTGATAATTCAATCTAACAAAAAAAGTCAGAAACCATAAATCTCACAGTCAGTTTCAACACTTTAAAAGTATATGGGTTGGTAGATAATTTTTACTGCATTTTGTAAAAGCTATTTATTTTTGTTTACGATTGTGACAGTTAAATACTCTGCACTTTTACTAAACTTTCATATTCAATTGGAATGCATTTTTTTTTTTTTTTTTAAATATAATCAAATGTATATAAATCAGCAGATTATGTTAATGGATGTTTCGAATGCTACGAAGAGAAAATGTTTGGTCTATTAAGACAGGTAGGAAGGAAAACAGAAAAGATATAGACCAATAAGTAACTAAGTGTATAAATCAACTTGCAACCCCTCACCTCACCCCAACACAATCACATGTTGAACAATGGTAACAATCTTTGATCAAGAACTTTTGGACAAAAACTAATGAATGGATTAGATATTTGCAAATGACTTGAATATTTGTCCATGTGGAGAAACATTTTCAACCAATCTGGCAGATAACGGTGTTCATTAATGGGCCAGGAGACAAAGGTTCAATCTTCAGTCAAGTCAGGCTTAAAAAAAAAAAAGAAAAAAAAAATACTTGATACCCACTTGCATTATAAGGTGAGGATTAAAAGTGCAGTAAGCCTGCAAAAGTTATGGCACCCTCCTAGTAGCTAATGAAAGAGCCTTTAGTTATTCTTCACTGATCAACCACTTTTTTTTAGGGTCCAATAGCACCCTAGATGTCAAAGCATAGTTTAAGAAAAATTAAATAAATAAAAACCTGATGTAAGTTTTCTACACTCTTAGGTTATCTATATATATAAATCCCAAATGTCTGTGAGTTTGTATGTTTGTATGTAACGCTAAAACTTTTGAAAGACACAACCAGACTTGATAAATTTGGTATCATATCGAAGCCCCGTGTCCCGGATGACAAATATCGAAATTTCACGTCAAACGGACGAGGAGAAAGGGGTAAACGTATCAGTTATCTCCAAGGGGGTCCCAAAAAAAACTGTCATTGTAATGCTTTTTATTACGTAATTCTTGAATGATCCAATGTAATTCATACGTAAAAAAAAAAAAAGCTTAGTCATGTCACGTGACGTGACGTCAACGTCCACTAATGGCGAACAATTGTTAATAAAAAAATCTTTCTCCGATACTTTTGCATTTTTCTCTTCGGCTCAGTTATATCTTTTTTTTTACTTTATACCAATGTTTCCATCGTTATTACCTGGTTAAAAATATTATTTATACAAGAGTTTTAACGAAAAATGTCAGGAAAAAATGTACGGGAATAAAAAAATTCACCTTTCAAAATATTAGACGATAATAAAAATATCGTAATATTTATGTAATATAAAATAATTAGCCATTTTGTATATTACCACGTGACCTCATACCTCTTAAGCTGGAAGGGGGGGGGGAGGAGTAAAACCAACACCGTCTCTCTCTCTCACACTTACTCTCTCTCTCTCTCTCTCACTTTCTCTATCACCCTCTTTCTATTTTTCTATTCGTTTAAAAAAACTTCACTGTGCACCGGTTTGGTTACTATGGAAACACTTAATTTTTGTGCTGCTTCGAAAAGGAACAAAATTCACTATACACCGCTTTCTCTTCCCTCCCTCTCTCTCTCTCTCTCTCTCTCTCTCTCTCTCTCTCTCTCTCTACACCCACTTTCTCTTTAAAACCAGTCGGTGTGTTTTTGATGTTACGTACGTATTTTTTATATTTTTATCTCAGTAATTTTTATTATATTTAATAGCATTTTCTTTTTTTTTTTTTCATGGGAAATTATTTTTCTATTCGTTTTAAGAAAATGCTATTAAAAAATAAAAATGCGATAAATTCTGGCAACAGTTATTTATTTATGCTATTCGCAGCCGGCCGGAAGAAACGCGCTTAGACATTTTGTAAACATTGTTTTTAAAAAATAAAAAATAATACTTCTATTATGTTTTAAACGACTGTAATAGTTTATTTTGGAAGTATATTTCATAAGGAAAATAAACAACCCACTTTAAAAACAGAAATTACGAGTTTTATATATTTTATTCGCAGTTTTTGTTGGGGGGTAGTCCATTATGTCTAACAGTTTGTTGAAAAAGTGTAGAATTCAATTAAAAAAACAACACCGTCTTTTTTTTTTTTTTTAAATAAAACTAAAAACTTTATTTTTAAAATTTCGATGTTTGACAAACAGTCCATTATGTCTGTAACAGTTTGTTGAAAAAGTGTAGAATTCAATTAAAAAAACAACACCGTCTTTTTTTTTTTTTTTAAATAAAACTAATTTTAAAATTTCGATGTTCGAAAAAGAGTCCATAAAGAATAAAACAGTTAATAAATACAAAAAAAAGTCCATTAATTTGAACTTAAAGCCTGTTTGAATAAAACTTATATAAAAAAAAACCGTCACTTCCGGCAAATGGCTATGTAAACAACTGGTGGCATTTTTCGAATACATCGGTATACACTGTATGTTTTTCGAGCTGAATAAATATGTTACATTGAATAAAAACACAAAAAATATATCCAGTTGGATAGAAAAGTAACTTATCTTGCCTTTCCTAACATTTATTTGTTATATATTTGTCTTTTGACCGTCCACTAATGGCGAGTTTTTTTTTTTTTTTTAATAAAACTAATTTTAAAATTTCGATGTTAGAAAAACATTCCATCACATGTCAATATAAAAATTCTCTTTTTGTTTGATAAAAAGAATAAACAGTTAATAGATACAACAAAAAAGTCCATTAAGTTCAACAAACTAAACTCTTTTATTTATAATAAAACTCTTCGACAGTTTAAATGCTTTCAAAATCCTATGTAAGTATATCGTTTTTACTGTACACAGATTCGAAAAAGTTGTCATCAAACAAATATATGACAGAGTTGAATAAATATGTTACATTGATTAAAAACACTTCTTATTAGCATTTTCTTTTTATATGACAACGTTAATGTTCATGAATCTCTCTTTTAATCATTTTTATCGACTATCAGCCAAATAACCGGGGTCTAAAATTTGGGAAATTATTTTTCTATTCATTTAAAGAATATGCTATTAAAAAAGAAAAAGTCGATAAAAGTTAGACATAAACAGTAAAAAAATAGAAGATATTATTATTAAATAACAATAATTATTAAAAATAAATATTAACATTTACAATAATAAAATGAGTTAGTATTAAAAATAATTATTAAAATAAAAATGAGTTTATTATTAAAAATACATATTAATATTCAAATAAAATTTTTTTATTATTAAAAATAAATATTAATATTTAAAGTAGAATAAAATGTGTTTATTATTATAAATAAATATTAATATTTAAAATAATATGTGTTTATTATTAAAAATAAATATTAATATTTAAAATAATATAATGTGTTTATTATTACAAATAAATATTAATATTAAAATAAAATGTGTTTATTATTAAAAATAAATATTAAGGAAGGTCAACAGGTGGAGGAAAAATAGTCAATGCAGGTCATACCACCTGACCAGCTAAAATCGCCTTTTTATATAAGGCAGACAGTCAGACTATTTGCCTTGAGGGCGGGCTAAGCCCTCCTACCCCCCCCCCCCAAAGCTGAGAGCTGGGGAAACTTCTCTCAGAAGGGGTATGGGAGGACAGGGAGACCTTCCCTCTTTCAACTAAGAGATAGATATCCTTTTGTATGGTTGATTGACCCCCCCCCCCTGTCGGTTCCGCTTACTCCATTCAGAAAGAGATCAACCTTACATAAAAAAAAAAAAAATATGGGGACAGGGAAGCCTTCCCGGGCCCCCTTTCTGGGAGGAGAAGTTCCCCGGCTCCTACCTTTTTGGGAGTGCTCAGCCCGCCCTCCAGTCAACAACAATATTTGAAGAATAAAGATATTTTTGTTTTTGTGTTTTAGGTGGTGAAGGTGATCTGGGGAGTGTTTTTTTTTTCACAAAAAAGGTACTTTTTACGAATGGGTATCCAAGAAAATTACAGTATTTTGTCAGAAATTAAGGTTTTCATTGACCACTCTCAATACTATCAGAAATGAACAAAGTTAATTAAACAGTCTACACAATATAAACTAACTGTTTTGTTGGCTTTTTATTCTAACTCCAAACTAACCCATAACTACATTTTTCTTTTATTTTGCAAATTTTATTTCCTTTAGTTTATATTGTGTAGCTGAATCAGAAATTGATTTATCTTTTGTCACCAAAATAAAATTACTTGGTAATCACCCAATTTCTGCCACAAAATTTTAATTGGCAAAACTCATAAGCATAAAATATATATTTTCTAATTTCATCTTTTTTTTTTTACATAATCTGGTTTGATGTTTTCCTAAATATTCAAATCACTATATTTTGCTGCTTAATATTAAATACAGCAAATGAGTTATTTTTATGCATCAAACAATTACATTTTCTCATTCATCCAAACTAATCACTGAACATCAATTTCATATTTTCTTCACTAAAATATTACTATGCTTGATGTCATCAAGTAGAGCGGATCATTTTTTTTTACATTTGTTTACACATTTTTTACAAATGTTTTTGAGAGTCCATACAAAGTTATAAGTGTTCAACATTTTTTTTCATTTGAATATATTTTGTCTAAGATTCTTAGCCTATGTCATTGCATACCAATTTGTTTCTTGAAAGTTAAGTTCACTGTAAAAACATCTGATACACCAAAATCCCTGATACCTGTTTCTTATAAGCGCCAAATAACTATCACTATTTCGATTTGTGTTTCATGAGAACAATTCAATATTGATACATTATAAGAAACATTTCCAGTGCTTTTCTCTTTTTAGCAATAGTTGGTTGATAATTAGAGGACACAACTAACCCTATACTATGCTTTACTTTGTTTTGTATATATATTTTGTATTGTGTGAAATTAACAAAGATTCATATGCAGGAATCTGTTGATACATTCCAAGAATCCCAATGCGACCAACAAACTTGAAAGACTACAATTTCTTTTTACTATGACCAATAAGAAAGCTCAAGGACTAAGTTGTTGGACTCATCCTGATCACCATTTTAAATTATTGTTAACAGTAAGTTTAACATTTTAAGTACAGAATAATATTCCTTTTGATATTTATAAATTACTATTTTCTGTGACAGATGTTACTTTTTCAATATTGATTGTACCCTCTTTTGTGTTTTTAAATTTTGCATACAATAATATTAAGCACACCATACCAAGACCACTATTTGAGCATCTAATAAACTGCCTACCAAGACCAATGTTTTCAAGTGACAATGGAGAGTATTCATGTTATGTTTCACATTTTTATGTTTTGAAATATTTTGCTGCTTAATATCAAATTCAGCAGATGTTTACTTTGTTTTGTGTATATACTTTATATTAGGTAGAATAAACAAAACTTAATTTCGCTACCATCATTATTTGTAGTGACATGCACTGTTAACATAAATAAAATCACTGGTGACAATCCCTGATACCTGTTTCGTATAAGCACCAAATAACTATGATAATGTGTTATTGTTGATACATTATAATAAACATTTCCATTGACTGGTCGTTTGCTTAGCTTAGGTTTACATCATTTTTTCACAATGTTTCTCTACTTGCTTTCAGCATGAGAGCAGATCATATTCTGCACATGTTTCATGCATATCACAAAAACTTATAATATTTGATCAACATTTGACTAACAATTTTACAAAAAAGAACTACCACCTTAAGGGGGGTAAAGGTAAGGCTCCCCACATAACCATAAAAGAAAGCCGCCCCCCCCCATACAGTGGGAAAGAGCTCCCTTCCCATTCTGGGGCAGAGAAGGGGCAAGGAAAACTCTTAAACATAAATGGTCAACGGAGGGTATACACCCTGGGAAACTAAAAGTCTATATGGAATCTGCATAAATTAAAATATCCTGTTTAAGCGTATTGTATGACAGGGAGGGAAGGTCAACAGGTGGAAGAAAAATGGTCTACGCAGAGCATACCGCCTGACAAGCTAAAATCGCCTTTTTATATACGGCAGACAATCAGACTCTGATTGCCTGGACGGCGGGCTGAGCAATGAATGTGGAAGCCGGGGAACTTTTCTCAGAAGGAGGATGGGAGGCCCAGGGAGCCTTCGGTCTCCTCCTAAGAGAGGGATATCCTCTTACTCCCTTTGGAAAGAGATCAACCTTACACAAAACAAAAAATATGGGAAGAGAAGCCTTCCCGGGCCCCCCTCCCCCTTCTGGGAGGAGAAGTTCCCTGGCTCCAACCCTTTTTTTGGGGGGGGGGCGCCTAAGCCTGTCCTCCAGGCAACCAAATGAAAAAGAAATTTACCCATCCCACCTTTGTAGGAAGTGTGCTCAGCCCACCTTCTGAGCCACTGTGAAAGTTTCCGTCCACCAAAAGGGAAGGGAACGAGGAAGGAAAAGTCTCTGAGAATCTTCATGCAATTTCTTTGACAAAGAAACTGTTTTCACTTGATTCCACACAAAATTTTTATTGCTTTTTCATCTATTGTCTTATATTAGGATTTCTTTATGCATGTTATTTTATTTAAGAGTACTAAATAGCTTTTCAGTTTCTTGAGACTCTTTCAACTGTCTGGATTCTGCAGCAACGTTGTGGAGTGATATGTAAAACATAAATTGGTACTTTATAACAATAGGTATGTAGAATTCTAACTCGCCAGTGTTGATCGTTTCAATTATTTACAAATTCACCAGGTCCTGGATATGACCATAAACTGTATCCAAACATGGGGCTTTGTGAAGTGTGAAGCCACCATTTAATTGCTATTGCTACCAGGTCCACTCTGATCTGGAGTAGTAGTACCTGTTAGGGTCCCAATTATGAGTTAAATAGAAACCAACATTAAATAAACAAATATATTCTAGGAAAAAAAAATGTCACTAGATTGGGCATGAAATAACCTGATATAGTGTTGATATGTCATAAAACAAAATGAACCAACAAATTCACCAATCGACACAATATCAACAAATGTATCTTTCTTTTCCTTATTCTGTGCTTATTTCTTGGTACTAAGCTTATCATTAACTAACCCTGACATTTCTTTTACTTTGTTTTGTGTATATATTTTATTTTGTGTAGAATAACCAAAAAGACATTTAGCTACCACATTTGCAGCGAAATGTTAGCATACATAAAATCACTGGTGACAACCCATGATGTTTTTTCTTATGAACACGAAATAACCAACACGCTTTCCATTGGTTTTTCATGATAACAATTTAATATTGATAAATTATAATAAACATGTCCATTACTTTTCTTTTTTTATCAATAAATATACTTGGTTGATAATTAGAGAACACAATGTTTATTGTAATAAAACTTGTGATCTATAACATCCAATTCTAAAAATTAAACTTTCCTTTCTCAATTGAAACAAACAACATACCCCACACTATGTTCCTAAAAATGAGGATTTTACTATTGCGTTTACATAATTTTTTAGCTATGTTTCTCTTACTTTCAGCATGAGATCATTTTCTACACGTGTTTCATGCATACCACACAAACATTTTACCTCTGACATTTTTAATCTTTTTCCAATTTCCTTTCACCATGAACATTATCATTAGTACAGTTTTCATTTAAAATGAAGCTGTACATGGTTACTATTACTTGGAAAGCAGATCTAAAAAAAAAAAAAAAATATCTGTTTTCACTTTGAAAATTTACGATTTATAGATCTCGGATTTGGCCCTTCTTCACCTTTTATCTTACATTTGTAAATATTGTATATATAAACTTTTTTCTTATTTCTCCAATGTTATTTCATTCATGCAATTTCATAATCCACCAACATTGTATAAGATTCAATTCCATTTGACACTTGAAAACAACTTTTTATATAGTAAACAGCATTTATTTCTTTTCAGACATATTCTTATTTTATTTTATTTCCAGTACTATGTTTTATTTCATTTTGTGGACACTCATTTAACTCTCTGGGATGCTGCAGGGAACATGTAGAGTGATATATCAAACAAGAAGTGGTACTTTATGACAATAGGTATCTAGGATTTACACATACCAGTGTTGATAGTTTGAAATATTTACAGACTAACATTTTACACAATATAAACACATGTACCTTTTTTTTCTTTTCCTTTGCTTATTTCTCGAACCTAAACTTATCATTAACTAACCCGTAACTTTGTTTACTTTGTTTTGCGTATATATTTTATATTGGGTAGAATTAACAAAACTTAATTTCGCTACCATCATTATTTTTAGTGACATGCACTGTTAACATCAATAAAATCACTGGTGACAATACTTGATACCTGTTTCGTATAAGCACCAAATAACTATCACTATTTCGATTTGCTTTTTCATGATAATATGTTCATCTTGATACATTATAATAAACATTTCCATTCACTGGTCGTTTGCTTAGCTTAGCTTTACATCATTTTTTCACAATGTTTCTCTACTTGCTTTCAGCATGAGAGCAGATCATATTCTAAACGTTTCATGCATATCACACAAACTTATAATATTTGATCAACATTTGACTAACAATTTTTTGCCAATTTCCTTCAACATTCTCATTACCATTACTACAGTTTACATTTTGTCGTTAAAATGAAGCTGTACATGTTTCCTATTACTTGGAAACCAGATTTGTAAAAATCCCATTTTTTTTTCACTCTGAGAATTTTCATTATATTTCTTTGACAAACGATTTATTTTCAATGAACTTCAGCACATGATTGTTACTGCTTTTTCCCCTTTTGTCTTATATTTGTTTTTCTTCATGCCAAATATTTTATATATCAATTTTTGGCTAATTTCTTAAATTTTATTTCTTTAATTCTTAGTCCACCAATATAGTATAAGTTTCAATTGCATTGAACGCAATGTTTTAGATAGTAAACATCAGCATATTTCACTTTTCAAGCACTTTTTCATTTTATTTCAAATACTATGTTTTATTTCATTTTGTTGACACTCATTTACCCCTCTGGGGTGCTACAAGGAACATGTAGATTGATATACCAAACATGAATTGGTGCTTTATAACAATAGGTATCTATAATTTTGCTTAATTCTCTAACCTAAACTTATCATTAACTAACCGTAAATTATGTTTTAGTTTTGTGTATATATTTTATATTGTGAAGAATAAACAAAAATTCATTTCACCACCACATTTGCACTGTTAGCATACACAAATATCACTGGTTACAATCATTGGTAGCTGTTTTTTAAAAACACCAAATAACATTCACGCTTTCCATTGGTTTTTCATGATAACAATTTAATATTGATAAATTATAATAAACATGTCCATTACATTCTCTTTTTATCAATAAATATACTTGGTTGATAATTAAAGAACACAATGTTTATTGTAATAAAACTTGTGATCTATAACATCAAATTGTATAAATTAAAGTTTCCTTTCTCAATTGAAACAAACAACATATCCCACACTAAAAATGAGGATTTTACTATTGCCTTTTAGATCATTTTTTAACAATGTTTCTCTTCTTACTTTCAGCATCAGAAAATATAATTTTCTACACGTGTTTCATGCATACCACACAAACGTATATGTGACCAACATTTTACCTCTGATACATTTTTTTCCAATTTCCTTTCACCATTGTCATTATCATTAGTACAGTTTTCGTTTTGTCTTTAATATGAAGTTGTACATGTTTCTTAATACTTCGAAACCAAATATATCAAAAAATAATTTTTTTCACTTACAAAATTTTCATGATATTTCTTTGACAATCATATTTGTTTTTAATTGAATTCAGCATATGATTCTTACTGCTTTATCACCTTTTATCTTATATTTCTTTTTCTTCATGCCAAATATTTTAAATATCAAATTTTTGCTCATTTCTTAAATTGAATTAAAAAAATGGATTTTTTTATTCCACCAATATTGTATAAGGCTCAATTCCATTGAACACAGTGTTTTATATAGTAAACATCAGCATTTGTTTCTATTTTATTTCAAATACTGTTTCATTTCACTTTCTCGATAATCATTTACATCTTTGGGGTGCAACAGGGAACATGTAGAGTGATATATCAAACATGAATTGGAACTTTATAACAATAGGTATCTAGAATTTCCACATACCAGTGTGGATAGTTTTAAATATTTACAAACTTACAATTTACACACTATAAACAAATGTATCTTTTTTTCTTTTCTTTGCTTATTTCTCGAACCTAAACTTATCATTAACTAAACCTAAACTTTGTTTACTGCATTTTGTGTATATATTTTATAATGGGTGAAATAAACAAAACTTAATTTGGCTAATATCATTTGTAGTGGCATGCACTATTGACATATATAAAATCACAGGTGACAATCCTTGATTCCAGTTTCGTATAAGCACAAAATATCTATCATTATTTCGATTTGTTGTTCATGATAAAAATTTAATATTGATACATTGTAATAAACATTTCAATTGCTTTTATCTTTTTATCAATACATATACTTGGTTGATAATTAGAGGACACAACTAACCCTATACTTTGCTTTACTTTGTTTTGTATATATATTTTGTATTGTGTGGAATTAACAAAGATTCATATGCAGGAATCTGTTGATACATTCCAAGAATCCCAATGCGACCAACAAACTTGAAAGACTACAATTTCTTTTTACTATGACCAATAAGAAAGCTCAAGGACTAAGTTGTTGGACTCATCCTGATCACCATTTTAAATTATTGTTAACAGTAAGTTTAACATTTTAAGTACAGATTAATATTTCTTTTGATATTTATAAATTACTATTTTCTGTGACAGATGTTACTTTTTCAATATTGATTGTACCCTCTTTTGTGTTTTTACATTTTGCATACAATAATATTAAGCACACCATACCAAGACCACTATTTCACCATCTAATAAACTGCCTACCAAGACCAATGTTTTCAAGTGACAATGGAGAGTATTCATGTTATGTTTCACACTTTTATGTTTTGAAATATTTTGCTGCTTAATATCAAATTCAGCAGATGAGTTCTTTCTTATGCATCAAACAATTACATTTTCTGATATTCATTCAAACTAATTATTGAAAATCAATTTCATATTTTCTTTACTAAAATATTACTATGCTTGATTTCATCAAGTGGTGCGAATCTGTTTTTTACACTAACAATGTGCACATTTTTTGAAGAATAAAGTTGTTTTTTTTTAAGGTGGTGAAGGTGATCCGGGGAGTGTTTTTTTTTTTTTTTTTTTTCCAAAAAAGGTACTTTTTACGAATGGGTATCCAAGAAACATTCAGTATTTTGTCAGAAATTAAGATTTTCATTGACGACTCTCAATACTATCAGAAATGACCAATCTACACAATACAAACTAACTGTTTTGTTGGCTTTTTATTCTAACTCCAAACTAACCCATAACTACATATTGCTTTTATTTTGCAAATTTGATTTCCTTTAGTTTATATTGTGTAGCTGAATCAGAAATTGATTTAACTTTTGTCATTTGTAATTAACATGCTTTCAGCGCAATTACTACAGTGTAATCACACATGATATACCAAAATAAAAACACTTCAGATAAAGTCTTCTTACATAGAATTCAGTTTCTTACATGACATCTGATGAAGTCAGTACAAACGTTACAAACTAATACTTGAAAAACAATTTGACATTTACTGTACTACAATATCATATTTGTATAGAAGTAGAAATCTGGATACCTATTCTGATACCTAATAAAAGAAAGGACACTCTTTGGGGCGGATTTTGATGATAACAAGTCACTAATAAGAAATTATAATAAACATTGAAATAATTTAAGAATTTTACCAAAATAAAATTGCATGGTAATCACCCAATTTCTGCCACAAAATTTTAATTGGCAAAACTCATAAACAGAAAATATATATTTTCTAATTTCATCTTTTTTTTTTACATAATCTGATTTGATGTTTTCCTAAATATTCAAATCACTATTTTTTGGCTGCTTAATATCAAATACAGCAAATGAGTTATTTTTTATGCATCAAACAATTACATTTTCTCATTCATCCAAACTAATCACTGAACATCAATTTCATATTTTCTTCACTAAAATATTACTGTGCTTGATGTCATCAAGTAGAGCGGATCATTTTTTTTTCATTTGTTCACACATTTTTCCAATTTATATATATTTTGTCTAAGATTCCTAGCCTATGTCATTGCATACCAATCTGTTTATTAAAAGTTAAGGTTCACTGTAAACACATACGTTACACCAAAATAAAAACGCTTCAGATAATGTCTTGATATTCAATTAAGTTTCTCACATGACATCTTATGAAGTTAGTAGAAATGTTACAGACTTTTGAATCTCAAACACTTTCAATACTGTGCACTGATATTTTCTTTTTTGGAATATAAGCACATTCATGATTTTTTTTACAAACGCCAACAAATGTCACATTTTGTAGCAATGTACTGAAACAATTATAAAAATAGGTATCTAGGAAAAGGCCACTACATATGTTATAAATTCCAAATTTCCACAACCTGGCAAATACTGGTACACGCTAGCAAATTTAGATTTGTAATTACAGAATATGATTCTAATTTTTTCCTTTGCTCTTTATTCTAACACTACACTAAGTTTACTGTTTTATTTCGCTACAGTTGATATTGTGTAGAACAATAAGAAAATCATAGTGAACAATGCATTCAACAAAATTTCACACACATTTCTAGATACCTATATCTAATAAGTTCAAAAGAAAGGACACACTTAGGGAAGTATTTTGGTGGTCAAGTCACTAAATAGAGATTAGCTGGTTTCCCGGCATAGCCCAAGATGTAATAAAGATTGACTGAAATACATGTTCTAGCTGGTTTCTAGGCGTTGCCAGGGATGTAATATAGACACATTATGTTGTATATTACCTGTTCTCTTCTCCCTAAGGTAAAACAATTTCATATACATGCTGTAAATTACCTACACTAGGGATAAAACATGAACAATACCAGTCCTAGGGTAGATAAAACAAATAATACATAGAGATGAAAGATTCCTCTCCCCTAAGAATAAAACATATATTCAATATCTGCTTTTGTTTTTTCATTGTTTATACGGTCCCGAGCAACGCCGGGTAGCCCTGCTAGTCTATAATATAAATCTCACCTGTCTGTTTAAATGTATGTATGTATATTTGTATGTCTGCCTAAAACTTTTGTCAGAAGCGACGGATTTTCACGAGATTGGTATCGTTTTGAAGCTCAACCCTTCGGCCGACAAATGTCGAAAAATTGGCTAAAAACATTTATTCCTTTACTCTCAATTGGGCACTTTCCTACAGGGAGGGGTTGTTTTTTTTCACCAATATTTTCGAAAGTTATCCCCTCTTTTTGATTGACTAGCCTTAATTTAAACCTTGGTCACTTCCGGTTTGGTGATAGGCGCAACAGCAAAGACGTCACGTTTTTCTTCATGTTCTTTTCCTCCCTCGCAGTACGGGTTCGAGCTTGCCTACCTACTACCACTTTTTTTTTTCTCAACACACCTCCAAACACCTGAGCAACGCCAGGCACCCAGACTAGTATTAATTAAATCCAAAATTGTATAGAAAAACAAATGGACCAATTTTGAGTAAATCAGATGACAGACAGTGGCATAGACACAGGTCTTTTCAGTATAATATTGAGGACAAAGAAAAGATAACTTACCATTTTTTTAAGACTATCCGATCCCATCGCGTTCCTGTTTGGGCAGCAATTAACTTTTTCAAATCACCAATTGTGTCTTCATCGCTGTTAACAGTTAAGGAAAGAAAATACCAAACCTGGAGACAATCTTAAGTTTGTCAGATATAAACTTACTTTGAAAAGGAGATAATCAACTGCGAAATATAAAACTAACACTGTATAACATTTTAAGTTTTCGGCCACGGTTATGGTCTTAGGTGTGGCATCAAGTAAGGGCCACATCATGCCACCTCACATTCTCGAAGGCAGCTTAAAGTGCACCTGTATGTGTTGAAAAGTGTGGTGATCAAAGAATTCAACAAGATGCATCTGGAGGAGGTCAGAGGTCATATCAGTCAAAATGTCGTGATCATAACATCAATGATGAGAACAGTAGTCCGAATAATTCAAATTATCAATCCTCATCTAAAAAACAATTCATAAAATCTCAATCTTATACACATTTAGATTTATTATGCGAAACGAAAATATCAATTTACTTCAGATATTTTTTTCATTCCATTTACAACTTGAAAATGAAAAAAAAAAAAATAAATAAATAAAAACTAAGAATAAATATGCAATTTCATTGTCAATAAAATCATCACCAAGTTCAGCTAAAGTTGTGAATCTAGTAACATAAGATTCTTTTAGAACATTTTTCAAAATCTAGGTGAATTGAGAAATAGATTTTTCAAAATTTTATATTGTCAGGATAAAATAAATATTCATAAAAAATAAAAAATTTTTTATTTTATTTTTTTAAAATTGTGATTTAGAAAGAAAAGAAAGATAATCTTAAAATACTTTGTATATTGCAACCTCAATCTTGGCCACATTTTCAAAAAGGATACTTGCATTTCACACGAACCTTCTTACCAAGTCGATCATTGCAAGTTATTTCCAACATCTTGAATGACTGAAAATATACATAAAAAATTTTACTGCTTAAATTTCATAAAAGGGCATTCAGTTTGCTATACAAGTTTGATGAAAAATAATACTCTTCTTTACTCTAAATCAGAAAAGTAGTTTGTAAACAAGATTTTAATTAAAGACCCCGCTCCTCCCAAAGTACAAGGAGGCTGTTTCATGTTAAACTTATACAAAAATATACAACACCTGCAACATGTGGTTCAATTTTTTTATGGGAGAATATGTTGCTATTTTTATAAACCTAAATTTATTTTTAGTTTTTGTAACATGAAATATGGAGGAGGGGAATCACCTCACAAAATATTTCCTTTCATATATTTAACGAAAACTGCGTTTAGAATACAACTTAATTTAATACAAGTTAAAACTGCTTTTAGAATAGAAGTCTAAAAGAACAAAGTTTATTTGAATGTATTAATACTTTAAAAGAAGTGCTCATAGCATTGTAGATATATAATAAGCTCAATAGGTATATTTATCCTAGAGCTATATAAATTTCATGAAAATCTGACCATTAGGAGATATTTGCTAGATTTTTTTAAACACAGGTAGGTTTACGCTTTCCAAATAATCATTACATAGGGACATTGTCTAAAGGCGTCATTAATACAAACACGATTTTAGTCTTGCATTTTTGTTATTTTCGTATGTTGGAAAAAAAAAAAAATTCTTTTAAATATTACTAGTTTAAGTTTCTTCTTTAAATGGTACAAAAGTTACGATGATAATATTAAATTAGATCATAGTTACATTGCATTACATATAAGAGGGGAAGGATAAATCTGCCATGCATTGAAAGTCCCTACTGAATTTACATGCAGTTAGTCACACATATACCCTCAGACAGATAAACAGACATTCTAAATAAAAGTTTAAAATGCGAGACATTAAGCTTAAGGAAATGAAATTCAGGGAATTTTATTTAATTGTTGTCTAATGGCTATGGATCAAATTCAGTGCAAATCTGAAATCTATGAATGTTTCAAAGAAACTGAAATTTGAGGAATATTGGTTGATATGTAATACCTATTATTAGAATTTCACAAAGGGTTTTCATGCAATCTTTATCTTCTATCTTCTATATATATAAAAGCGAAAATGTGTGTATATATGTTTGTATGTGTGTTTGTGTGTCCGGTAAAAACTTTCGACAGCCACAACAAAAATTCACAAACTCGGTATCATATTGAAGACCCCATCCTTCGTCTGAAAAATATCGAAAAATTGGCCAAAAACGTTAATTTTTTCACCCCGAAATCGACAATTTTCGACAGGGGTAGGGGGGTGTCAACAAAAACCGTCCCCTCGTGACGACGACCGGTTTTACGCATGCGTCAGATGATGTCATAACCTGATTTACTTTAAATAGTTGAAGAACTGACTAAATTTCATGTACGTCACGTTAGCTCAGTTGATTAGTGCGTTGGTTCGTTATCTAAACATTTTGGGTTCGAATCGTGGTGTGAGATGGTTTTTTTTTCCGATTTTTTAAATTTAAATATTGAACCAGTGTTATTTAAGCCATTTTTCACGTAATGTTCGTTTTTCTGTTTTTTTTTTTGTTTTTTTTTACTTTGCTTATCCACCCGGGTACCCATCAATTTTTTAAATTTTAATATCGAAACAGGCTTATTTAAGCCATTTTTCACGTTTTTTTTTTAACCTTTGTTTTTCTGTTTTCTTTTTTGTTTTTTCAATTTTTACATTTAACATCGTTCGTTTGCCTTACGTTAGTTTTTTTTTGTGTTTTTTTTTTTCGATGTTTTAATTACTCCATCCCCGCTTAAGTTTTAACATTCGTTTTTATGTTTTCTTTTTTTACTTTGCTTATAACAAACAAACCTGGTTATGGACCTCATTTGCTGAATAGCTATTGCTTACGTCGAACGCTCTACGACTTCCGTGCGGCCACCTGTCAATTTGGTTCTTACTTAAATTCAAACATCTTTCAGTAACTCATTCAACGGTTCATGTTTTTTTCACATTTTATTTTCAAACTTCGCCTCAGGGCTTCGGGTTCGATCCTACCCCCCCCATCCCAACCGGTTTCTTTTTTATTTAACAGCACACACACCAACAAACACCCGGGCAACGCCAGGTACCCACGCTAGTTATATATAGAAAAGGCAAAATGTGTGTGATCATTTTATGTATGTCTTGCAAAGGCTTTTTTCACCGCCATTGTCAAGGGGCTTACTATGTCTTAAAAATTTTTATATACTGTCTAAATCATAATATCGAGGATTTGCGAATGTACGTCGCGTCTAGATTTATTTACATCGACTTTTATAAAAATCGCGCTATTTTACTGCCTCGCCTGTTTGTTCAATTTTTAAGTATAAATAAAGTGAAACTAATTGAAATGTTGCTGTTCTCGGCTTTCACGTCGGAACGTCCAGAGAACAATCAGCTTTTGATCAATGTGGAGTTTCTCTTTATATCAGTCAATTGCTATAAATTTGGACAATCCCCTTTAAATGGGGAGCTGGTTTCCCCCCACCATCATCTTGGGGAAGTGAAAACTGCCCCGCATTGAAACAAAGTAAACAAACCCCAGAAAGCTGTCCCGCAGTAAATAAAATACTACCACGTCATTGTAACGCTCCTGCGATGACCTCATTTAGCGGTTACCTGTCAATCAAACCTCTTTGACTCAGTTTATAACCCTTAACTTAACACGCTAACCAATTTCTCTCACTCGTGGCTGAGATGGTTAAGTGGTTCGCTTTTGTTTCCACCTCTGCGTCAAGGATTCGGGGGTTCAATCCTACCTTCCTACTAAAACTCTTGTTTTTTTAACACACACACACACCTCCAAACACCCGGGCTACGCCGGGTACCCCCCCCCCCAGTCTTTATAATATTATAAAACTGTTACCCACTTTTACGCCTCTCAGCTATGTTGTAGAATCAACATCATAATGATCGGTTAATTAGATTAGAAGTGACACCTGTACATTCAAATATATAAACATATGCATAAATAGAGACATGCACACACTTGGTTCACCGGATATATTTGCCAGGTAATTTTAAAAAATTCTTTTTCACAAGACCAGTTGCTCTTAGAAGTCCAGTAATTATAGGAACAACTGAACTCATAAAAAAGAATTTCAAAAACTATTTGGCAAATATACCTCCAGGGTGAACCAAGTGCAAAAGAGATTCAAACAATTGCACTTAAAGAGATGGTCAGAATCTTAAGATTCTTAGTTGGAATATCTGAGTTAGCGGATCAATGTTTTGCATTCGGTAGGATGACCCATCCCCAGCTTGAACAAACTATTAAGAAACACACAATCATACTATTTATCCACTCTACAAATAAAAAAAATTAACTCAAACAATTTTCATATTTCAATATAAATCTTAAAAATATTATCGAATACTGTATCAAAAGAACACTAATTGGTGCTGGTTAAAAATAATGAAAAATCTAAATTCAACTAAAAAGCAATGTTATCTACGTGATTGTGAAATTCAATTTTTTGATTTTCAATATTATTCTGAACAAGCACTCAATCTATTAATGACCTATCAGCAAACAATTTTCCAAAGCGAAAATTCTGGTTCTTTTCTTGATAAGTATTGCTAGAATTATAAACTAATCACCAGACTAAACCCGATTGCCTACATGCTTAAATTCTGGTCAGAAATGATTTTCTAAACATCAATTTAAAGGTTTCAAAATAACTTTTGAATGTTTAGGTTTACAATGTAAAACATATCAGACGTCAATAAATAAATAAATGGAGGTAGCAATTTTTGTAAATAATCCCAACTAATTAAAAATATTACCAAAATTCTAATTTGTTTCTTTAAATCTAATTTATTTTAGTTAGAAAGTTTAGTACTTGTGCACTACTAGGAGGGAATCACTTATTTAGTTTTTAGTTGAGACATGGGGTCTTTTGTGGCAGTCAACAGGACCAGTTTTTGGAGGAGGGGGTCCTTTATCGCGTTGCTCTTTTTGCAAGTGATGCACACGTATTAAACTAAAACTGTTTAAAAAGCTTATTTTGCAACATCATGACATCATAAGCACTTGTGGCCGTATTGGCAAAATAGTTTAGAGGGTTCCAGCACACGGGCAACAAAAAGTGCTCAATACACAGAGATTCATTTTTGAACGATTACATTTTCATGTTTTTATCAGTTTTTATTTTTTTTTTTATTTTGGAAATTTTTGTAGGGGTATTGATGAAAGTGCTCAATACTCTTAGTATAGCAGGTGCCTCCAAACTGACTTCATGTCAAACCGGCAACACCAGATATCCATGCTAGTTAAAAATAAAAGATAATTCAATGCATTAATGGCAGAGACTAATATGACATAGTTTTGAAAGCCGGTTTATCTTTTTTTTCTGTAGATTTCCGATTACTTTTTGATTGTACTTGAAAGATTAAAGCCTAATGCTAATTTTCAAAAGGAAAAAAAAAAAAAATTTTTACATGTGAAAAAAAAAAATGTTATAATGAAAAATGTTTTCACGGTGACACCAGAAACTGACAAGTTCAGCTAAACTTTGAAGTCAAATGAATTCATTGTAAAAATTTCTTGAAAGATAAATATTAATTTTCTGAGAATATTTTGTGTCAAAAAATAGCTTAATTAGCCCCCAAAAGCGAGATAGGTCTGTCCTCGTACAATCAAGACAAACGAAAAGGTGTCATGCATAAGTTCTACGGAAGCCCAAAATGCCAGAAAGTTTTATTTTAAACTTTATAAGGGAACTGAAACATTATTATCCTTAATTTCTATATTTTTGAAGATAAAAATATTCATTAATTTAGGTAATCTTATTTGCTGAAATAAAAAGGGAGTGGTTATTAGAATATTTAGTTAATTTTTTTTTACATGACTGAATTTATTCTCAAACGATTTGTAACACTAAATTTATCCTTTCTAAAATAAAGCAAAAGTGCATTTTAAGAGTGAAAAAAAAAAAAAAAAAAAAAAAAGAAATAAAAAAAGTCAATTAAAATCGCCGATTACACTGACAATTTATTTACTGAAAAAATAACAATTTAATAATTAAAGAGAACACAGCTGGTAGGATGCAAATCCAGTCCGTTTACTATTTTTAAAATTTTTTTATTACAACTTTGCCCATCCGTATTTGTCTAAATTTATCGTTATTAAAAATACCATTTTTTAAATTATTTTTTCTTACTGATTCTGGATCTCAATTTTTTCAATTTTAAAAAATTTTTATTTTCAGGATTATAAAAAATTCCTTCCATAAAAATTTAATGCGTACTAGAAAAATATATTACATTTGAAACCTTGTGAGAATTGTTATTTTTATTTTTTTAACGGCATATATATTTGTGGGTTATTTAATGCCGAATCCAGTTTTTTTTTGGAATAGTATTCGATGTTGTATCCAGTTATTTTATACAAGATTTTTATTCTTCAAACTCCTTGTATTTACAATCGTTAGCTCGCAGCTTTTGATTTGGTTTTTTATAGTGGATTTTGTCATTTTTGTTCTCTGCCTTGCAGAATATGATGGGTTTTGCAATGGGAGGGGGGAAAAGGGTTACAGTATTATTAAGTCTTGTATTATGAATGTAGTTATATTGTTGATAGTGTTTTATATTCAAATTGTCCTCATTCTTAAGGGAGGTTTCTTGGAGATAAATAACCAAAGGATTAAATTTGGTTTGCAACAATAAAATTTCATTGTAATTTGCCTTCAATCCACGGCAATTCCATTGGATTTTCTTGTAATTCATGAGGATTTTTTTTTGGTTTGAGGAGTAACTTCAGTTTCCATGTCTTCTAATTCCGTAAATCTATTTGTAGTAGTAGTAGTGGCTTCTGTTTGTGGTAATTTCTTTATATTATTTTGTTTTTTGGTAGATGCATTTTTTGTTTGTTTTTCAAGTGTGTTTTTTTCACCACGGGGAAGACGTATTGGTGACCTGTGTGGTCTTTCTTTTAACTGATTTTGTTTTTCCTTAGTTTCGTCTTTTTTAGCATCTGCATGACGTACTGGTGATTTTTGTGGTCTTTCTTTTGATCGACTTTGTTTTCTTGGATGTTCTGATTTTGGTTGAGAATTTGTTTTATTGGTAACATTAGTTGATGATTTAATGGGATGATTAATTTTTGATATGTTTGGTTTGATTTCATTTATAAATTTGGGACAGTCGTTTGGTCCTAATTGTAACAATTTGTTTATTAGTATTTCGTATTTGGAGTCTTGGTTAGTGATGTTGGATGATATACAACTTGAGGTGACTTGAGAGTACGTCTTTTCCTTCATGTATCCATCTACTATTTTTCTGGCTTCGAGGAAGGAGATGTTTTTGGTATGTTTTATTGACACTACTTCCTTTTCTTTCTTCCAGATTCTGCATGCTCTAGCATAAGCAGGATGGTTTTCTCCACAATTTGCACATTTGCAATCAAGATTGCAGTCATTGACAGTGTGGTCTGGATCTCTCTGGCCACATCTGCCGCACACTGCTCGTCCCCTACATGCATCCTCATGGTGCCCAAACTTCTGGCATTTAAAGCACCGAAGTGGGTTTGGTATAAAGGATTCAACTTTTTCAACGTTGAACCCAATTTTGATTTCTTTTGGGATAGTGGGTCTATCAAACAGCATAATGTAAGTGCTCGTATGTATAGTCTGATTCTCTTTTTTTATTGTAATTCTTTTAACGTTTATTACTCCTTGGTTTTTAAGTTCTTTTGTTATCTCTTCAGTAGTGCACATTGATAGGTCTTTCGATTTTACTACACCTTTGGATGTATTCAGATTCTTGTGTGGATAAGTTTTGATATTTATGTTGTGGAAAGTTTTCATTCCTAGGAGAAAAGTGGCATGTTTTTCTCTTTTCACTTCCACCAAGCGGGTTTTATTTTTTAAAGTTTTTACATTTTTTTGGGTAAAGGGGAAGGGAGCTGTTTTGTTTTTGCAGAACATAATTAAGTTTTACAAAAGAGAATAGAAAACAAAAACAGAAGTTTAATGTAGGTGCATTTCGTCTCAGGAAGCCAATAGACAGCCTGATCTGGTAGCACCAGAATTGTTATTATTAAATGCACATGAAATATTCTTTTTCAATTATATTATTTTTTGGTGAAAATATTCAATAAACAATGTTTAATTCAATGATAATATTGATAGTTTGAGAAATTAATTTTTCATTGAATTATATTGATTTCATTAACACTAACTTTAGTGGCTTTTTGTTGTAATGTTCCTGAAATATTAAGTTTTTTTTAATTGTTAACATCTCATTTGTTTTCCAATCCACAGAGGTACAAAAACAATGGTAAAATTAAAAAAAAATATATAACATAAATGTTATCTGTAGAAAATAAGTACCTACCTGCCATAGTGGCTGGGAGGATAGGAGAAAACAGCGGCCTCCTTTAGTACAACTTATATTAACCCTACTAGACAGAGTTACCAATATACCAGTAATTTCCAAAAATGCTATATACCAAGTTACTACTAACCAGTATTTTTTCGACCACATGTTTTTGTGTTGTCAGGAGCTAAAAATAGCTACCCAATCACTGCAAGCCTAACGTTCTGCAAATGGTTTCCTTTGCTTTGGCAGAGTTGTTTTGTAGACTAAAGTAGCCATGAAGTGAACTAGTGACGAACCAAGCACTTTGACAGGTAAAAGAGCGAGACCAAGGAGTTTTACGGTGCAACAAGTATTGGATAAAGTGACAAATTCTCATTCAGACGAAGCCGAATTTGATCAGGAGTATGTTTCTGAATCAAGTATTGTTAGTGATGATGAATATATCGATGAAGGAGAAAGTGATGATAATTCTGATGATGCAAGTGGACCTAGATCAAAATCCGGTGTACAAAGTAGGGTGTGTGTCACTCAACCAGGTGACAGGGAAGATTCTGGTGTGGTTGATGTGGGATGGAGTTGTAATTTTGTAGCTGCAGATCTGGATTTCGATGAGAATGGGGAAGGGCCAGTGAACATTCCAGATCATATCACTGAAGAAAGCAAGTGCATCGATTTTCTTTTGTTGTTTACTGAGGATGACTTCTGGCAGAATTTGACAGAAGACTAATTTACATGCCATTCGAATGTGGCAGAAAGGCCCAACTACTATTACTGCGAGAATTTCAAGGATGTTTTTGTTGAGGAAATGAAAGCCTTTGTTGGGCTGAGGATCTACATGGAATACATCTGTGAAATCTAGCTATCACGATTACTGGTCAAGTGATGGAAGTGACTTCATTGGATATACTCCGGTGGTAGATGAAAGGCAAAAACTTATTAATGCATTTAAATTTTTTCACAATTTTGCCCAGGGGGCCAGGCAAATTAGGTTCAGTAGCTCATGCCTGGTAAGGTTAAGTTTGTTGACATGCATGAATGACGCTCTCATGTGATTTCATGATGTGCCCATCTCCCCCCCCCTTTTTTTTTTCTTTAAAAGCGGCTTTATGCTGCATAGGTGTTGCTGAATTCTTGACAGGTTTAGTGCAAATCAGTCTACTACCAGACCTCGGAGATAGATCTAGGTCCCAACAAGCGAACTTATTGCAACGTTACTTCTAAAGCTTTATCTTCTGAGAATTCCTCATATTATTTCAATCAAATTAAAAGGTAAGATAAGTTACTCTTCTACCTATCTGAATAAGTTTTTAGTGGTTTTACTTACTTTGAAACGGTTCGAAAAACAGTGTTTATCGATAAGTACGAACAAGAAAAATGGCAGCGAGATGACACTTAAATATGAAAGTTTGGAAAATGAATTTAAATTAAAAAATTATGCTGTTAGAAACCCACCATATATGTTACTGTGACATACATCGGATGGGTTTCTAAAAGTATTTTGTTTAATTTTAACTCATTTTCCAAACTTCACATATTTAGGGGTCATCTTGCTGCTCTTTTTCTTGTTCACGCCTATCGATAAACACTGATTTTTGAACTGATTAAACATTTTAAAGGGAGTAAAACTCCTAAAAATTTTTCCAGATAGGTAAAAAGAGTAATTTATCTTGCCTTTGAGAACATTTATTTGTTATATAGTTGTTTTTTTTTTAACCACTTTTTCATACCTCTGGTGATTGTAAAACAAACCCCAGAAATTCATGTGTCTTTTTTTAGTACTTAAAACTTTAACAAAAGGTATTTTTTGTTTATAAAAAAATACATTTTCACTAAAAAATTTTTTAAAAGTAATAATGGGCTCATCATATTGTGTGTTAATAAATACTGAAAATTTCATTAAAATTGGTTGATTTTCTGAATTTTGGTGAATTTTTAAATGAAAGGAGGGGTCAAAATGTTTATGCCTTTCAGGAATCGGCCAGTCATGTTGCACGTACCTAAGAAACTGTCTATTTTGTAAAAAAAGTGTTCTTAAGTTTTTTTTATATTTATTTTAATTCCAGAAATGTGTTAAAAACTATGTTCAAGTTTTATTAAAAATTAAAAACCTGTTTTTTTTTTAAACCTAGTTAGTGTTATACGTTTCGGTACTCCTTGGGCGTTGAGTTCCATGGCGACCAGCAGAATTATTTAATGGTTGTTCCCTTAGTCAAGGCTAATGCATGCACACAGGGTTGCCAGGTTAGCTTTTTTAAGGCCAAATCTCGCGAATTTGGCCTTTTTAAAAGCAGTTTGGCTTTCAAAATTTCTGTTTGGCATTTTTTCAAATTTGGCCATTTTCTGATCATTTCATATAAATATTTTTTTTTTTATAGTAATTATTAAAGAAAAGGTCATAATTAAGACATTTAAAAAGTAGTTTGGATGTCAAAACTGGTAGATTTTGTTTTAATTTTGGCTTTTTTTTCAATTCATGGAGATAAACAGCCCCAGAATCAACATCTGCTAACATTTATCATATCAGGAAAAAAAACTTTTTCTAAAGCCCCCCTATGAAAACGTTCTGGAGACATTTTCTTTTAGTACTGGCACCTTGGCTCTGTCTAGTCAGGTCACTGAGTATATCTCCTCTGAAATGTTTGGATTTTTCGTTTGGAATTCTTTGAACATAGTACTTTGAAATTAATTGAATCAATTTATTTTCAATTTATGGAAATTTGAAAACTTAGAACTGTTAAACTATCTCTCAAATAGCTATTTAAAGTTGTATTAAAAAAAAAATGTTTAAAAATAATCTAATACTTTTTCCTGAGTAAGTCCCAAATGTTTCATTAAAAATCAATAATCATAGATTTTCTATCTTGAATTAGTAGACACATTTGTATTAATGATGCATAGATTGTTCTTGGAAACAAAATCTATTTTCAGAGTTATGACTAAAATTAAATTTATCAACATTTTAGAGATATTCTAAGTTAATACCCCCCCCCCCAACCGAGTAGGAAGACCTGTGTTTTCACTTTAAATAAATGGCCGCCAGATTTGTACGCACGTGTGTGGAACAAATCTAATTCTATCCGATCGACACTGCCATCCCCCAATTATTTTGTTGGTTTATAGTATTTGCGGGTGGGTATCCTGACAAGGATTATCAAGGTAAAATTTGGGACACCCCCCCCCTCACAAAATGGGGGGGGGGGTCGATTCTGATAGCCGTTCTTAACATCGGGAAATTGGGGTGTCTATTCCAAAAGTCGTCCTTAACATGAGGTTGGGGAAGTTCATTCTGAAACCCGTTCTTAACATGAGGAGGTTGGGTGTGTCTATTCTGGAAGCCGTTCTTAACATGAGGAGGTTGGGCAACAACAACAACCATACTTTAATTTTTATAGAGGGGATGCTTCCACCAGGCAACACAAAACGCGGGTTTGTATTACTATACACATAGATTCGAAAAAGTTGTCAAAAAACAAATATATAACAAATAAATGTTATCAAAGGCAAGATAAGTTACTTTTCTACCAAACTGGATATATTTTTCGTGTTTTCATTCAATGTAACATGTTTATTCAACTCGAAAACCATACAGTGTTTACCGATGTATTGGAAAATTCAAGATGGCGTCTGACTCCCTCTTTAACACGGTAAGTTTGGGAAAAGGTGTTATAAATAAATAACTGGATAAAATACTGTTAAAAACTCGCTCAATATATGTTACCGTGACATAGCTTGACATATATTCGGCGGGTTTTTAATAGTATTTTTTCTAGTTTTTTATTTATAACATCTTGTATTACTGTACACAGAGATTCGAAAAAGTTGTCAAAAAACAAATATAACAAATAAATGTTATCAAAGGCAAGATAAGTTACTTTTCTACCTAACTGGATATATTTTTTGTGTTTTTATTTAATTTAACATGTTTATTCAGCTCGAAAAGCATACAGTGTTTACCGATGTATTGGAAAATTCAAGATGGCGGCCGATTCTCTCTTTAACACGGTAAGTTCGGGAAAAGGTGTTATAAATAATAAACTAGACAAAATACTATCAAAAACCACCGAATATATGTCAACCTATGTCACGGTAACATATATTGAGCGAATTTCTAACAGTATTTTGTCTAGTTTATTATTTATTACACCTTTTTTCCAAACTTACCGTGTTAAAGAGATAATCGGCCGCCATCTTGAATGTTCCAATACATCGGTAAACACTGTATGCTTTTCGAGCTGAATAAACATGTTACATTGAATAAAAACACGAAAAATATATCCAGTTGTGTAGAAAAGTAACTTATCTTGCCTTTGATAACATTTATTTGTTATATATTTGTTTTTTGACAACTTTCTCGAATCTATGTGTACAGTAATACAAACCCACATCTTTTCCCAAACTTACCGTGTTAAAGAGGGAGTGAGGTGCCATCTTGAATTTTCCAATACATACATCGGTAAACACTGTATGTTTTTCGAGCTGAATAAACATGTTACATTGAATAAAAACACGAAAAATATATCCAGTTACGTAGAAAGGTAACTTATCTTGCCTTTGATAATATTTATTTGTTATATATTTGTTTTTTGACAACTTTTTCGAATCTGTGTACAGTAATACAAACCCGATAACATTTACCAATAAAAAATCAACGGGTATTTATCGAAACCATAGAACCAAGAGATCTTGCCTGATATTTTCATTAATATAGAAAAATTTTTTTAATAAAATATTTAAGAAAACAAAAATAGCAATGCGGAATTAAAATGAAAGACAGCATTTTTTGTTTTTATTATTAATTTGCAATAAAAACATTGGTGCTAATGCATTTACTGGTCCGTGCTATTTTTTTAAAATCGTATTTCCAAGTTTAAAGTTTTATTATATTAAAGTTTTTATTCAATTGTAAGGTACAGAATAAATACAAAACACTCTCCCTTCTCCATGTTAAGAAGAGCTTTTTATGAACGTTTATTATTTCAGCACGGACCAATAAGTGCAGGAGTACCAAAATATTCTGCAATTATTTATCAGTGTCAAAGTTCCAGAAAAAAGTAACCAATTTGTGAACAAAATACTTTAAACACCTAACGTTTAAAATATAATTTTACAATTTAAATATTTTATGAAATTTTATATCGGATTATAAGATAGTTTTACGTAACTACGGATATATATTTATATATAAAAAGAAAACCTAATAATAAAAGCAACAAGACTAATTTTTACAAAATTTAAGTTGCTATTGAGCATAATCATTTGTTAAAGATATTGTAAAGATAAACAGAGGTTTTAGAAGACTTTTACTGAAAATGCATAAAGAAAAAAAAAAAAAAAAGTTTTTCTTACTTCAAATTCGAACGAAAATCCAGTCGGTGCACAAACGTATGTAAAGCTAGCAGCTTTATGAAAACCACCCATTCACTGCAAAATAAATTTTCACTTAAATGAAATATCTTATGAAAACATTTTATTTGAAATATAAATAAAATTTCAATTGAAAAAAAATATATAACGATTTTTAACATTTTACGCGTTCAGGATATCATCATCATCATCATCATCATCATCATCATCATCATCAGTAGCAGCAGCAAAGCAAACCACTCCCTCCTTGACAGACGCCACACTAGATCATTTGAAAATCACCCCTGCCCTTCTCAGGTGCATGTTATCATAAAAAACCTAGACACTTCCAAAGCATGTGGACCTGATCTCATCCCGGCTGGTCTATTAAAAAAAATGCTCCACTGAGGTTGCTCCAGCCCTCTCCAAACTTTACAGCAAATGCTTTAACGAATCTTGCTTTCCTGACTGCTGGAAAACTGCTTCAGTGCTTCTGTGGTACCAGTTTTCAAGAATTCTGGCAAAAGAACTCACTCAGTAAATTATTGCCTCATTATATAATATATATGATATAAATGTGTGTGTAGCTCAGGAGTCTATCCTTGGATCTTCATTATTTCTAATATTCATAAAGGACCTCCCTGATAAAATTGTTTCTGAGATAGGTATATTTGCTGATGATACCACACTCTATAACAGCCACTAGGGAAAAACAAATCAACACATATCTTAGGAAATGGCAAAGACACTAGAGGATGACCTCCAATCTGCAGTGGAATGGAGACAATAATGGATGGTCACATTCAATGTTGCAAAGACTAAGCTTGTTTCTTTCAATAATTACAAGAAACCTTCTCAACCACCAATAGCTATGGCTAAAGATACATTACCTGAAAGAACCTTGTTCAAACTCCTTGGTTTAACGTTCACAGGGAACATGAGCTAGAACAGATACATTGACAGTATTTGCAAGGCCGCTGTGAAGGAGGTGGCTCTCTCTACTCTGCTAGAAAGCTATTTACGCCTGAAAGTATTCTGTATCTCTCCAAGGCCCCCATTTGTCCATGTATGGAGTACTGTTGTCACATTTGGGCTGATGCATCTGCTACTAGTCTCTCGCTCCTGGACAGAGTTCAGAAGAGAGTGGCCAATCTGATAGGTCCTAAACTGTCATCAAAGCTTCAACCTCTGTCCCTTCAACAAAATGTTGCATCCCTCTGCCTGTTCTACAAGTATTTTAATGGTGAATGCTCTGACAAACTACAAGCCCTTGTACTCCCTTTGACATAAATACCACCGACAAGCAGCGAAATCCCACCCCTGCACAGTAGAGATCCCTAGATGTAAGAAAGCCTTCTACTCTAATAATTTCTTCCCCCGAACTGTTAGACCTTGGAATTTTCTTCCGTGTTCCTGCTTCCCCAACTGTACTGACATGCAGAAGTTCAAGTGTAATGTGAACAGACATCTTGCTTCTCAACTTCCTACATAGTATCCCTGCAATTTATGCCTCCGATAGTAACCCTCTACATCAAAGTGGCACTGTGCTTTGTTTGGGGTGAAAATGGAATTAAAAAAAAAAAAAGTTTATATAAAATAATTTTATAAAAGAAACAGAGTGCAATGTAGAATAACATATATTTTGGACTAAGTTACTGTATGGAGGCATGTGAAGCTTTCTCCCGGGCGCTTTCACAGATTTCGATGACAATAAAAATATAGTGTATCGAATTCAACTTCAATCGTCACCAACGCTCGCAATAGTAACATAATAACCTCGTGACTGTAAACGACACTGATGCTTCCTCTCACTCAAGCTTGCTTTTTATGCAGTTTTTCACCCTGTCTCATTTGCATATGTGCCCTCTGTTTTCTTGTGATTTCACGATCCTGCGAGACCACAGTTTATAAAACACCAGGCACCATCTTTTTTTCTCTTTTCCTACCCAACACTTCCCTGCGGCAAGTTCACTCCTCCTCCGTCACGCCACCGCTTGTACGCACATCCACACAATGCACAAATACGCGGACGCTTGCTACTCTGGTGAGTATTACATATAGGGGTGTGAAATATTCATTGATCTTCATTCAATCCCGGCCAACATCGGGTCTTGCTACTAGTCTTATATAGAAATATTTAAAAAAAATGTATTTTTTGCAATTATAATTTTTTTTGTGAAAATATTAAATAAACAATGCTTAATTCAATGATAACATCAGTAGTTCAAGAAATTAATTTTTCTTTGAATTATATTGAATTCATTATTACAGACTTTAGGGGCTTCTTTTTTTTCGTAATGTTTCTGTAAAAAATAAATATATTTTTGGTACTTCTTCATGTCAGTGACATGAGGCGAATGTGTGTATTTTAGTTTCAAGAACCACCAACAGATTTCACTTGTTAGCCAAAGAACAAGGGTCCATAACTCTTCCTTTTCTAAAAGTGCGTGCAAACTAAGATTATATTTAATACATTTTTATACACTCTTTCTCTACCAAAAAAATATTCTTAAACCTCTATAAATGTTTCATATTTTTTAATTATATTTTTACAATTTATCTTCGTTTGCCTTGGTTGGATACAGTAAGTGAGAAATTTGCCAAACAAATAAGTTCAGCAGTTCATGGATGTTATTTTGTTGCTAATGTGCGTGTTGTGTTCTCTACGAGAACTTTATCAGTGCTCAGACGTTCTACCTCCCCACCGTAATAATAACATTATTTACAATTTTGAATGTGTTACGGTGCCAACTACTTGGATCGAACGACATTAAGATTAGATGGAAGAATCCAACAACATGTACCCAGTAAAATTAGGAATGGAATCTACTGGGCAATGGACGTTGTTACTAACACATATGGGTCCTCAATTACTGATCATTTACTTAAAAACCCGTCTTGTGCAGCGAACTTTAGCACGGACTCTTTTTCTATTCTGAGTCGTGCTCATTCACTATATCACCTTAAGATCTTGGAGACTATTCACGTTCGACTTAGAAAACCTTCCCTTTGCAAGCAAAGGGAATGCCTCTTGGGTTTGAACGTGATTAATCTCTAGGGTATTCGACCATAACGCTGTTTTATTTTAATCGTTTTTCCACTTTTTTTTTTTTTCTCCGTAAATTGAATAAAACGCAATTTTAATCGCTTTTTCATTCTTTGTTTTAAAAATTCCCTTGATACAGCTTTGAGAAGCGAGGGTCGAAACCGATTAGCTGGCTCCCCATTTCTCTTTCTTTCCTCTCCTGTTCCCCCTTTTTTCCCCCTTTTTGGAGAGAAGATTAAAGGAATATATATATATTTATATATATACAAATTTACTTTTAATCATGAATCATAAAAGTCTTCCCTTCCTAATTGCAATAATTATATTTTTATACATTTTTATACAACCTTACCGCAAAAACAAAAACAAAAAATTCTAAAAACAATCTATAAATGTTTTTATCATATTTTTTTATTTTATTTTCAGTTATGAATCACTCATTGAAAAAAAAATTATATTAATACATTGAAATTATATTTTGATACATTTTTTATGCAATAAATGTTTCGATTTTCAGATTTTTGTGTTTTAATCAGTGATTAAATTAATCACATCCTTACCGTGATTAAATTTTACCCATTTAAAGTTTGTGAAACATTTCTAATATACCCATGAACCAAATTTTGTTTACATGAAAACGACATACCGGTGGCGAAAGAGTCCCTTTTAATGAGTACATAGTTCGAGGTACAACTAAACGGCAAATCTGCCTTATTTATTTTGTTATATATTTTTGCGTTATCATAAACACTTGTTTATATTTGAGGTTCACATAATGGCCGCTAGACGTCAGTTCTCTTTCGAAGAACAGGGGTCGATAACTCGTCTCTGTTGCTAATGTTACTGATATGCAGAAGTGTCTATATATATTTTTTAATTGTTATAATTTCTGATGCTTTATTTTCATTAAAAAACGCAAAAATAAATCTATGCATTTTTTTTTACTACTGAAAACCATAACTTTAGTAAAGGTATTTTTTGTTTAAACAAAATAATACATTTCTACTAAGATTTAAATAAAAATAATGGGTTCATTATATTATTCCGTGGTCATTATTTGATAAATACTGAAAATTTCATTAAAATTAGTTAATTCCCTGATTTTGGGTGAATTTTTAAGTAAAAAGAGGTCAAAATGTTTATACATTGTGAGCATCGCGCATCCGGCTATTCATTTTGCACGTACCTATTCAATGCGGATTTAACGGATTTGTTAGAGCCTCTAAAACAAATATTCTCGATAAAATATAATTTGTTGAATGAATAAATGCTGATGATTCAAAAACATGAACTATTTAACAGAAACCAAAACGTAATCTGGTAAACAGATTACCCGGTTTAGTCTACCGGAAGTTCGGTTATGCTCACACGCGAGTAATATATATATTTTTTTTTTTTTTTTTTTTTTTTTTTTTTTTTTTGTGTGCTTTTTAAATATTCTCCCTAGCCATATTTTGTCATTATTGCCACTATGGCAAATGTTGGAGCACTGAGAGAAGCTGTCCGAACATCTAATATTTCTTTGGTCAAACGATTAGTTAAAGGTGGAGTTTGTGTTGACGAAAGATTATGGGTGAGTATACCTCATTTTCATACAGAAAATTTTAAATGTTATATTTTAATACCTGTCTGTTTTTATATCAACATGTTTTGTAAATTGTCAGTGTCGATGTTTTTAAAACTTCTTAGTCGTTTCTGTTATTATTTATTTATCATTTATTTCAGCTCTTTTATTTTTAATAACATTGTTTAATATAATGAATTTGTAATTATTTAGACTTATAAATATCTTAGAACAATAAAACGGTTTTTGGGTTTCCATCTCCAAAATTTTAAAGATCTAACAACAACAAAAAAGTAAGCCATTGGTTGCTTTTTTTAAAATTTATTTAAAAAAAAAAAGAAGAAAAAAAAAAGGGTGCTTCTACATTTTATTGCCGAAATTGGAGACGCCATTTTATTTCACGCACCTGCTGTCCAAATCCAGGGGAGAAATCATTATATTATAAACTATGGCAGAAGCATGAAATAGATAACAAAAAAAAAAAAAAAAAAAGAAAAAAAAATTAAACTGGCGAACGATTGCTTCTGGAAAGGGAAAGAATAAATTTACCTAAAATTAACATTTATAAAATTGACCCTTCAAAGTTGCTTTAATTCAAAAAATGTATAAAATTATTTATTTGTCCGAAAAAAAAAAACAAAAAACAAACAAACAACAAACTATTTTATAAAAATCCAATGTTGCTTTCATTACAAAATTGTTTTATTAAAATTATATATTTTACGCAAACTTTTCAATAAATGTTTTTCCAATTATATTTTGATAAATTTTTATACAATAAATGGGTGCTAGTGCAGAGAGTGATCCGCGCTATTTTTTAAAAATCGTATTTCCAAGTTTAATTAAAGTTTTATGATATGTTTTTTTATTCAATTGTAAAGTTGAAGTATAGAATAGGTACAAAACACCCTCCCCTCCCCATGTTAAGAATGGCTTTTTAAATAATAACGTTATTTATGTCCGGATCACTCTCTCTGCAGTGCTGCTGCTGCTCCAATAAATGTTTTGTTTTGGTTTTCAAATGGCGCTCCCAGTTTAAACAATTATGAATATGTCATTTCATTTTCTATTAATAATAATAAAAAAAAAGGTACTCATGCAGAGAGTGATCCGTGCTGAAATAATAACGTTATTATTTAAAAAGTCATTCTTAACATGGGGAGGGTGTTTTGTACCTATTCTGTACATTCAATTAAAAGACGTAATAATTCTCTTTAAAAATTCGTTTCCCACAAATTTTCATTCATTTTTTAAATAGGAAAATATATTTTCATTAACTTCTAACAAATTTTGGAAAAAAACCCCAACCCCCAGATCTTTACCTCTCGCAAACCTACAGAAATTAAATAAACCCTTCGTTAATCTAAGTGTTTAGTGTCTCTCGTTGAGCGTTTCCAATATGGGCTGTAGATTTACTAGAGAGCGTTGCTCGTTGTGTTTAAAACCAAGCACCCCCTAAAAATCAGAAAATATTGAATTTTCTGCAATTCTTTCTCATAATCTAGTAGATTGTCTAAATCCACTGAAAAAATTAAAAATGAGGGCATGTGAACTGTACCAGTTAACCTATCGGCTTTCTTCACAAAATCAAACCATGTAGAAATGCGGAATGAAATTGAGATTCAAAAGAATCCCTCAAATGATAATGTTGACGACACAAACCATCCATTATACGAGAATTCCAACAAAATTGGTTGTCAACTTTCACCTGGCTTCGTTATGACAAAGAAAAAAACAGGATATATTGTGATTTTTGTCATCAGGCTGGTCCAGCTTTGGCTGGCAAGACTGATTTTGTTGATGGTAGTAATAAATTTAAACGTGAAAATATCCTTGCTCATAGTAAAAGTCTTTGACATGGCAAGTGCCGTGACTTTATCTTTAATAAAAAAGGCAAAAAATTGATTGAAAGCTCTCAGATAGCCAAGAAATTTTTTGAGGCAGAAATCAACACAAACGAAAGAGATTTAACAGATTTAAAAATTAAATTTAATACGGTTTATAGGGAAAGAAGAAATTACCTTCACAAAACTCAAACCTCTACTCTTACTACAGTATAAAAATGTGCTATCTGTGTCACCTGCATACAGTAATGATGTTAGGTGTGGTGAAATGATGTCTACTATTGCAAGCATAATCAGAAATGAGACATTAGAATCTATCAGTGAGTCACATTATGTGTCAGTTATGATTGATGGTGCCACTGACAGCTCTGTGTCAGAAAATGAAGCAGTTTGTTAAAATAATATTGAATGGCAAACCAGAAAATAAACTTATTGAAATTACTGCCATTGAACATAGCTATGCTGAAGGCATTATCTCTGCTACTAAATCTGCTCTTTCAAAAATGGGGATCCATGATGAAATGTCATCAAGAATTGTTGGGTTTTGTGCAGATGGGGCAAATGTGAATACCGGACAGAAGAATGGTCTGTGTCACTGATTGACTTTCACTGTATGGCACACAGGCTTGAATTAGTTCTGTTGAAGCTACGAAAGCAGTGTCCTATCATGTAGTCTGTCAATGAAGGTCTACATTTGATATGGAAGACATACCACTTCAGCCCAAAGAGCAAAAGAGAGCTAAAGATCATTGGAGAAGAACTTGAAACAAGAATTTACTCACCAGCACCAGTGACGGGTACCAGATGGGTTCCCCATGTAGACAGGGCAATGAGAGTTTTTTTACAAGGAAAAAAAGATGGTCATTTGGCTGAGGATCATGGTCAGTATGCAGCAGTCTTCACTCATATGGAAAATCTTGTAGCAACATCACCAAACGCAGATATTGCTGGTAGAGCTAGGAAAGTACAAAAGCAGTTGAAAGACCTTGTATTCACCGCATTTTGCCATTTTGTATCTGACCTGTTTGGTGAGCTAGCTTTACTCAGTCTAAAACTACAGGCAAACAATCTGATTCTTCCTGTAGCAGTTGGATCGATTAACGATTGTATGGAAGCTATTACAAGTATGAAGGAGGAATACATTCCTGGGGGAATGTATGAAAAGTTTATGAATTGCATTGAAGATCAACAGTTTTCAAATTTGCAGGATAATCCTAAATTTCAAGGAGTTGAAATGACTGGAAGTCCTGTTTGTGTGGCCAAAGAAAAACTGAAGAAACATGTTGGCTCCAAAGTTGACCTTATCTTGAAAGAATTGGAGTCAAGGTTAAAAAATCTGTTGGGAGCAAACACAAGTGTAGATGCTCAAGCTGTGGTGAAAAGCTTCAAGTATTTAATCATGATACATGGCCAGAAGGTGAAAGAGAACTTCTCCATTTTGGAAATCACAAAATAGAGGTGATTTGTAACTGGTTTGAAAAACCTCTTGTGACTGCAGGATGCAACGTGGAAGTTGTTCAAACAGAATGGAGACAAATGAAATTCTTTGTTTTTAATACTTTCAGAGACAAGTCTTATTCTGATCTGTGGCAAATTCTACTAACCAAGGACCCATACAAGACTGACTTCTCCAATTTGTTACATCTTGTAAGAATAATGCTGACTCTTCCTATTAGCTCTGAAGAGTGTGAGAGAGCCTTTTCTGCACAGAAAAGAATAAAGAGGGACATACGGAGCAGCTTGTCTGTAAAGAAACTGTCAGATTTAATATTGATTTCTTCTGAAGGTCCAGATCTGACTGAATTCAACCCAGAGAAATCCATTGAGAAGTAAATGGCTAATGGCAGGAGAAGGATTGCTGGGAGGGGGGGGGGCAGGACAGTGTGACTGGCCAGCTAACATTATTTCTGTAAATCAACAGAGCAGTAATATTTAAAAACAAAAAGATTTAAGCTATTTATTCAAGTTATATTTGATAAAATTGAAACTGAATAAAATTTCTAAATTTCCCTCTTTTAATTTTTTCTATCTCATAATTTGAAAATTAAAAAAAAACATCACCTAATATTATTGGATTATTCATAACAGTGAAATAGCATTACATTGGTTTGGCTAGTAAATTAAAATATTTAGTTGTCAAAGGTCAACTAAAATTAAATTCGTCCGTAGAGCCCTGCTAGATAAGTTCCATTTTGCAAAAGACAGTGTGGAGTTTGCTGGTTTTGACATCAGCCTTATAGGATACAAACTGCCTCAAAAATTAGTTGAGGGCATCAGAAACTTCTCATCACCGACGAATATGACAAGAGTTAGATCTTTCTTTGGTCTGATCAACCAAGTTTCATAAGCATTTGCCCAGGCACCCATCATGTCACCTTTCAGAGAACTGCTGAAACATAACAATAGGTTTTACTGGGATGATACCTTGAAACAACTCTTTCAATAGTCCAAGAATAAAATCCTGTACAGTATCCAGGACGGTGTTCGAACATTTGAAATAAATCACCCAACATGCCTGACCACGGACTGGAGTATAACAGGAATAGAATTTACTCTACTCCAAAAACATTGTGGATGCCCATCTACAATGGACCACCTTTGTAGGCCAGGACACTGAAAGGTTATATATGCTCGCACTAAATATGACCTTAACCTTTGACCATGAAAAATTTTGCACACCATCCCTATGTCAGAGACCATCATCATGTCAGATTTGGTCATGATCGGTTCAGTGGTGTGAGCTGTAGAAGAGTTGTACATACACACACGCACACACACACACACACACACACACACACACTCTCTACTACTTTACATATATAGATGAGGTGTCTATGAGATTATTCTCAAGTATTTTTGCATACAATCAGAATGCCCTCTCAGTGGAGTTGGTGATATCCTCCTAAAACGACCTTGTGTCACATTACTTTGTAGTCTAACAAAATGGGCTGCTAACTACGTTTTGCTGTCACACTTGCACCTCCTTCCTTATGTGCATCAAAAGAACTATCATTAGTTATTCTCGGTAAGAGAGTAGGAAGTAGACCTTAGGTTTATTTTCGACAATCTTCTAATATTGGCTTCCCTTATTCTGTTTTTTAATACTCACGTTAGATAAGTGATGTTTTTGACAAAAGGGGAAGAATTGCTGTTTTGTGAATTGGAAACTATCCATCTAGCGTTTTTCATTGGTTAATTTTTTACCTTAATGTAGTGTTTTTTGTTTTGTTTATTTGTAGCTCTTTACATTAAATAGCTTCATGTTTTGTCTGAATCAATTTCCATTAAAAACAAACAAAAAGAAATGAATGATTAAGAAACAATGACAAATCTTTTTACTATGACGTGTTTTTTTTTCAATATATTTCAGTATGGTCGCACACTATTACAGGAATGCGTCACGCTTAGTGATGTAGATATGGTGAAGTCCCTCATCGAATATGGAGCGGCAAATGTGAATGCGCAGAATGACGTAAGAAAGTTTCTTTATATGTGATGAATCTAGTTTATACAAGTGGCATTCCAAAAGTAATGCCTCCTATATATGTTTTTAAACTCAAAAAGTTGAAGAGCTACAAAGATGGGAGAATATCATTAAAACAAACTACCTTTTGTGCTCTGGAATTTATTTTTCTACATATATGCACCACCATTCTTAATGCACTTTTGACAGGAATTCAATGACACATCTCTGCTTTTGATGCACATCCCTGACAGGGGTTACTTTCATAGTCTCACATTGTCAATATCTGTAACAAAGAGACAAAACTTTCAGGTCATGAATGCATAATTTTAGTCATCATAACAATGCAATTTGCATTCATGTGAGCAGAATGCAAAAATAGGAGGCATTACTTTTGGAATATCCTCATAATTATTATCATATTCGGTTTAACTTCTGTTTTACATGCAGGTATACGTCGGACGGCTTTAAGAAATTGACTCTCAACCTAATCTCTGGCCGGTCTTAATTTATCCCCTTTTCTCTCAAGTCCATTTTCTCATTTCTTATGTTTTTCTTGGTCTTCCCCAGTAAACTGAATTTGCTATCGCAACTGTTCTCCATCTATTAATCCAAGAACTCTCATCCATTTCTTTCAACATTGTCATACAATCAAAATCGTGTGATCTGCACACATCTCCCTATACTGTCCAGAATTATGTATCAAACTATCTTTACTTATCCAGTATTTCCCAGTTAAAGACATATTGCCAGGTGAAGAGCTTATAGAAAAATAAGTAAAAAATTTTTAAATGTCAAATCCTACTTCAGGATTCCGTTTTTTTTTGTTTTTTTTGTTTTTTTTTTTTTAGGGCTGGTTTTTAATTACTCTATTCCCCATCATTTTCACCAAATTATAAATAACTTCTTTTATAAATAAAATCATTGAAAACATTGGGAATACTTTAAGTTAGGCTGTAAAGCAAATATGGTATTTTGGTGATTATGTCTAGTTAAGAGTAACATTAGACAAGCACAAGTATCAACTCTTTCCAATCCTCCAAATGAATTATTAGCCTTGTGCCTGATTTATTAAAATGTTTGGTTATTTTCCTGAATAAATAGTTCAGGATACACAGTACTTTCACTTCTGAACTCTATTACCATATCTGATGAAATGCATTCTCGTGGATTTCATTTCATCATGAAATTATCGCAGTTCTTTGTTATAATAGCGAAAAAGAGAGCAGGTATGAAATGTTGCATGCTGTTACCCAACCTGGAGTCTAAGACCCTCGCAGTATCTTAAATACCAAAACATGATGATGAGAAACAGTTGGTCAAAAACAAAAGGACATAATACATGCTGTACCCTACAAATGTAATTTATACATGAACGTCCAGGTTTAAGTCCTATACACAAAACAAACATGAATTGCCAGGATAAATATTGAGAGTATCTAGGCATGTAAAATAAATTCAACTTGTTTGTATTATCTGGGAACTATTTTACAGAAGAATGTTATAGCCAGTGGTGAAACTGGCAAGCTGAAATAGCCAGCTGTCTTTGGGGTTCCCATGTAAATTGCTACAGAAAGGAGATTTGACAATACAGCAAAAAGCTTGGGTGGAATATGTCTACTCAGCTTTAGCTTGGTAAGAAATCAAGATTTGATTTCCACTCATGGCAATTCTTGACTAAGCTTCAATCTGTGGTCCTCGTAAAACATTCGTAGCAAAAAATTGTCTATTACAACCACCCTCAGTAGTTTCCATTTCTCTCTCTCTTTCTCTCACTCTCTAAAATTAAACAAAACTTTCATGAGCAAAATTTCTTTCCTAGAACTGCCCGTCTGTGGAACACAATTGTGCAGGGTTGCTTCCCAGCTGATTACAACATTGCCATCTTCATTCAAATTCTTTGTTGAGTTGCTCTTTTAAATAATCAAATTCTGCCCAATCACCAGCATAATTACAGATCGTCAGTGTTATCTCACTCTCCATCTGACATTTATTTAACCTTTATCCTTGAGAGGCCTTTAGGCTTTGATAAGTGGTAACACCTTAATGAAAAAAAACCCTTAAAAATTGAAGAGTCATTTTTGCATGTTACCAGTATAATTCAGGGGAAATAACTTGAATATCATTCAAGGGGTGTTATTCAAAATATATTCATCAAACAGACCAAATAATATAGTAATTTAATTAAAAAAAAAAAAAAAAAAAAAAAGAGCCATAACCTGAGAAACTTATCAATATCAGAAAATATATCCATACTTTATAATTTGAGTTTTAGACAATCATAAAATTTGTTTTGCTTTTTTTTTTATTTATTAACTATGCCATTAAAAAATTGACATAATTAATAAAGAACAAAAAAAGCGACACAAAAATTAAATTAAAAAAAAAAAAGGCAATTTGGAAGCTTAACTCTTTGTTCTAAGGGAGGTAACCGTCTTACTAAAGTAGTTGAAAAAAAATCAATTTTTCTTACAACTAGCATTTCAGCCCAGTGTTGCCCCGGTGATTGGATGTGTATGTTGAGCAAATAAAAAAAAAAAGAAAGTGGTAGTAGGAAGGCAGGCTCGAACCCGTACCATGAAGGAGGAAAAGAATGGGGGGAAAAAAAAACTGACGTCTTTGCTGTTACGACCACCGCCAAAACGGAAGTGACTTATGTTTAAATTATGGCTAGACAATCGAAAGGAAAGGATTACTTACAAAAATATCGGCAAAAAAAGCGACCCCCCTCCCCCCTGTAGAAAACTGCTGAGTTGAAGATGAAGATATTAATGTTTTTAGCCAATTTTTTGATATTTCTCGTCTGAAAGGTCAAACTTCAAAATGATACTGATCTTGGTAAAATCCGTTGCCTTTGTCGAAAGTTTTAGGCAGACATGCAAACACATACATTTATATATTGTTAACTAAAAACTTTCGACCCAAACTGATTAAAAAGCTTGCCCTATCTCTGAATACCCTTTATGTCAAATTTCAAATGTTTAGACCAGAAATTGTCTGAGTAATTTGGTAGAGACCGCAGAGGTCAATTTTTTTTTTTAACTTTGACCCCTATTATAACCCCTTAAGATTTATTTTGGGCTCAAATCAAGTTATTAAGTTAGATCCATGTCCAAGTAACCTATATCTAAAATTTCAAGTGTTTAGACCCAAAATTGTCGGAGGGGTTTGGTAGAGTTCTCAAAAGTCAAAGCGTTGAACTTTGGTCCCTTAACAGCCAAATTTCTGGCCAAAAACCGATCACAAAGATTTTCCCAAATCTCAGTAACCTGTATATCAAATTTTGAGTCTGTAGACTTAAAATTGACAGTTATTCGTAGGGAAATGTACACAATCACGCACACACAGATACACACACAGACATGGTCACTTTTATAGATATACTAGCATTTATGCCTGGCGTTGCCCGGGTGTTTGGAGGTGTATGTTGAGCAAAAAAAAAAAAAAAAAGCAGTCAATTTTTAACTTTGACCCCTATTATGACCCCTTAACATTTATTGTTTGGAGTTCACATCAAGTTATTAAGTTAGATCCATGCCCAATGAACTTATATCTAAAATTTTAAGTGTTTAAACCCAAAATTGTCGGAGAAGTTTGGATAAATTCTAAAAGCTCAAATCGTTGACCTTTGACCCCTTAACAGCCAAATTTTTGGACGAAAACTGATCACAAAGATTTTCCCAAATCTCAGTACTCTGTACATCAAATTTCGAGTCTGTAGACTTAAAATTGACACAGAGTTATTGCGTAGGAAAATGTGCACAGACACACACACGTTCACTTTTATAGATATATAGATTACTTGAATGTTTTGTTTCAGAAAAATTACAATGTTGTTGCATTTTACATTTTTTTATTAATGTTATAAAAACTTTGTTAGATTACACAAAATAGTTAAAAAAAAAAAATCATTTTTTCTTACAATTCTTAGTAAAATAGTTACCTCTCTTAGAACAGTGAGTTAAGCTTCTGAATTTGCCAAAAAACATGATATGGCACAATTTACCAATTTCTCCATAAGTATTAGTTGCATTATGAAAGGGATTAATGACATTATCGAAATTTCACATTTTTTAGGATGGCAAAACAGCTTTGCACATTGCGTCAAGGGCAGGTGCTCTAAACATTGTGTGCCTTTTGCTCGATGCTGGTGCACAAACAGATATTCAGTGTCTGGTAAGTGTTCCTTTTTTAATCTTTTAAGCGCATGTCTGCATTGCATGAGAAAAATGAGATGAGATTAAAATCTGTGATCTGTATTAAAAAAAAAAAAAATCCCTCCAGATTTTTTTGGTCATTAGATTCAAGTATTTAAGAATTATATTCTTTTTTTTTTTTTTTTTTTCTTTACATTGCTTAACATATTTTAACCTATATTAGATGGCTGCCTATTATGCCTCAATGAGAAAAATATTTGACAACTGTTGGTATACTTTTGGCGCTTCTTCATGATTAGAGCAAAATCCGAAGGTAGAAAAAATGAATTTTTATTTGAAAAAAAAAACAATGGCATCTACTTAATTTTTATGTTAACTTCAAAAGCAACGTTATCTACTTAATTGTCATGTTACAATCAGTTAAATATTACTACATTAGTACATAAAACATGTACTTTATGGAATCCATGATTCAGTGATATCTGCCATTAATTGTAACAAGGTGGACATCAGTTACTTCCCCTGACTTGATGCTGTTTAATTATGTATAAACTTGAAATTACTTTTTAAACTATTTTCATTAATAATTAATTTTCTATCTTATCGTTTTTTTGTAATTTTTGGATATGTTACTAAATTCGACATGACGGTTAAGTAGATACCGTTGGTTTTACTTGAAATTCAATATTTCAAATTTTACTTTTATAACAAAGACGTGTCGGGTACTTATTTATTTTTCCTTCAAAGGAAAGGAGCTATAGGAGTAGAAAATCTTTCAGCATCTAGTAAAAGGGTGAATTTTTACTGTTGGTCAGCCAGATCATGGGTATTTTTGTTTGGAGGAGCGATTCAAGTTCATCGGAGCACATTCTGTGGAAGTACTTGTAAAAATAAGCACAGGAATGCAACACTGACACAATGCGATAGAGGCTGGAATTTGACAAACAGTGCAAGACATCTTAGGTTAGAAATTCTGTTCTGCAACTTGTCGTCCAAAATGGAGAGTCTAGTGGCTGATGTATTAAATAAAGCAACTATTCCATGCACGAGAATATAGTTGCTTCATCGCCATGCAACTGTTTGCAACAAAAAGTTGAAAGTAAAAAATACATCACATGAAGATATAATGCAGGTTTGAATCAAATTTAACATCGTTTGTAGTGCGTGTGTGATGGGATCAAGTTCTAAACTTATGTGATTCTGCAATTAACTAATACAGATTTTCAATAATCTAAATATTTCTTTGTATCATTGCCTTATTTGTGTGTTTATTTATTTATTTTTTGACGCACAAGGTTAGTATGTATTATGCTGTTATTTTTCCTTGTTCACCTTCATTTTTTACATAATTAATATCATTAAATAAACAATTATTTTAGTTCATGTAGTTGAGAGTAAATAATAAACAATTATTTTAGTTCATGTAGTTGAGAGTAAAAAAAAACACAAAGTGAAAAATGAGACTCTTACAAAATTCAAAATGTGCCTCAGAAGATAGTGTCGCCTTTGGTCACTTGACTAACAAACCAAACGATGACCAAAAGTTGAAGTTGTACAAATAACTCCTCCCCAAGATTTATGACCTTCCTTTGTTTTTACTATCATGGTAACCATAATCTCCTCCTTGCATTAAGCAAGCGAATATGTTGGCTAGATTTATCGGGGCATCCAAAGTAGGGAGTTGAGTGGCAAGATATTTGTTCTCATAACATTTGAATTTCTACATGTTTTGTACAGATGGGGACAGGGAGGGAATTCCAAAGGCAAGCGGTTTGATGAAAGGCGCTTCAACTATTAGAGCAGATAGAAAGAATTCTGAATCTCTACAATGAAGGGATGGAATTCTGCTGTTGGGTTGGTCGGGAGTGTATTTATATTGAGAGGGCAGAAGAGTAGCAATTTCGTTGGAGCACGTTGATGTAATTGTAAAAGAAGCATAGGGATGCAACAGTGCAATGATGGGACAGGGCTTATGTCAAGCAAAGACTCTCCGTGGTATTTGACAACAAAAATGCAAAATGTAAATCTTCCTCCTCATTCAATAAACTCTTGTTAAATGTCCGACCTTATTGTGTTGTATATGTCTCTTTCTTTATGCACATATTAAACATGATATACTGTCAGAAGTAAATTCCAATATTAAATATATAACAAGTTCATCATATTCTAAGTTCTCTCTAAGACTAGCCTGGGTGCCCGGCATTGTCCGGGTGTTTGGAGGTGTGTGTTGAGAAAAAAAAATAATGGTAGTAAGTAGGCTGGCTCAAACCTGTACCGCCACAAAGGAGGCAAAGAATGTGAAAAAAAAAAACCCTGATGTCTTTGCTGTTGCACCCATCGCCAAACCGGAAGTGATGCATGCTTAAATTAAGGCTAGTCAATCGAAAAGAGGGAATGACTTTCGAAAATATCTGCGAAAAAACGACCCCTCCCTGTAGGAAAGTACCCAGTTGAGGTTGAAGGAATTAATATTTTTAGCCAATTTTTTGTTATTTGTCGTCTGAAGGGTCGAGCTTCAAAACGATACTGATCTTGTGAAAATCTATCGCCTCTGTCGAAAGTTATACATACATACATACATACATACATTCAAACAGACAGGTGAGATTTGTATTATAGTAATATTATTGAAGCAAATAACTGCGATAATGTGCAATATTGAATGTACTTGGTTTCATGATATACTGGTTCAGATATTTTTGGATTGTCATAACATGTTTTTTTCAACTATATTACATTTTCAACTACATTTTGCTGTATTGTTTTTTATAAGACTATATTTTCTCCAAAAAATAACAAACAGTAATTTTCTAGTATGAGCAATTTCTTTCTAGAATTTATATTAAATGTGCATATAAAAAAATTTCTTAAAAAAACAAACAATTTCTATAATTTCAAGATGAATATTTTCAAATTTTTTTTTATATATAGAATCTTTTAAAGGCACATTAAACAAATTAAAAGAGTATTTTCTTCTTTATTAGCTAAAAGCAAAATAATTCACATTCAGATAATCTTAACATAATAAAAGGAAAATTTCTAATTTTTTCTTGTTAGTGGCTATAATTTTCCATTTTCTTCTTAATCCTGAGAATGAAAACCTTTATATTGTCCAACCTTGTAATAAGATCTTCCTCTCCTCATTGTTTTCTCCCCAGTTTCTCTAATTTAAAAAAAAAAAAAAAGTAACGTCTAGATATAATTTTACAGTCAAAGGGAAACAACTCCGTATTCCTGAGAAACGTAATTACTTTGCGTTTAGTATTTCTTTATTAATAAAAATATGTAATAACTTCTTGTGTCTGTTAATCACCACTACGTAACTTAATCATTATCTATTTGGGATTTACTATAAATGGATTATTTATTGAAGTAAAAAATGCTATAGTATAAATTACTGTTTTGGAATTTTTTAGATTATTCAGGCTACTATTCTTATCTTAGTTATTTTCACAACATTTGGGTTGATTTTTCAGGTGTATCTTTTGGAATTTATGAATCTTTATGGCAAATTTAGGAACCTATATAGAATTTCTAACTGTACCTCGTAATATACTGAAGAGAGTAGATTGTTAACTCAAGAACATGTATAGAATTTCGGACCTGACTCTTTATTTAATTCTTGAAAATGGGATAGATTGTTCTTGTTCTGACATCTGCAAATTAAGCAAATGGTTTAGTTTGAAAGGCCATATAAGATTCCCCAAGTTCTAAAAGATGCAAAAGAATTCACATTATCAATCCTTATCAAAGAAATTCCTAAACCTACTTTTAAATGTACATCGTTGTAAAATTTTCTTAAAATACGTGCCTATGCATGCACACGCACACATACATGCATGCACATGCAACACAATATACACACATACACAGATGTTATATACACACACCTGCATGCTCAATGAGAGAGACTTTACCTGTTAGCTTAGTAAATATGCATCTTAAAAGTCTCTTATCATTTGCCAAATGTAAAAGCTTATGAGATATCATTACTGGGTTTGATCCTAAAGTCATATATGAAAAAGGACATCTGATTGGTTAGTTTAATCATGTGACATGCAAAGGATGTGGAGTTGAATACTCGATTGCTGAATAAACTTTAGTGAAAAAATGTGTAAAGTCTGATCCAAGTAGAGAGTAGCTATGGCGGTTTATGGATGAGAGGTAATTAAATATCCATAATCATTATAATTAAGTAGACATTTTAGCCTGTTAAAAATGTGCAAAAGTTATAGCTCATTAACTTAGACTGAGCGTTTTATGCCACATTGATGGTTGAATATGCTTAAATTTGTGCTCATTTTTACATTAAATACTAATCCCCATTAATCCCTCGCTGTGCATCAATTGGATATCGTAATACTTAGTTCGCTGCACCTATCATAACAAAGGTTCATACAAAAGTTTAGCCAGATTGGTCCAGGAGTTTCCAAACAAAAAGTGGAATAGACAGATAGAGAGACTTAAAGAAATATAGAAGTTTTAGTTGTTGTTAATAGCCTGTCTAACTCAGCGTTCAAAACAATTAAATAGAATGTTCATAGATGAAAAAGTAGATACAGACATTGGAGGTTAACATAAAAAAAAAAACAGCTTTAATCTAGCAATGCTGAAATGGAATTAAAAACATCTAATCGTCAATCTTTACAAAAAGAGGGGTGCCAGTCATATTTGTAGATTATATCCTAGGCTGATGTGTTGGAAAAGACCAGCTACAAAATGTTTGCTTTGTGCCACTTTCTGGATCCAACTGCATGTGCACTTAAAAGAACCAACCCAACAAACTATTCATACGCTAAGCCATTCTATTTGTCCATGGGCTAATTACTGTGATAAAATCTGTCTATTTACATCAATAGAAAATAGTACATCAAAATATGTGACTTCTGCATTACCTCCTGCTTAGGCTTACTCAGATATATTTGTCTATTTAGTACGTCAAAATATGTGACTGCTACAGACCCTTGCAGAGATAATTCTGTCAGAAGCAACTCTTGCTTAAAGAAAACTGGATATCCATATGAAGATGAATAAAATGTAGTTAAAGTTCAAATGATCTATCTTCACGAACATGTTCCAGCTTCTTGTATATAGAAGAGTGAGTAAACAGTGGGTGTATCAACCCTATCCCATGAGAGAGAGAGAGAGAAGCAGACAATAGTATATCTTCCATTGAGGACCATAATCACAATATGAATATTATATAGTATCAACGGGTTAAATGAGAAAATAGTCCGTCAGCTTAGAAATTTGCATTTAAAGGCCTGGTTTTTTATTTCTAGGCAGTAGTGTCCAGATGGGGAGGGGGGGGGAACAAATCCCAGAAGGCAGATTTATATTACAAAACTGAGATGGCAAAATTTAAACCACTTAATGAACTTGTATGTTTTATAAAGAACTAGAAGAATACATGTTTCATGACAGGTAATATAAATTCCTCAAACAGAACAGTTTTCCATCACTTTTATGTTCTTTTATGAAGATTAAACTCAAGATATGATACTAAATCTTATGTCTAGAATCCTTATTCTAATTTTGATCAAAATCTATTACATCATTTTCATTCTAGAAAATGTTTTAAGTATCACACCAATCCTGTCTACTTTGGTATTATCTTGAATCGCACTCTCTCATTAAAGTTAAATTAAATGACAAAATGAAAGCTAGCTTCCAGAATATACAATAACAATGGCAAGCAATCTACGAAAGATTAATTCAAGCAACAGTAAACGTAGTCACTAGTTTTGTCTTCTCTGCACCAGCCTCTCGAACCAAAGGTTTTCAAGTCCTTCACCACCCTTACTCAAGGTACGCCTCCATGCTTGTCTATCTTCGGCTAGCTCCTTCCACACATTCACATCGGTGCCAAGAGCGATCAGATCCCGTTTGACCACGTCTTTAAAGCGCAGCATCGGATGACCGTGGCTTCTTGTTCCATTTGCCAGTTCGCTGTAGAGGATATCCTTAGGGAGACGGCCATCGGGCATTCTGCGCAGGTGTCCAAGCCAACTCGATCGTCAGATCTTGAGTGTGTGGAACAAGGAGCGGCTGCCGGCACGTCGTAGCACCTCTTCGTTGGTGATTCTATCCCACGAATTGATGTCCATGATACGTCACAAACAGCAGCTCAAGTATTAGGACTTTTCAGATCTTGGTTTTGGTGCGTAGGCGAGTCAAGTTAAAAAGTTCTCCATCAGAGCGAGTATGAAGGAATTTTTTTTTTTTTTTTATTACGTTTTCACCCCAAACAAGGCACATTGCCACTTTGTTGTAGGGGCTACTAGCAGGGACATAAGCATCAGGAGTACTGTGTAGGAAGTTGCGTGTGGGAACATGTGCTTCAATTGCCGCTTTGAACCATTCAGTGGTCTTATTTGCACAATGTTCAGCAGGAAGTGAGAAGATATTTTGCCATGGAGCGTCCCTGATGAGGCCACTGATGGCTTCCCAGTCAGCCTTTTTATAATATCCAATAATAATATGCTGTCTTCGTCCTCGTGATTTCCAAAAGCGTGGTGCAGAAGAACTGAGAAGATGCCAAACAGTTTGGGAGCCAACACACAACAACACAACGGACATGTCACTCTCGACGAAGACTGCGGCTGTCAAGTTGTCATGGAGCGATCTTATCAAACTAAGAAGAGTTGGTAGACAGCCCAACTTTCGTAGGATGGCAAACAGATCATCACTACTGACCATGTCAAAAGCTTTCGTGAGGTCCACAAATGCGATATAGAGAGGTCTACGTTGTTCTCTGCATTTTTCCTGGATTTGACGCACTGAAAATATCATGTCTGTGATTGAGCACCCGCTGCAGAAGCCGCATCGCGATTCTGGATAATCACGGTTTGCAATTTGCTGGAGCCTTTGAAGGAGCACTCTGGCAAAGACTTTGCCGGTGACACTGAGTAAAGATATACCACGGTAGTTATTGCAATCTGCTTTGTCTCCTTTCTTGAATAAAGTGACAATTTTAGTATCTTTTATAGCTGTTGGAAATTTTCTGTTGCGCCAACTGGTGCAGAGGAGGTCGTACAAGTGCGGGAGCAGGAACTTATCGCACTTGAGCAGGTCTGCTGGAATCTCGTCGGTACCTGGGGCCTTCCCTACATTCGTGTGTTGGAGAGCTACTTTGAGTTCTGACATAGTTGGAATGTTGTCCAGTTCGACTAAGGTATCGAAGTTCGGAGTGGAATTTAAAGCTGTGACTGTGATGTTGCGCGGTTCACCATATAGTACAGAGTAGTGCTCCACCCAGCTTCAAGCTGCTTTGTAAGATCAGTGGTGAGCTCCCCTGTAGTGGATTTTAAAGGGCAAACTTTCTTTGCGCTCGGTCCAGTTGCCTTGCGGAGTCCACTGTACATCACACGTAGTTTACCGCAGTCAGCATTTCGTTGCACAGGTTGTTCCAGTAGTTGTTTGCACAATGCCGAGCAGCTTTGTGGAATTGACTGCGAGCCTCTTTCAGCTTGGACAGGGTGCTGCGTGTCGGCCTGTTCACATAGTTCTTGTGAGCATCATTTTTGGACAGTAGTAGAGGTTCTAAGATTTCTGCATTCTCAGCCATCCAGTCTTCGCAAGGCGGTCACTTAGTTCCAAAGAATGTGACTGCAGCGTCATGCATCGCAGTTTGCAGGATTTCCCAGGATTTATCCAGGTTCACTGCTTCCCCTGGTGCAGAATCTCTCAGCTTATTTTCGAGTGCAGTGTGAAACGCACTGATGCTGTCGTTGTTCTTCATTGCAGCCGTGTTGAGACTATGACGTGGTCTTGGCTTACGTGGTGCAGGTTTCTTGTTCGGGAGATCAAGTTGTGTCAGCACGAGTAGGTGGTCGGTATCACCATTGGCGGAGTGGTAGGTCCTTGATCGTTTGACAGAACCGATGTCTCTTTTTCTACACAATGCAATATCCAATTAGTGCCAATGTTTGGAATGAGGGTGTCTCCAAGAGACACGATGACACATTTTCTGTTTGAACCAGGTGTTTGCAATACAGAGTCCCTGTTGACTACAGAGCTCCAGAGTTCTTTGACCATTTTCATTTATTTTACCAGTACCGAAGTGACCAATGATGTCAGGCCAGGCAGTATGGTTTGCACCGACTCTGGCGTTGAAGTCTCCGAGTACTAGGAGGTGATCGCTGGCTGGGATCCAGCTCAGTATTTCGTTGAGACAGTCAAAGAATTCATCCTTCACATGATCTTCGCTAGGCAGTGTTGGCGCATAGACGCTGATGAGGTGTACTGGTGTATCGGCGCAGTTGATCTTCAGTGTCATAATTCTCTCTGAAATGCTGACCGGAGTGTCGACTACATGTTCTCTGAGTAATTTGTTTGTCACTGCAAAATCTACTCCATGGATGCGATGTTCCTCTTCTGCTTTGCCAGTCCAGAAGAAAGTGTAGTTTTGTTCTGAGATGGAGCCAGTTCCAGCCAATCTGGTCTCATGTAGAGTGACAATGTCGACAGACAGCTTGGCAAGTTCACGGTCAAGTAATGCGGTCTTACGAGGCAGACCTTGTGCACGAAGGTTGAGATCTGGATCATGCGTGAAACCCGGTCACATTGTATGAATGTTCCAACTTCCGAGTCGGACAGTAGTCTTTGAATTGTGATTTGTAACAGGTGAATGATTTACGTCCGTGATTGCCTGACCACCCCATCAAAGTGGCGGATGTGACGGGGTAGCACCTTACTGACCAGGGGCTGCCTGGTTTGAGGCAGGTGGTAGCTACTCACTGGGGCTAAATAGTCCTTCCTACCATTGCTGAGGATCCGAAGCGCCTGGTCGCGACGTCAATTTGACCAGACTTTTAACTCGTAACTATCTTCCACCATTGTGAGAGCCTGGGCGAAGAAACTCGTGCGTTGCCCAAGTGGCACGAGTGGAACTTGACCAGAGCTGGTAGAACCCAAGGAAAGACAAGGTCGATACGTTGGTACCGACTCTGGCTGCAGGAGATGGCCGTTGACTCATAAGAAGCTCCCAGAATAACATTCTGCAAAAAACTGGCCAACTCTAGTTGGTAGTAACAGCACACACATTTGTGTATGTCTTGAGCCTGTGCTATTTCTCTATAGAGCATATGTGTCCTGTTTGGGAGATATCAACCCATGCCAATAATTTAGACCTAACATTGAACAACACCTGCTTGAGGTGCATGAAGCCTGAACAATCTTACATTGTTCTTGCAGATGTGAGACGGGAAGTTGCTAGCCAAGTAGAGATTACAAAAGCTACTAATGTGAAGAGAAGGGTCATACAATATTACACTGCTTTGTCTGGTACAGCTTGAAAGATCTTTCAGTTGTGCAATAATAATGCCAAAGACTGCGTTAAAAAGTGGGAAGTTGTTGTCTCACTACATGGTTCAAAAACACTGAAAGAAAGTGGCAAAAAAAAAAAAATCTAAATTTGTTGTTGAAGTTTAGCAAAAAGATATATTTCTAAGCCTAAGTAATGTAGTGGAGATGACCTAAACGATGAATTACTTGCCATCCTTTGTGATAATACCGGCTAATGCCGGTTGAATAAAAGAATGCAATTACAATGTTGTTTTTTGTTGTTTTCTTTTTTTTTTTTTTTATTGAAATGGTGCTATAAAAATAAAAGAACACCAGTGATAACTTCTGCTCATGCCAGTTGTGTCTATGTTGGAAAAAGGAATAGCAGCTATCCCAAACAATCAGTTGTAGATAACCATCCAAGATCATGAAATGAACAACATCTCATTATACAAATGATTCATTTTGTTGACTAATCAATATTTTAGGCTTGGTATAAGCTGGCATGTTCTGTCTGTTCAGTTGATTAGTTTGTTTCTGTTATAAGCTTGCTCTTTATAGCTATAACCGATGATTGTTGAAACTATTTATCTTTCTACCACTGCAAGATGATGTGACACAAGAGTCAGAAAGTTGATTTGAAAAGCCAACACCCGAGAAGAAGAGCACTCTGACTTGCAAAATAAACCTGGGCAGCTCTATCGGTATTCCCTGATAGGAGTGCCTAAAGCAATTAGCAATAAACTAATCCCTTCTTAAAGGGATAGGACAAAGTAAACCTCCTAGAACTGCACAGGGTGGACCGCCTAGACTTGCCTTGCACAGGACTAGATGGTCAAAAGAGAACATGGCATCTCAACAATGGAACATATTCTGTCGGCTTTGATGCTAAGAGACAAACCACCAGCTGATGAAAGCCATCTTTGTGTATGAAGGCAGTGTGCTTGTATCCCTTGGCATATTCATCTGTCAGGTCCCATGTGAGTCGAGGTGCAAGTAGTATCCTGGTCCAGTTTCAGTTATTACATTTATTGGTTATAGTAAAGATTGTCTAATCATTAATCAGGCAGGACCATATCTTGCTTATCACAGTTGTCCCACCTGCATAGCTAAAACCAAAACTCAAAAAGACTAGACAATCTTGACTCTAACTAAATTATCTGCTTTTATATAATTTGACAGGTTGCCATGTTGAATTTCAATATTTTTATTATGATAATAACTAATATTAGCTAATACGTATTAGACATTGTTTTTTTACAAGAAAATAATATATTTACCTCCTTGCTAGAAGGTAAGACACAAGGTCAAGTGTGGTACTACGATAAACGAACTTTGACCTACAAAAAATGCCTTAGTAGACCCTCTCCCTGTTGGCATTCCGTTGTATGGGGACCTCAAGTGATCAGCAATTTCAAAGAGAAGTAAAGCCTGGCAAGTTAGACTGCCTAAGACTGAACTAAATCATGCTTCAGTCCGACAGTAAGTTTTTTGCTGTCGGACTGAAGTATAATTTAGTTCACAAAATTATGATTTTAACACAAAATGAATTGTTTAATGCTGAAACCCTTTTTATTGTACATAATCAGTGACTATAAACTTGTAAATTATTGTTTGTCTGTTTGCCATGTTTGTCGATTTCATTTTCCTCACATGCAAATTAAACGGATGCATCTTAAAAAATGAATTTGTTTTTGTTTGAATTTTTTTAAATGTGCTTTTATCATTGGGAAATTATTAATTATTGATTTTTTTTTTCAATTTCAGGATGGCACGACTTCTCTGCATTTAGCCATGTGGAAAAATAAATCTCAAGTTGTGGAGCGATTAATCAAGGCGGGTGCAAATCCAAATCTTCAAGATCAGGTGAGAATGAAAGGAAATCTAGGGCTAAAGATTTACAATCAATTACAATTGCATAACTAGCACGACTCGTGAAAATTGCACGGAATCAGAAATATATTGAATCAACATATTTTGATAAAATGATATTTTTCTAGATAACGCAAAAAATTAAGTTTTTTTTTTTTTTTTTTTTTTTTTTTTTTTTTTGGGGACAGAAATACTAATAACACCTAGTAAATATGAGTTTATTAACATTTCTATGAAAATAGCGTCCTTGTAGAACTGATCCAAATGAATTAAATAAAGTAGTAACAAATATTCATAAAGTAATATTGTGCTACATAGTTCAATACAAATAATAAAATCATATTGTAAGAGACAATCCTTAATTTACTTCTTCAGTCCAGGACTACTGGACATACAATGTTATTCTTTTTTGCCCTATTTCTTTTGAAAAATTCAATCATCTCTGTATGAAATTAGCAATCGACTACAGACATTTGGACAGCTGCTACAAATAATTCTCCCTTTCAAAATTTGACAGTCATTGGCTTTCAAATGACTTTGAACAGTGAAGAGTTGTTCCATTCACTGGTGCACACACAAGTGCAAGAACACGTGAAGAATGCACAATGTTCTTAGTGTGTATAAATTCTTCAACAAAGTCCTCTTAGTCTTGCGGGATTCAGGAACAAATCTGGTTGCTGGTGTCAGGGAATATGGTTTAGAACCACTATCATGTTTCATACATACATTGCAACTCTCAATAAATGATACATTCTTCTAACAGGCTGTTAAGACAATTATTACAACTAACAGAAATATAGGCTTTCACTTTAATCACTCTGCATTAGCAATTAGCAAATTAACTGAAATACAGGATCAGCTTAATATGGAAAAACATAAACTCATTCAAAATGTGATCACACAGTGGAATTCAACATATTATATGCTAAAAATAAATTAATGTGCTGTTGATAAGATTCATACTTTAACAACTTACCAATGGTGACTTGTTTGTAAAAATATCGAGTTCCTGAGTCGATTTGAAGAAATTATCAAAGAAGCAAGCGACAGAACTTCAACCATATCGATAATAATACCTACAATTTTAGCTTTGAGGTTATTCCTTCAAAGGCTGTCCAATCTAATTCTGCTATTTCTGACTTTAGAGGAATCCTTACCACTGTTGAACAATTCAATGAATTGAGGAAAACAAGATCTTCATCTTATCTTAACAAAATATTAAATTAAATTAGCACTTACTATGTTAATGTGTCAAAGCTATCTGATGAGTCACTTGGCTGAGATGAAATGGTTTAAATTTAATAGAAAAGAGAAAAATAATTAATCAGCAAATTGCCCGATTAATTGGCAAAGTGGCTGATTACCAATTACCTGCCAATTAATCGGTACACCCCTATTTTAAACTTGATATATAATGGATTCAAACCTGTAAAACAAATTCTATTTAGTTTTTAGCCAGTAAAACTAGCTGCTAAAGGATCAAAATTAAAAAAAATCGGAACTTAGCAGGTGTAAATCGACTTAAAGTGCTTCTACCTATGCACAAATATACATTTATAGTTTTAACAATGTTCTTTTAAAGTTTTTATAAGTATGGATGTAACTTAGATGGTAACAAATAATGCTGGTTTTGATTCTAGCTGATGGCACCTAAGTAATATATTTTTTTAAACTTTGAAATCAGTACTGTATGTTGGGTACACTATAATAATCAATAGAGAATTAGTTCTATAATAATCAATACAAACTCTACATAAATTAAAATATCATATTAAATATATCATATCATTAAAATAGTGTATTTTATAATCGGGCAATGCCAGTCAGCCTGCTATTAGCTATTAAAATAACATTATCTTTTACAATGGTTTTCTTAATATCTCTCTTTCCATTGCTGAGTTTTAGTGATATTCAAGAGCTGATTGGAACAGCTTAAAATCCTTCATATCTGAAATCCATCTTGTCCATTTTTAAAAAGAATAGTATCCTACATTGCATCTGTCTGTATGGTAGTGAGAGCTTTATATCCTCCCAAATATCCCAATAGGCGTTGAACAGCCAACTGTGATATACCTCCACTATTAGGGATTGAAACCGCTACCCACAGACAATGACAAAAATTATACAAATTAATTTATAAGACCAAAAAATCCAACCTACATTGCCCTTCGGGGCCCGTGGCACAGTGGATAGAGATGCGAAATATCGACGATTCCAGGTGAGCAATCCCACCCAAAGTTGGTTAGAGGATTAGTTGGCCAAACCGTGGTGAGATAACAACAGCTATTGAAGGCAGCAATTGCTGTGGATGTAGTTGGAGGATTCAACATTCCTATTTTGTCACGGTTTATCTGACGAAAGCCAGAAGAATAATTGTCTGAAACATCATGAAAACAAAACTAGAAGATGAGGATAACAATCCAAATAATTAAAAAACAAAAAACAAAAAAAAAACTCCACTATTACTCACATAAAACTAGTATGTCAATTGATTTCAATGAAATAGATGCTCTGAAACCAAAGCCTCCTTTAAAACTGCCTGAAATCACTGCAAAAGAGTTAAAGAAAACACTAAAAAAGTCCTATGCTCAGTCTTTTAAATCTAGAGTAGGCTTGTTCCGATGAGTTTTGGAGAATAACAAACAGATATAAGGCTTTTACCCAAATCATTAATAATAGAACAAAATTTTTAAAGAACTTTGCAGTAAATTCTACCTTGTGAGCTGAGCCATCTACTCTGAGAATTTCCTTCTATGACCAAAAAAACTAAACGTGATCCAAATAAAAAAAATACAATTGCGAATTACTTATGACTTCTATCCAGTTATGTCTAGAAGTGTAAGCCATGTTTAGTTTCAGAACAGTTTCCGATGGTTCGTTGTTCTACACAAGTCCTGAGAGGTGACTGGTTTGCAGTAGACAGTTCCACAGAACAAAAGATTCTTACCGTGTCGAGATGGAAAAAACATGAGGAATTGCTACAGAAAAGGTTTAATATTTATGGAGCAATTCCGGTTTCTGATTGGTTGGTAGCAGAACGTGAATTTGATTCGTCAATTCCTCGCAGCATCGTTTATAAATAGAATCTCCCGACTGTGCGAGATCATACCTCATTAATAATCAAAAATATTGTAACAACTTCTATCCAATCATGGCTAACGGAACAAGCGCACACTACCCCCATGAAATAAATAAGGGGTTCTGCTCAAAATTGCCAAGTTCCACAGAAACGGTCCTGGATATGACCTAAGACTATATCCGATGGTGAGGTCCCCACCTTGTGGGCCTTGGGGAGTGTGGAGCCACCCTTTAATTGCCATTGCTCCCAGATCCACTCTGATCCGGAGTGGTAGTACCTGTTAGTGTCCCAACTATGGGTTAAATAGAATCCGACTTAAAAAACAAATATACTCCATTAAAAATCGTTCCTCAAAATAACTAGATTCGGCATTAAATAACCTGAAAAAGGTTGATATGCCGTAAAACAAAAACGACCAACCAACCAATCTACAGAAACATTCCCAAGTTTGACAAGATACACCTGAAGAAGGTCGGAGGTTACATCAACTGAAACGTGAAAATCACACTCAAGATGAGAACAGTAGTCCAATGAATCCAAATAACCAATCCTCAACTCCAAAATTCAGAAACGTCATAGAAAGACTTTGTTTGTCTGTCGTGTTTTTAACCTTTTACTGCCAGAATTTTTTTTTATGCAATAAATGTTTTAATCATGAAACTCACACGTGATGGAAGTTAGTGTGCAACTGACATATGAACATAAACAAACCCCTCATTCACTTGTTTGACCTGTACTTTGAAGATTAGTTTGGCTGATAAGCCACAAGAGTAAAAAATATTTCTTATACAGGTGTTTTTTGATAGGTGACTTGAAAGTATAATTTGGCGGTAAAGAGTTAAAAATATTGGAGATTGGTCATTTGCATCAGTGCAGAACGATCAGTCTCTCCTGTGCATCATGAGTAAGTTGCTTGTTTGGGATGAATAAAAGTTTTTAATATATATATATATAATTGATATAATAATTATGATTGTTTCTGTGCTACGAAATAGGTGCTGTCAAGAATTTACCATTTTAACATGCTGAAAGAAATAAACGGGAAGATGAACAACATTTTGAAATTTGAAATATAGACTTTTTGTTGTTTATTTGTATACTAGCAAAAGTACCCGTCGTTGACTGGGTTCAAAAACAGCCTACAGAAAATGGACTCTGATTTATTAAAGTACTACGTTGCGCGGGTATTTGGAGGTGTGTGTATGGGGGGGGGTTAAAAAAAAAAAGTAAGTATGAGGATCGAACCCGAACCGTTGAGGCAAAGTTGTAAATTAAAGTGTGAAAAAAAAAACATGCGACGTTAACCATTGCCCCACCGCGAGATGCTAACGGAAACACGTTTGAATTTATTTAATTACTTGGATTTAGCAGGTGCCCGTTTTAATGAGTTAATGAGATCAAGTTTGACTGCGGGATAGTATTCATTTACTGCTGAACGCTTTTTTTTTTTCCCCCAAGATGTTATAGGAAAAAGACTAACCCACATGCGGTGAGCGACAAATATTGAATATTTATCTTCCCGAAATCGAGCAAATTAAATAGACAGGCGAGCTTTGTTGTTAACTGTGAGATATTACGATTTATATGTGATATAAAAAGTTTTAAAAAGTTGTGAAGCGAGCGACCGCTTCTCTGAAAAAGCCTTTTGTTGGCATACAGAAAAAGCGAACACACATACATACATACATTTTCGCTTTTATATATATATATATATATATATATAGATTATCTGTAGTTATATTTAACGTACATCGAGCTTCATAAATAAAAGGATTGGTATAAATAAAGGGTGACATATAATTGAATAAACATATTTTCCCATAAACATATATACTATGTTATATATAAAAAAGTAATTTTGTCTGTGTGTGTGCAGAATGTTCTGTACCAAACTTCTCTGTCAATTTTTGGTCTACAGATTTGAAACTTGATATATAGGGGATTCACTACTGTGGAACAAATTCAATTTAGTTTTTAGTCAGTAAAAATAGCTGCTAAGGGGTCAGAATTGAAAAAATTGAAATTCAGCAAATGTAAGTTGTCTAACCATGTATCTTATACACATGCGCAAATATACATTTAAATGTTAATTTTTAAAGTTTTTATATTCTTGTGTCCTTATATGGTAGCAAATACTGCTGGTGACCTATGTTTTGGTTTTGATTTAAGCTGATAGCACTCGAGTCATATTGTTTTTTTTTTTAAACTTTGAAATCACTTCTTTTTATTGGGTACAATATAATAATCAATAAAGAATTGACTCTATAATAATAAATACGAAATCTGCATAATTTAACATATCATATTTAAGTGTATTTTACACAGGTGTCCGACTAGTGTGTGTATGTTTATATAAGGAAATGGGGGTTTGTATTACTGTACACATAGATTCGAAAAAGTTATAAAAAAAACAAATATATAACAAATAAATGTTATCAAAGGCAAGATAAGTTACTTTTCTACACAACTGGATATATTTTTTGTGTTTTTATTTAATGTAACACGTTTATTCAGCTTGAAAAACATGCAGTATTTGCTGATGTATTGGAAAATTCAAAATGGCGCCCGACTCTCTCTTTAACACGGTAAGTTTGGGGAAAAGGTGTTATAAATAATGAACTAGACAAAATAATATTTAAAAAATGCCGAATATATGTCAAGTTATGTCACGGTAACATATATTGAGCGAGTTTCTAACAGTATTTTGTCTAGTTTATGATTTGTAACATCTTTTCCCGAACTTACCGTGTTAAAGAGAGAGTCGGGCGCCATTTTGAATTTTCCAATGCATCGGTAAACACTGTATGGTTTTCGAGCTGAATAAACATGTTACATTAAATAAAAACACGAAAAATATATCCAGTTTGGTAGAAAAGTAGCTTATCTTTCCTTTGATAACATTTATTTGTTATATATTTGCATTTTGACAACTTTTTCGAATCTATGTGTACAGTAATACAAACCCGGAAATGGTTTATTAAACAATAATTTATAAGAGGCTTAATCCTTGGTTAGTTATATTTGGTCTATCAGGCTTAAGTTTAAAATAGTATTTTCATTGCTAAGTGTGCTCAATAAATAGGTGCATCTAATAGACTCAATTGTACATATTTTTGTGTTGTTTTTATGAAGCTACCCACTGAGGCATACATACATAAAAAGGTTTATTTCTGGATATCATGATGAACAAAAAAGAAAGGATGTATAATTTGGATTATTCAAACTACTGTTCTTACCGTGGATGTTATTTTCACAATGCTTTGGCTGATGTAACTTCTGTCTTGTCGAACTCTGGAATCTTTATATAATTTTGAAATGAAAGTGGCACAACAGATAAAAAGCGCTAGGTAATAATCGGTTCTAAGTGAGTCCTCTGAAATTTGAAGGTTCAATCCTCAGTACGGGTGATACTAAGAATATAATTAAGAATTACTTAAGACTTCTACTCTATGATGGCTGAAAGAACAAGTATGAGATTCAAAATTCTGTACTGATTCCCGAGTTCAACAAGATGGTTGGAGGTCATCGATCAAAATATTGTAAGATAAAATCAAAGATGAGAGAACAATAGTCTGAATAATAGAAATTATCATTCCTCATCTAAAAAGTTCACAGTTTGATATTATGTCAATTGATGTCAACTGGTAATTGTCTTTATAGGATCACTGGACTCCACTCCATTGGGGTGTTCAAAACTGTAACTTGGAGCTGGTTAAACTGTTGGTTGAAAATGGTGCCAATATGGATGTCGTTAATAAGGTTGAGTATTTTAACCTTTTTTTTATATATTTGCTTTTATTTTGTACAGAAGAAATGCATACTTGCATTTTCTTTGTAATCTTTGTTGACTGAAACATGTTTCTATTTTTAAAGTAGTTGGTGACATTCAGTTGTAAAGATGGTCATAGTGGTGATGATGTGCCTGTTGTACAGATGTTGATCTTTTCTTCTTCCTTCTCTCTGGAGCTAAAGTGATTGAAGTTATTGAAAAAAATAACAAATAACTCCATTATTGTCTCTGAGATTTGGATTTACTTCTTACAGCAATTGGCATCAAGTACATGTAGGTGAAAACATCTTGCTCCCCCCCCCCCGGCGCAAAGTACACTATTATATTGCCAATAATACGGTATAACAATAACAAATGAAAAATGGCTAATCAGAAGCAAATTTGTTAACTTAAATGCTCTTTGGGTCTGACTTTGAAAATCCAACGTTTTTAATTGAAAGCCATTTTTGGTTTTAGAAAAGAAGTCTTGTTCCAAACAAAATGACAGTCGTCAATCAGAGAAGCTTTGAAATGTAAAAGCCAAGAACAAAGAATAGGGTTTTCTGTTGGGTAGTCGATCCGTACAAGTGTTGGATTGTAAAAGTCTGCAAATAGAGAGCAAATTCCTTTTTGTGTTGGACACAAAAAATCATGTGGGAATGCTGAAAGATTCAATATTTTTGTGGAGCAATTCTGGTTTCTGATTGGTTGCTAGCTGGCTTCATTTGATTGGTCAGTTGCTATCACCAGTGTCTATAAGTAGAACTTTCCAACCTTCTTTAATCACGCCCTCGCACATATAAAAAAATATTGCAACACAACAAAATAATTTTATACATTAGTTATGCTCATTTGTGCTTCCTTCTACTTCAAATAAATCTTCTTTCACCATAAGAAAACAAATTATGTTCTCAAACTTCAAAGTGATGTTGATCTTTTTTATTTTTATTTCATTTTTTTTCTATTCTTTTTATTACATTTTCACCCCAAACAAGGCACATTGCCACTTTGATGTAGGGGGCTACTATCAAGGACCTAATTGCAGAGGTACTATGTAGGGAGTTTAGCAGCAAGATGTCTGTTCACATTACACTTGAACTTCTGCATGTCAGTACAGTTGGGGAAGCAGGAAAACGGAAGAGAATTCCAAAGTCCTGCAGTTCTGGAGAAGAAGGCCTCCTTACATCTAGGGATCTCTACTGTGTAGGGGTGAGACTTTGCTGCTTGTCGAGATTGTCGGGGGGGTACTTTCGTCGAGGGGGCACAAGGGCTTGTAGTTCGTCAAAGCATCCACCATTTAAATACTTGTAAAACAGGCAGAGGGATGCAACATTTCGTCGATGGGACAGTGGCTGAAGCTTAGATGACAGTTTGGGTTGACAACTCTCTTTTGGACCCTGTCCAGGAGCAAGAGACTAGAAGCAGATGCACCAGCCCAAATGTGACAGCAGTACTCCATACATGGGCGAATGGTGGCTTTGTAGAGGTACAGGATACTTTCAGGTGTAAGTAACTTTCTAGCACGATAGAGAGAGCCCACCTTCTTCGCAACAGCCTTGGCAATGATCTTGATGTATCTATTCCAGCTCATGTTTCCTGTGAACGTTAAGCCAAGGAGCTTGAACGAAGTACTTTCAGGTAATGTATCTTTAGCCATAGTTATTGGTGGTTTGTAAGGTTTCATGTAATTAATAAAGGAAACAAGCTTTGTCTTGGTAGCGTTGAATGTTACCATCCATTTTTGTCTATATTGCACTACAGACTGAAGGTCTTTCTCTAGGGTTTCTGCCATTACCTTAGATATGTGCTCATTAGTTTTACCCACATGCCTGCTATAGAGTGTGGTGTCGTTGACAAATATATCCATCTCAGAGACAATTTTATCAGGTAAGTCATTTATGAATGTCAGAAACAATAAAGATCCAAGGATCGATCCCTGAGGTACACTCGCATTTATATAAAATTTTTTGGATGTATGCCTATCAAAGACAACCTGGATTCTTCTCTCATTTAAGAAGGATCTAATTATGCTAAGTATTCATCCAGTAATACCATAGGATTTTATTTTCATCAGAAGATCATCGTGCCATACCCTATCAAAAGCCTTAGATATATCTAGGGCTGCTGCCCTCCCCTCCCCTACCTTATCCAGTGCTTGGTATAAACATTCAGAGATTACAGTTAGAATATCTGCAGTAGAATGGGCTTGTCTAAATCCATGTTGGTGGTCAGACAGAAGTTTAGCAGCTGTAAGGTGGTGGACTAGAGCTTGATTAATTAAGGACTCAAATATTTTGGCAAAAAGAGAGAGGAGGCTAATTAGGCGATAATTTAACGGGTCAGTTCTTTCGCCAGAGTTTTTGTAAACTGGTACCACAGAAGCAGTTTTCCAGCAGCCAGGAAAGCAAGATTTGTTAAGGCATTTGTTAAAAAATTTAGAGAGAAGTGGAGCAACCTTAGCGGAGCATTTTTTTAATAGCACAGCCGGGATGAGATCAGGTCCACATGCTTTTGAGGTGTCTAGGTTTTTTATGATATCATGTACTTGAGAAGGGGTGATTTTCAGATTATCTAGTGTGATTTCTGTTTGCAGAGGAAAATCAGGGAGGGAATGGCTTACTGGGTCCAAGGTAGAGTTTGAGGCAAACTGATGGGCAATTTCTTGTTCTTATGACTAGAATAATACGCAATTAAAAATAAAACAACAAATAACTCCAGTATTTGCTCTGAGATTTCATTTAATTCTTACCGCAGTTTCCAGCAAGTACATTCAGATGAACTACATCTTGCCTTACTAATCCTCCATCGCAGGCTGTGAAGGACTCAAAATCCATGTCTTATCACTCCAAAATTTAATTCCCAGGATGATTGGATAAGTAGGATAATAAGTAAGAATTGAAACTTGGAGTATAAAGAGATGTAGTTTGTGTGTGTGTAAACCTTGTGTTTGGAATGCAATTGTGATTGTTTTGATAATTTCAGGATTAAGATGAGAATTAAAGTATAAAGAAATCAGTGCCGATGAATTTTTTAGCTGAGGATTGATAATTTATATTATGGTGGTCATTCAGACTGCCGTTCTCATTTTGAACATTATTCTCACAATGCAAAGATCCATGACATAACGGATAAAGTATTAGACAAAATTCAGTTCTAAGTGACACTCTTCTGGAAGTTGAAGGTTCAATTCTCAGTGTGGGTAATACTAAGAATACAATTGCGAAAGACTTAAAACTTCTATTCTGATGGAATAAGAGGATACTTCCCCTATAGATTAAATAAAGAGTTCTGTTCAAAATTCCATACAGATTCATAAGTTCAATAGAAAGTTTGCCGAGCTTGACAAGTTACACCTGAAGAAAATTGTAGGGTAAGTCGGACAAAACATTGCGAGAATAATGATGATGATGAGAACAGTAGTCCGAATAACAGTATGAGGTATGCCAATTAGAGAAATGTATTAAAAACAATTGCTGAATTACGTCATTGATTGACAAAAGGATTGGAAGTGGATAAATAATAGGATCGTATAAAGGAAATGTGGACATTATATTGCAATAAATGGTAAACTATATAAAATCTTTCTTTTGCTTGATTTTTTTGGTTTTTGTTGTTCAGTTCCACTATATTAAAAAACAAAAATAAATAAAAATCTGTATGATGTACATATCCATGATGAAATGAAATTATCATATTCCAAAAACCACATAAATTGATCCAGTTGTTTTATTTTTAAGACAATTAAAATTTATGATTAACTGACAGGTGTTTGTCTTGCCTACCATTTTGAAAACAGTCTAAAAAAGAAAACAAGGGAGATAACTCGAGAAATAATTCAAAACTTGCGAGATTTATGTTGTACAATGTAATGCCTACAAATTCCTATTAATCACTTAAAAATGATTTTCTTTATAAAAATAAAACTACTTGATCAATTTATGTGATTTTTAGGATATATTTTCGTTTCGTCATGGATACATACATCATACAGATTTTTCTTTTAATTTTGTTTTTTAATATAGAGGGAATTCTGGACAAGAATGAAGTTTTCACTTTTACTGTAACACCTTTCATATTTGAGGATCATGAAAAGAAATGGGCTGAAATTGTAGAAACAATCTGTAAGAGAAAGAAGCCCTCTGATCAAGGCAATTAGGATATCTGTTGCGCAGCAGGCGTGGAGAAAGGGAGTCTATTGAAAAGAATTACTCGTTATTTTGGAGTTAGTTAGCAGTGAGGCAGTTTTCTACAAGGAGGGGTCGATTTTTTTTTTTTTTTTTTTTTTTTCAGATATTTTCAAAAGTCATCCACTCTTCAATTGACTAGCCTTAATTTTGATATTCGTCACTTCTGGTTTTGCGATGGACACAACAGCAAAGACGTCACGTTTTTTTTCTTTTTTTTTTTCTTTCTTCATGTTCTTTTCCTGCTTCGTGGTATGGGTTCGAGCCTACCTGCCTGCCTACTACCATTTTTTTTGCTCAACAGACACCTCCAAACACCCAGACAATGCCGGGCACCCAGGCTAGTTCTTTATCAATGTTTCCTAAAGTAATTTTCTTTTTTTTTTCTTTTTATTCTGAGTTCTTTTTGTCTTTATTTTCACCTAATATCTTTTTTTCAGTCACTGCTGACACCATTCACCTTGTCACTGAAGATCTGTTGTTTTCCCATTGCAAAATATATGCTTTTCATGGGAGCAGGCGTTCGTATAATCAATGAAACAACAAAGGTACATGCGGTGATTTTTATTAAAAATTATTATCTCCATTGTCAAGTTTGGGGTCTTCATTATTGTAGCAAAAATTGAAATATTGACTTTTAAGTGAAACCAACAATATCTACTGAATTGTCATGTCGCAGTAATGAACATATCCAAACATTATGAAAAACGATGAGGTAGAAAATAAATTATTAATGAAAATAGTTTTAGAAGACAATTTGGAAAAATTGAGTTTTGCAAAGAAACTGGAGAGTTCTAATTGTAACAAAAGGGAGATAAGTATTTTCTGAAAACCGAAAATCTTTGGCCAATTTAGCAAAACTTAATTTCCGCTGATTAATTAATTTTTTACCTTTTCGTTGTGTAATTTTTTGATGTTTTTTATTACTACAGCATGATATTCAGTAGATATCACTAGTTTCACTTGAAATTCAATTTTTCATTTTTCAAATTTTGCTACAATGACGAAGAAGAACCTAAGTTTGTTTGTCACTATGTTTGTTTGCATACAGGCTAGTAACCACATTGCTTGACCTATTGTTACTAAACTTTCTGGTTAACATTGGACAGTCAGTTTTTTATGAATTTCAAATTGTAGAGAATTCCGATGGATTTAAGTTGTTTGTTCAGAATTCCACTTATATTAAAAACAAAATTTGTTAAAATCTGATGTACATACCTGTGATGTAAAGAAAATCTTATATTCCAAAAATCATGTAAATTGATTAGTTTTTTTTTTTATAAATAAAATCATTTTTAAACAAATTAAAATTTTACCAATGCCCTCCTGTTAAAACTGACTTTCTAAAATCTTGCAAATTTGAATCATTTGTAGCTATTTCCCTCGTTTTGAAGATGGCATTGCGATATTAGTAGAGTTCCTTTGGCCACAAAATTTGATTTTCTTATTTAAAAATAGAACTCCTTAATCAATTTACATGATTTTTTGCATATAATATTTACTTTCCATTATATTTATATTATACAAATTTTTTTATTTTATTTTTGTTTCTTAATATAAGAAGAAATTGTGGACAGCACCAAATTTAATTATTTTATTGCTGTAATAGTAGTAGTATAACAAAACAAAAAGAAAATTTGAAAGCTGAATGAATTGAAACTAGATCTGTCAGTGTATTTAACACCGAGAGCCAGGTGCATCTGCTGGTGTTAAAAATCCAAATTAAAATAAAAAAAGTTTGATCTGCTATGGTGCCTTAATAAAAATGCTGCTTATTAGGATACAGTCGACAGATCGATTTTTTTTTTTTTTAAGATGTAGTTTTAAGCAAAAACAACAGTACTTACTCGTCATGTCGAAAATAGTAATATATCCAAAAATTACAAAAATTCATTGAGTAGAACAACTGCTATTGTGTTTTCTGTAAAAAAAAAAAAAGAAAAAGAAAAGTCTATCACTATGGTCTAAAACAGTACGTCAGTTATTAAAGAAGCGAAAAGGGAGATAAGTATATCCTGTGTACTCGCAATCTTCAAGGTGTTCACACCTAGGGAAAATGCAATTTCCCCCAATTTTTCATAAAAATTACTTTTAATTATAAATAATTTACTAATCAATGAATTTTTGTAATTTTTTAATATATTACTATTTTCGACATGACAATTAAGTAAGAACTGTTGTTTTTGCTTAAAAGCACATATTTAAAAAAACGATGTGTCGACTCTATTTTAACGAACACCGTGAAAATAGTAGGCTTAGAAAATCTTATAACTAACCTAAACTTTTGTAAAATTATGTTGATATTTTCATTAAAAAGCCCCCCCCACACACACACACACTTTAATGGATTGATCTATTATGCTCTTTGATAGCAATAACCTCCAACCTGATTGGATAAATAATTTTTGAATTATCAATGTTTCCATGATATAACTTGGGGAATACTTCATACAGTATGGAGAAATAAGTCTCAGATAAGACTTTGGGGCAATATCGAATTTTCTTGCTCACGTACCCCTATTTTGAATTTGTAACTATGAACCGCCTACCCTTCTTGCACCAAACTATCAAAATAAAAATCTTTTAAAATTACATAAAATCTTTTCCAGTAAATATTTTATAATTAAAATTTATTGAAATAATTTTTTAAATGAAAATTAAATATCAAGTAAAAATGGAAATTTTACTTGATAACTGAAAACCATTAAATAATTTGATTTAAAAAAAAAAAAAAAAAAAAGAAAAGATTTTTATCCTACAATCATGTATATTTGTTTGAAATCGTTTAAATTATACTAAAAGCATTGTTTCCAACAATTTGATACAAAAGAGACAATCCACTGATGGCGGCACATGGCCATGAATTTGGTCAGAATAGGGACGTGTGAGTAAGAGAATTCAATATCGCTGACTTTGGTCCAATCCTTATGTTGTTAGACAGAGGTATGCAATCTCATGACTGATATGCATTCTTGTTTTTTTAGATGTGTTCAAATCTATATAAAAAGTTCTTGCTTGTCTCTTAGGCAAATGTTCAAAATAGCATTTTTATCACTAAACACTCACATTGAATGGACAGTTTTTGTTATTTTTTTAATAAAGTTTTGTGTTGAAACAAAAACTAAAGTAAAAAAACAAAAAAATAATGTGACTCAAGATGTCAATTTCCTTTTGCTCTTCCAGATTCCAAAAAGTGTCATTTCCCTTTTGCTGCGTCCTGAAGTTGTCACAAAACAGGAAATAGACGTATGCAAATTTGTAATACTGCTGATAGAGAATGGTTATGACCTTTGGCATGATGCTGAGCTGCAATCAAGTAGAGTGATGACTGACAAGAAATGTGAGACCATCAGACAGTCCATCCTCTCCCAAATTTCTGACCCTCCCAAACTTTTGAATATTTGCCGAAACCAAGTTTGGAAGCTGATGCATTATAAGTCCATCAGGATTCACTTTTCCAAAGCTGTCCGATCACTACAGATCCCTACTCACCTTCAGGATTTTCTACTCATTCGGGCTGAGCTCCAGTTTGAACAATTGGTGAAGAATTCAAGTCGCATGGCAAACAAATTTTGTACTAATCCATCATCAAGTCCTGAATTAAAAAGGACGGGGATTATCCGATTAAAGAAAGCCTCCTGCCTCATACCTGCCAGAAATCAGGTAGCTATGCTTGAACAACAAAAACATCCTTCTACTTCAAAATGCAATGAACTCATGAATGATCTACCAAAAAAGATTGTTCCTACAAGAATTGTTTTTAATGAACTGTCCAAGAAAATCATTCCTCCAAGAATTGTTTGTAAAGACCTGCCCAAGCAAAAGATTGTTCCTTCGAGGATTGTTTTTGACGATCCATCCAAGAAAAAGGTCATTCCTCCAAGGATTGTTTTTAATGATCCACCCAAGAAGAAGATTATTCCTACAAAGATTGTTTTTGATGATCCATCCAAAGAAAAGATCCTTACTTCTAGGATTGTTCTTAACAATTCGTCCAAGGAGAAGGTTATTCCTCAGAGGATTGTGTTTAACGACTCTCCCAAGGAGAAGATAATTCCCTCAAGGATTGTTTTTGACGATCCACCCAAGAAAAAGGTAATTCCTCCAAGGATTATTTTTGATGACTCTCCCAAGGAGAAGATCATTGCTACGAGGATCGTTTCTGACGATCCATCCAAGGAGAAGATCCTTCCTTCTAGGATTGTTCTGAATGGCTCATCCAAGGAGAAAAATATTCCTACAAAAATTGTTTGTAATGACCCACCCAAAAAAATGATTCCTACAAGGATTGTTTTTAATGATCAACCCAAGATCATTCTTAATAAACAATCTCAAACAACAGAAGTCACCTCTTTTATAAAATGCCAGGAAAAACATTTACATCCACAGCCAATTTCAAATCAAAATATGTCTAGGATTTTAAAAACCCCTTCATTAAATGATCAACAACGAACGCCATGTGAAACAGAAGGTGTCAAAAAAGAAATATTAAAGGACGTCCTGTCTAGAGATGCCAGCAATAAGACGATTTTGATATCAGACAAGGTGCGTAAACTTTGCCGATTAAATTTTGACGTGATGTCTGCAAATACTGATGTTTCTAGAGATGAAAGACATGCCACGAAACGGCGAGCGTGGAAGACTGAAGAACCACTAACAAAACAAATAAAAACTGTATAATGAATAAATTTAAAAAAAATATATTTATTTATTTTTCCAAAATACTATTTTTGATAGTTAAAACAAAATGCAAAGGTATAACGATAAACTTGCTGACAATGTAACAATAATAAATAATTAAAAGGAACTTATCTTAGCACTTTGTTATACGATAGACTCAATCGTCAGAAACATATTTTATCATGTATGTCTGTATATATGTGAAGGCATGAGCTGCAAATTAAATTCTAACAATACATTTAAAATTAATTTTGGCATAATGTCAATGCACACCATTTTTTTTTTCATTATTTTTACAGAACATTTTTGAATATTTGCTTTTCTTTTCTAAATTATTAATATTATTTGTTTTTGTTTGAAATGTGAAATGTTGCAGATAAAACCTTAACTTGTATGTGTGTTAATTTATTATGAATATTTAAACAGATTTCTTTATTCATTTAATTTTTTTGTATGATGAATTTAATATTTAATTATTTTGTTTAGTGGTTGCAATTTTGTGGCAGCCTCTTCATAGTGAATGACCATCTGTGCATGGCGAAGAGTCACACTCTTCAAGAGATAACCTTGTTAATATGCATAGACATAACATGACAGATCTAGAGGATTGAACCTCGATAAACTATCCTGTTATCTCTAGGGGTAGGAGTAGTACCGATGGCATCCAACGAAAATGTGGTAGCAGCTCGGAGAACAGCGTGGTTGTGCAGATGACCACTTTTTTTTTTTTTTTTTGACAACAGACAAGCACATTGCTCCAGTTAGCGAAGAATTATGACAAGATGGTGTCTCGACAAAATACCTGTTCCCTTGGAAGGGTTGGTGTTAGGAGAGCATCCAACTGTAAAAATTTGCTTCAATCTCATATGTCATGTAAAAATATGGCAGAACTTCCACCTCAAATGTGAGGAAGAAAGGAAAACAAAACCAAATATGAAGACGAATTGGGATTTAAAGAATAAAGCAAATATGTTTACGTCTGCATTTGCTTACAAAGTCTTGTTTCGGTGCTAGTCTGTTAACTCTCTCCACAATTAAAAGAAAAAAAATTTCTTTTGATGTACTTACCCGTAAAGGAAAGAAAATATTGTGCACCAAAAATCACATAAATTGATCAAGTATCAAGTGGTGGAGTGGATAGTTTTAATGGTAAAATTTAGTGGTAAAGTTACATCCTTCGGTAGGTTTGAAGATTCAATTCTGAGTGCGAGCGAAATTTAAAATACAGAGTGGCCCACTTAAAAGTAGCCCTACCTCTCTCATTTTTCTCTTAACGATCAACTGATGCCACAAGACAAAATGCAATCAATTTTCCAACAAGATGGCACTATATGCCACATGTCACACAGATGTTTAAGGAAGGGAGAACAATAAGCAAAGGGTTATGGCCACCATGTTCCCTGGACTTGTCATCATGTGATTTTTATCTTTGGAGCTTTAAAACAAAAAGTTTATGCAAATAATCCTCACAATCTAGACCAACTAAAGGAGAACATTACCAACACTATCAGGAGAATCACCAGAAGAAGATCTAAAGGCAGGATCTGCAAACGTTGTTAAACGTGCCCAGAAATGCATAGATATCAATGGGAGCACTTCCAGCATCTTTTATAACACTACAGGTAATTTAAACAATAAAAGAATGTTTCTCCTCTCTACTACATTTTTTTTTTTGGAGCTACTTTTAATTGGGCCACCCGGTACAATTGCGAAATGCTTAGGATTTCTAGCCAATCATGGCTGATGAAATGAGAGTATGTAGATCGTTATCTTGAAAAAGAATGGAGAAAAGTTACTGGCTCTGTAGATGGTTTAATATTCTTGGAGTTGTTTTTTGTTTTTCTGCCATGGTTTCATATGTGTAAAAAAGAATTTTTGTGACAAAGGAATTTTTTTTTTTTTTTTTTTCACACATGGAGCCAGTAACTTTTCTCCTTTCTTTTCGAAGATAACGATCAACATATCTGACAAAGATCAAAGGCTACACTGACCAAAACGTTGCACAAATAACACTCAAGATGAGAACAGTAGTCCAATCAAAGCAAGTATTATAAACAATCAGCTCTCATCTCAAATTCGGAACAGTAAACTAACATGTTTCAATAAAACAGTGCAGTTATAAATCCCATTTCTTCTAAGAAAAGCTAGAGAAACATTTCACAGGACAAATATTGAAATTTTTTTCAGTTTCAATGATAATTATATGGAAAGCAATGTCGATCTTTATTAGAGTTGCCTCCTCTTTATCAACCAATTTTGTCAAAAATTCGAAACTATAACCATAAAATACAGACTCACTTACAGAACACAAAAATATCTATGGAGCCAATAACTTTTCTCTTTTCTTTTTCAAACAACCAACATACCTGAAGATGGTCGAAGGACAATCTGACGGAAACGTTGCACAAATAACGCTCCAGATGAGAACAATAGTCTGATCAATACAAATAATATAAACAAATTAGCCATCATCTAAAGAATTCAGAAGTTTAATTTGTTTTCAGTTTTTTTTTTTTATTTAAGATTTAAATCAGTATTAAATTTAATTATAATTCACTGGAACTTCAATTTTTAAGTTTTATAAAATCGGTTTCCTACCCTTGTGCTATCCAGATTCTTTCACTGATGCGGGTTTTTGTCTTCCCTATTTGTTTCTATGTTTCTCTATTTCTGTATTTCTTTTTCTCTGTCTTTCTGCATTGAAAAGTAGTTTTTTTAAAAACAATAAAAGAAAACTTGACGTTGATCTCCTTCACCTACTCTTCCCTCTTTTTCTCTAGTGATGAAAGATTTTTCTTATTGTCTATGAAGCATGTTTGCATTTAGGAGATAAAAATAGCAAATAATTATAAATATGCATAATCTGAAATAAAAACCTTAATTTTTTTTTTTTATTATTTAATGTTTCCATTTAATGAATTCTGTTATCAACGAAACTGTAATGGCCTTCATTCAAAGTTAGTTATTGGAAGTCGAATAAGTCTTTTAGAGATTTTTCTTTGCCAGATCTTAAAATGATAATCTGGACAAAAACAGTTTCGGATATCTTCATAACTGTTAGTTGGTCTGGTTATAATAACAACATGGTTCCATTTTCAGTGCCGCCATTACTGTATTATTTTGCATTATAACTCTCAAAATCAGAAATGATAATCAGAAGAAAAAGTTCACGTTTCCCCCTGCTGACAACCTTGTGGAGGTAAGTTATAGTCTAGACGAATCTCTCCCAAGCTCTTTTAAACGAAGGAGAAAAGAGTGGAATTTTCTTGAGTTTAATATGAAATGTGCTAAATTTCTCCTGGTATATTATCGACGCCCTCCCCTCCCCAAAGTGTTAGGAAGTGATTCAAATAAAATAGAAAAACATAAAAAAAGAATAGTTGATTAGCAGAACAGAAAGTATAGAAATACAATTGGGGAGAAAGTTGTTCAGCAAGGCACACAAAGGTAATCAGAAATAGGATGCTTAATCAAACTGTAGTAGTGACTGTGACAAAAGTCTGGTCATAAAGGCCAGCCAATATATTTAGAGTTAGTTTACGGACACGTTAGGAATAAGAGTAAGTTTTACAGACAGTCTTGAGTTGATGACTATTTTTCCAGTTAGGGACAGTTAACAGTTGGTCAAAACAAATCGGGAGAGAAGTCTTGACAAAGATGTGGACGTTAGCATTTAGAGAGACATTTTTCATGATAGCATCACACGCACGCACATACACACAGTACATCTGATGTCTACAGAAAGTGTCAAAGTTTGTCTTTTCTCTTGTGAGTGTTCTATTTTATTTTTATATGTGTAAGCCACTCTGCAAGCTATCGGCAATGTGAGAGAAGACGACATGGCCAGAAGAAGAAGAAAAGATGCAGACAAATAGAAAACCAGCGAACACAAAGTTGTCAAGTGGGAGGCATAGATGGCGTCACACTGGTACTCATGGTATACTGAAATACAATTGAACAATCTATCGCTGCCCTGGAAAATCTTGGCATCGTCACAGTACAAAGCAGAAGAAACCTCAAACAGGTTGCTAAAGTGGACCAAGGCCTGGAAGAAAGATAAAATGTTAATGTAGACACTATTGCTCATACACTTAGGCAGGTCCTACTGGTCTCTAAAGGTGAGACGATTAGAGTTACATGACTGCAGCTAAAAATCCACCTTTCTGAAATCGCTTTTTGAATAGAGAATATAAAATCAATCTATTCTGCTATTCAACTCTTATTATTAAGCTGTCCATGCAGAAATGATCTGCCATCATGAATCCACTGAAAATTGGGCCAAATGGAATTTTAGTATCCAACAGACATCAAAAGTGGTTTTGCCATTCCTACCAAAGATCACACATAGATCACATAGTGGTAGGTTACATGATATACTTAAGTGAAATCTACCCAATAGATGTCTTCTTGAACATAGGCGTGACCGACATAAATATAATAGATTTAGGCCCTTGCACTAGAGTCACATGATTTGCTGATGTCACGGAATAAAGTCTAAGACATGACCAGAAATAGAGAAATGACTAAGTGATTTTCTATATATTAAAAAAAAAATACTTGATCAATTTATGTGATTTTTTTGGAACATGACATCATAGATATTTTTTTGCAATTTAGTTTTTTAAAATAGGTTTAATTTTTAATAAGCACCAAATTTCAAACTGAAATTTTGATTTATTCACAATGAACTCATGACGTAACGATTGTGCTTATTAACAATTTTACCGTCTTTTGACGATTGAAGGTTCAATAAGTACTACAAGCAATATATTGGAATGAAGTAAATTAATGAATGAGAACAATCCAGCCTCGTGGATTAAATTAAAAGGCTCAGTTCGAAATTCCATACCAGTTCTGGTTCCAAAGTTCTAAAATATACCTGAAGAAGGTTAGAGGAAACTTGGACCGAAATACTATTTCAGCACAGTCCTTATTCTGTATATCAGTTTTTTTATTTATAAAATTGTTAGGTGAAAGATACCTTCCTATCTTCCTATTAAGAATGGCTTTCTAAATAATAACAGCACGGTCCGTATCCTGTGTGCTATTTTTCAATTGTTAGATGAAAGTACAGAATAGTTAAAAACATACATTCCCCATATTAATAATGGCTTTCTGAATAAAAACGCTATTATTTCAGCACGGTCTGTATTCCGAATGTCAGTTTCCCTCCCCTCTCTTTTAAAAATATACATGAAATATAGTAAGTATAAAATCGTAAATTGCTTCAACGATTTCCAGAACCGATTCCATATCACCCCATCACTTAAAAATAGATATGAAATAAAGAAAATTTGAGATCATAAACTGCTTCAGCCATTTCCGGGACTGACTCTATATCACCCCCCACCTCTCTTAAAAATAAATATGGAATAAAGGAATATTGAGATTCTAAACAGCCTCAGCCATTTATGGGGCTGACTTCATATCCTTCCTGTCTCTTATAAATATATGCAAAATAAATTTTGGGATCATAAACTGCTTCAGCCGTTTCCGCGTTTCCGTGCCTGACTCCGTATCCCCCCCCCCACATTCCTTTAAAATTTATATATAAAGTAAAGTATCTTTGAGATCGTAAACTGCTTCAGCCATTTACGGGATTAACTCTATCCCTTTCCCCCATTCTTGAAATATATTCTAAGTTTATTATTTTGTAGCTTTGCTTTGTTTTGTTTTTTTAAGGAGGAGATAATGCTTGGTAGCAAACTATATTACGCTTACTTGACCTTTTTGCTAAGATCAAAGTGTAGCATCTGTTTTGGTGCAGCATTTCAGCGAACCCCCCATCCCCAATCCCATTTGTTTTTAAGGAGAAGATAATGTCTAGTGAAATCAACTTGATTGCTTGGTCTTCATGACTGAGACAATTTTAAATTCTTGGGAGAAAGTAAAGAATAGTAAAAAACATACCCTACCCTACACATATTAAGAATGGCTTTCTAAATAATAACGATATTATTTCAGCATGGTCCGTATTTCAGTTTCTTATTTAAGAAATTGTTAGGTGAAAGTACAGAATAGTTTTAAAAATACCTTTCCCTCCCCATATTAAGAATGGCTTTCTAAATGTTATTATTTCAGCACGGTTCGTATTCCGTATATTATTTCGCCCCCCCCTTCATCTGAAATAAATATGAGATCGTAAAATAAAAGATATATAGGCTTACAAATTCAAAACCGCTAGTAAAATTTACATATTATTTCATTCTTTTTTATTAATACAAAAAAAAAAAGAAGAGTTGTCGTTATCAGCTAGAATTTAAATCAAAACACCTAATGTTGTGTTCTCTATTAAATGTGCACATGCGCCTGACCGCACAAAATGTCTGCTCGATGTTAATGTACATTTTACATGTAAATTTGCCGATGTCTGTATGCGCTATTCATGCATGTAAACAAAGATATTATTCGCTATAAACCATCCTTGGTTAATGAATATTATTTCCTGAAAATTTCAATGTTATGTGACCAGCATTTTATGAGTTTACCTATTAGATATTTACACACACGCATCCATGTACTGTTTTATTTATATAGAAGATATAAAAAGTTTTGTTTATTTAATATTTTCACACACAAAAAATTATGATTGCAAAAAATATATCTACTTTTTTTTTAGATTACAGATTTCGCATACTTTTTATACGTTAGATTCTAATATTTTCCATGATTGCATGAATGTGAAACTTTCGGCGTAACATAATTTTTATATAATCTTGAAAAATAATTTTTCTTTTCATTTAAAAGCAAGAACATAGCAAAATAATTAAATTAAAAAACTGGTAAAAATTATACAAATATTCATGATAGGAGTGTATGGACGCCTGGCTGGGGGGGGGGTAAGAAGGAAACCAGCACATCCTACCTCCATTTAACTACCTGACGTCATTTACAGACAGCCTTTCGGCTTTCTGACATTTTAAGCTTCCATATAATCCATGTTTACATTACTTCCGTTTTGTTGTGATTTTGCCTTTGCAGAATCTCTTGTTTTTGGGAGCTAATTAAGCTATTTTTTATTTTATATAAACAAGATATTTTTTTTTTATAATTTAATTCAATATCTTAGGACTTTACTAATTACCTTTGAAATAGATCCAGAAAATTAATATTTATCTTTCAAAGGGTTTTTACAATGAATTTATTTAACTTAAAACTTAGCTGGATTTGTTAGCTTGCAATGTCACCTTGAAAGCATTTTTCATTATATCTTTTTTTTTTTTCACATGTATAAATATTTTTTTCCTTTTGGAAATTAACTTTAGTTTTTAATCTTTCAAATACAATCAAAAAGTAGTTGGAAACAAACAAAAATATTACAATAAACCGACTTTCAAAACTATGTCCTATTTTTTTCCGCCATTTTTACCCTTACCTAAATGCACACACTCTTTGTTATTTCTAAGAGATTGCCCCCACCTCTAAATTCCACAATTTTCACCTTTAAAAACTTTTTTTCTGATTGATCTCATTGATTTTGACTTTTATTGTTGGGGATCAGTTTTCAATTATAACGTTCTACTAAATTGAACACCCACGAGATTGGTGAATGCTCCCATCTAAAAAAGAGGTTATGAAGGGAACTTTTTGACTCCCTCCCTCTTTCTATCTTTTCTTTAATAAATTATTGCTTGCCTTTGGTAACAATTATTTGTTGTGAATTTAAAACAAATCGGAAAATGACTTGTTTGCCCCAAATATAAATGTCATATTGGTAATGTTCTATTTTAGCGTTGGAAAAAATATGACTAATCATTTAAGATAACGTATTTAAACCAATTTGTTGGATTTTTTTTTTTTTTTATACCAACTATTATGTATCCCCATGTATATAATTGTATTTTTATTCTGGTTCATATATTTTATTTTCCGTACTTTCCATTTTTGTTGAATTTGATTTCATACCTTTTGATATTCACATGAAACTATCTTTAATTTTTAATAAAAAGCAATGCTAACTTCTTTGGACTGATGTCACTGAATCCAATACGAAAATCTTTCTTTTTAAATCCTGCCGGCCAGGATAATGGATGCGTGCTTCATTGCTTATTGTGAACAAGGATTCCTGAGCCTTTCCTTCTGAAAGAACCTGGCAAGAAGAAAACACAGGTTGCGATGAGATGAACATTTCCTTACAAGATTTATATATGCAGCAGTACGCGCATTGTTTGAGGGAAAGAAATTTGGAGTAATTTAAAAGCTTTTAAACTGACAGTTAAAAAAGGGGGGGGTAAATGACTGTACAGTACGAACTTGTGAGATTTATTAAATTTATTGTGTGCATTATTTTGGAAGTACTCGTTCTTAAATTTAATATTAATAGTAGTCGTTTGTTGAAGCTGTGTTTATATAATTTATGAACCAGTTTGTATTTTTTTTGTGCTATTTTTGTTATGTGGCGTTTTTTGTTCTTGAATGCCTGCAAAGGAAATAATTTGCAATCTATTTTGTAAATAAAAAAAATCTCTTCATTTTAAGCAAGACCTCTTTCAACTTTATTTGTTTACCACTTTCGTTTTACTCCTTTATTTATCTCCCTTTTATTTTTGTGCGAGCTATTCATTTCTCGCAGAATTTATCTGAAAACGGATAAATTTCTGACATTTTGCAAATTATGTGTGCCTCCTTTCCCTTATTTCAAAACACTGTGCAAATTAGAATATCCGCACCGTATGAACCTGTATGTATGCTGCCCTTCCTTTTTTTTTGAGATACGTTTTATCTCTCTTTCTGCCAGGCCACATTTGACAATCGTCTAGCTAAAAGTCTCGAATTTAGTATGATGCGTCTGTATAGAAATTGGAATGTTATATTTAGTTTATTTCTGAATTTAGCAAGGTATTTTTCTAATATACCACACTATTTTTGTATAATTTTTCCCAATTAAAAAAAATTGCAAAGCAATACGTATAATATACTTCCCTTTTCCTCCCTTTAGAACTGGTTATAACATTCGTAACCCTCTTTCAGAATATCATTTACATTTTCCATACATTAGTTGAATTTCAATGTGTATTGCGGTTGACATTAGGAGAAACTGCAGTATTTTCTGTCCTCATTCAGCGAATGAGAGATCCTGCTAGACTGAGGCAATTTTTCGACCTAATCCAAGGTGTCCGATATTTTTTGTAAGCTGGATTTTCTCCACTTTAAGAACCGAACTTTTACCTAACTATGCCCTCATAAGGAGACAGGTAAATAGGGATACAGTGTCTGAAACCAGTGTTTATTATATATACATATTTTTCCTGATATGTTAAGAGAAACAAAATAAGTATATACCTCATTATTTTTTTTATTTATAATGAACACGTGCATTCTGACATGTATTTGATGTCTCTGAATTGTGAATTCACTAGCTGATACCATTACGATGTTGGTCACCCATTCTTCCGAATTCCTTGTAATTGTTTAGATTTATTGCGGTTGCAGAGGGAATTAACAAAGCTTTATTTTCTGACAATGAAGATTGTTGTTGAGTGGTTATCATTGGTAGATGACATCTGAGTTGTTGGGTGATCGTTCCTTGTATGAGGCTGTGGACTGTTCGCTTGTAGAAGCGGATGCTGTTTACAAAATTAACTTGTGGTAGTGTTCTTGTCCCAGGTTCGATTGATTCTTTCAAGGTTGGCAGATGGTGTAGAGTGTGAACCCTTGTGCAACCCTGTGATGTTTGAAACCCCTAAAGAGATGCTTGGTGAAGAATCAACTTCTAAACCCAAATGTCTGGACTCTAAAGGCTGTTTGTTGAGTGCTGGCAAGTTTGGCTTGGGAAATACTGCATTATTGTCTGAAAACTGTCACTTCAAAGGATCTAATTAGTTTTATTTTTCTGGCTGGCAGTTTGCCAGTGATATTTTCAGAAAAAATATTGTATTGGGGGTGAACTTATCAGGTACTATGAATGATACCATTCGGGTCCACAACTTGATAGGTGTGGGCATGAATCCTGTGAATTATATGAAATTTGGAAGGATTTCCAGGGAACTTGTCGATAGAGTGAATTTTGAATAAGTTATTGGTAACTTTGCCGAAAAAAAGTGTAAAAAGTATGTTTGTAAATTTTCAACCGATTTGATGCCTTGCGATAGTTGTCTCACAAAAAATAAATTTATAGCCTTATTTTCAATTCATAAATGCATCTATTTAAAAAAAAATTAAAACTATTTTTAAAAGGATTGAAACATTATTAACAACAAGAATTTTCTTAAATTTTGCACTTAAATCGCGCTTACACACATGGATTTCAAAAAGCATGGATACAAGATGTTTTTTTCTCTTCGGGAGGCTCGACCTCCTTATAATAACATTATGAAAAAAAAAAAAGAAAAGAAAACTACATCGGACTATCCTCTCCTTGATACAGCCATGCTTTTTTGTAAAAATTCGGAAATAACAACAACAAAAAAGTAAATAAAAATGATTTTATCATTTCTTAACCTTCTCATGTTTTCAAATGTTCTCATTATAAATTCAAATTTTAAATGTCCTCATTTAAATTTATAAAAAAATGTTTTCTAAAATGTGTGACTTTCCATTTCTTAAATTTTGTGCTTAAACCGAGCGATTACACACAACGATTTCAAAAAGCGGCGATACAAGACGTTTTTTCTTCTCTTTGAGAGGCTCGACCTCTTAATAATAAGATTATGAAGAAAAAGAAAAGAAAACTACATCGGACTATCCTTTCTTTGATACAGCCATGTTATTTGGCGAAAATTCGGACTTTAACAACAAAAAGTAAATAAAAATGATTTTATCATTTCATAACATTTTCAGGTGTCCAAATGTTCTAATTTAAATTTATTATTATATTTGTTTGTGTAGCCAATTAATTTAATTTATTTTTTTTATAATTTGAATTATACGTTTTTGTTTTGAAAAAATATTTGGTTTCTTTTGTTTTATATTAACGTTTGCATAATTCCCTTCAGATTAATGTTTACATACTTATTATTATTCAAATTATTGAAAAGAAATTGTTAAATTAAATTAAAATAAAAAAGGGGAATTGTGTAAACATTAATCTGAAGGAAATTGTGTAAATATTAGTTCAATGGAAATAAATATTTTGAGGGCATTTTGGAATCGAAGGTTTTAACAGGTTGTCATATGCCAGCAGTGGGGGACAGCAAAAGAGGTAATCATATGCCAGCGGGGTGGGATGGGGGCAAAAGAGATATTCATATGCCAGTGAAAGTAGAGGAACATGTAATTATACGCCAGCGGGGGAGGGGGGCAAAACAGGTTATTATATGCCAAGGAGGGAACTGGTAATTATATGCCAGTGGAAGGAGGGGGAGAGGCAAATTTTACGACCACCCCGGGCGGCAAAAACTGATGCTACACCACTGCCTAACAGCCTTGACATGAGACCAAAGTTCAACTGACACATAGGCCATGAAACCTCCATATTCATCAAGCTTGCTTCCAGAGTGTAGATTGGTTGGTTGTTTTTGTTTACAGCATATCAACCCTTTTCAGGTTATTTAATGCCAAATCCAGTTATTTTGAAGAAAAGCTTTTTAATAGAATATATTTGTTTTTTCAAGTCAGTTTCTATTTAACCCATAGGTTGGAACCCTAACAGGTACTACCACTCGGGGTCAGAGTGGACCTGGGAGCAATGGTAATTAAAGGGTGGCTCTACACTCCCCAAAGCTGGCAAGCTGTGGCCTCACCATCGGATATAGTTTAAGGTCATATCCAGGACCTCCAGAGTGTAGGAGAACAGAAAATTAACAATCCAAACCAAGATAGCAGAGTATAAGTCTTGCAATGTCATGGTGATATTTATTCACTGGATTTCTGTCAGTGTAAATTTTCACCAGCATTTCAAAATTGTCGACCCCAGGAAGCTATAAAATAGATTTTGAAGATTATCATACTGATTTTTTTGTTTTTAATTTTAGGATACAATTTTAGAATTATTACAAAAAACATATTTATTATCACTTAATAATTCATGAATCCTAATTTATTTTTTTCTGAAAATTATTTCTGCAAACAAAATGCATTTAACTAATTTTTCATGTTATTTTATTTCGAACTGTCACGTTTTCTGACTAAATATTTATGCTTTTTTGAAATTTTTTTATTTGGGAATAACCACTTATCAAGACCCGAAGGCCACTCGAGGATAAGGGCTAATGAATGTAAGGTGGAGGATAAGGCTTAAGGAAGTAATCGTTAATAATGTAAATTGGGTAGAATTTTATTATTTATGGGGACGGCTCAACAAGAACTTGCTTACATTGAATTTGAAGGTTACCATGTTGTATTCAGTCGGAAAGCAGGCCAATGGAACAGTTTTCCAAAGGCGGGCAGTTCTGGGAAAGAAGCTTTGTTCATAGAATCTGCATTTAAATTTAGGCACACATAGGAAGTTTATTAAACAAGAATAGCTTTTCGTTAGAAAGATGACATTTTAATTTTGTCTGAGCAAATATAATATCCAGGTTTTCAATTTATTTTTATCACCTAGCAATGATCTCCCTTTGTTGTATAAAAGAAGAAATGTGACTACTATTAGGTTGGTGCAAAAAACAATATCTTTTCTCACATGTGCTACTTTTATATATGATTTCTAAACTAATTCATTGATATATATAGCCATGCTATATATCATTTTGAAGCATGTTTTTCGCTCTCTCGAATTGTGTTATTTGTTACCATTTTCAATCCCTTCATTCATTTTTTTGCGACAGCATGGACAAAATTCAAATCCGCACGATTTTCTTGTTCCAGTTCAAACTAGGCCGAAAAGCTGCCGAGACAACTCGTGATATCAATGATGCATTTGGCCCAGGAAGCATTAACGAATGTGTGGCATAATGGTGGTTCAAGAAATTTCACAATGGTGATGAGAGCCTTGAAGATGAAGATGGCCGCAGCCGGTCGACTGCGGTTGATAATGAACATTTGAAAGCCTTAATTGAAGCCAATCCTCCCAAAACCACATGAGAAGTTGCTGTTGAACTCGAGGTCGACCGCTCAACAGTTTTCCCCATTTAAAGCAAATAGAAAAGTAAAAAAAGTTGGATAAATGGGTGCTGCATGAATTGAACGATAATCAAAAGAAATTGTCGTTTGGAAATGTTTTCTATGCCTCTTCTGCGCAACAAAAATGACCCATTTCTTAAGTGGATTGTGACATGTGATGAGAAGTGGATCCTTTATGACAACCGGTGATGTTCAGCATAGTGGTTGGATGCTGGAAAAGCTACACAACACTTTCTGAAGCCAAAATTGCACCAAACAATGTTATGGTGACTGTTTGGTCGTCTGTGGCTGGTATCAACCATTACAGCTTCTTGAATCCAGGCGAAACGATTACGACGGAGAAGTACTGCTGACAAATTGATGAAATGCACCAGAAGCTCCAACGTATGTGCCTGAGATTGGTCAATATGAAGGGATCAATTCTCCTCCATAACACTCGCTTGCACGTTACTCAACTGACCCTGCAGAAGCTACGAGACTGCCTCACCCGCGGTATTCACCAGACCTCTCACCCATCCATTATCACTTTTTCAAGTATCTCAACAACTTCCTGCACAAAAAATACTTCAAAGGCTGAGATGATGCCGAATCGGCCTTCAATGACTTCATCACTTCCAGAACTCCCGATTTTTATGCTAATGGGATAAAAAAAAACTTGTTTCTCATTGGCAAAACTGTGTTGATTCTAATGGTTCTTATTTCGATTAATAAAGTTTATTATGAAAGGAGTTTTATGATCTTTTAAAGTTGAGTGTCAAAAAACGACATTATTTTTGCACCAACATAATATCATAAATGTTATTGTTTGGTAATAAGAATTTTAGATTAATCAAATGAGAACTATACATTAAAAAGAAAATAAATATCAAATAAAGTAATAATTTCTTTAATTGAAAATAAAAAAAACAACTGATGACGATAAAATTGTAAATATTTTTTTTTTATCTAATCGATTGATATTTTCCTTTGATTAATTTATTTTATTTCGAAAACAAAAGTAGTTTTTAGAGGGAGGTAATTCAATCAAGTTAAATCTTGAATTATTTTATTTTATTTTTTATTTACTTTTTTTAGTGCTATTATTTCATAATTGTGTAAATCTTCAATTACTGACGTGACGTCACTCGGTAAAGCTGAAATTCGAACTAAAAGTAGAATTAATTGATTATATGGAAGGGATTACTTCCCAAATTTCATCAACTAATTTAATCTGATTGTCTAAGTGACGCGGAAATCGATCTACTGCATTTTTGACAGAATTCTTTTTAATAAACAATTTGAATTTATCATTTGTTCCTTATAAAATAAAACATTCTCTGTTATAAACATCACACTAATCAAAGTCCGGGTAACAATACTATTTTTAATAAACACTGTTTGATTTTATTATTTGTTAATTGATTAATATTTGAAGAAAAAAAAATTAAAAATTAAACAAAATACTGATAGAAATCCACTCATTAGATGTCATCCATTTTGTTTTCTTTGTAAATTAGCAACTAGGCACTACTTGCGTTTTAAATTAAAAATAAAATGTTTAAAATAAATTAAAACAACAAAAACTGATCCAAGTGGGTAGAGGAATAACTTATCTTACCTTTCATAATATTTATTTTTTTTATATATTTGTATTTTTTTTCAATGCTTTTCCTTTTTGTTGTCAATACTACTACTGCCACAAAAAGTAAACAAATACTGGTAGAAACCCACTCAGTTAATGTCCTTTTGAAGACAAGAAAAGATTGTCTCATTTTAACATTTTAAAGCAACTTTATTTGTCATCTTCGTTAGTAGCATATACAAGAGTGAAGTAGCTGAAAGTATTTTTGCGTGTAAAGATAGATTTAATATTATGCCGGCTTGTTGAAGGAGAGAATAGTTCTTTATACACGTGTTGTAGTCAGTAGTCATTGGGACGAAGGAGTCTGGTTAAAGGAGAAAGAAAGAGCAAAGTCTTCAATGTGTTTACGTGTTGTAGCATGATAAACTTTGTGTGAGTAACGTATGTGGAAATAAGTGGGTGTTTGAAGGTAGCCATTTTGGCTTGTTGTACTCACCACGTTAGCCTAAAGTTGCAGATTTCACCTTTTATGTACTTGGTGATTGGACAAGCCAGGGAAACAGTTGATTTAAATCTTGAGCCGTGAGATTTCGCCCCTGCCTGCTATTGTAGAAAATTTCGATTGCTACAATTTTCAATCAAGAAAATAATAACATTCTCATCCTAAAAATATATTAAATAAAATATTTGAAATATATTATCGCTCCCCCGCCCCCCCCCCAAAAAACATTCACATAATGGAAAAAATGTTTTTGATTATTTCAAATAAAAAAAATAAAAATTGTCAATCATCGTTTTTAGAATAAATTATTTTATGACTAGATATGCCGTTGAAAATGTGTTTAAAATGTTATTTATTGAAATAAAAACAGCTTTCAAATAATAAAATTATTTCAAGCAATTGAAATGTGAAGAATAGATTTACTGTCAGTTGATCTAAAGTAAAAATGATTACAAATAAATACATCTTTACTTGAAGTTGAAGTTATAAAAAAAACTAGAGTTACCTCCCTTTTCGTCTTCTCATTTCCTTTCCTTACACTTTAAATAAAGCCCTGTTTCATTGGCCAAAGGTGCCGCTCATCGACCAATCATGGCAACCTATTTATTAAGCGGGACTAGAGATTCCTTTTAAACTCCCTCTTTCATTCGAACCTCTGTGGAGGAAAGACTTATTATTTAATCTCTCTTCTTTCCGAATTTCAATGGGGCCGTCAAACTGAAGACGTTAAAATAAGAACTTTTTGGACTTCTTAAAAAGCCGCAAACGCAATTGTTTTGCAACCTGATTATTTTATATTTGTATTTATTTGAAGTTAAATACACTTTCATTGTTCTCCGCCTTGTATATTCGTGTTTCTTTTTCGTCTGAGTCCTAAGTGTCTAGTCGAAACACAACATTTTGCAAAACAATTCTCAAGTTTGGCTGGTTGTTGCGAAAAAAGAAAACATTAAAAAAAAAAAAAAAAATACAGGAAGTCACTTTTAAAGAAGTCCCCTATTTATATATAAAAAAATATCTGCATACACATGAACAGTCTGTGTTTAAATTCTCAAGGCACGAACGAGTAGACATCTTTATGACCTCGTGCGGACTAGGAAATATTTGTTGACAAAAAAAAAATTCTTCACTATTATTTGTCATTGTGACAAGAAAATAAACCCTTTTAAAGCAAAGCTTATTTATTGCTTATCCCCCCCCCCGACCAAAAAAAAAAAAAAAAATATTTTACTATTCTTAAGTTAAACTCTGCTCTTGTGGGGAAACAAGAAAATAGAAACATTATTGGTCTATTTGGGACTCCATGTGTTTCAAAAGCTGTGATTCTCCAGCAAGTCTGTTTTACGAATTGTTTGTTGCTCTTTGAGAAAAGAAGAAGAAACTGGATTCACGTTTGATTTAAAATAAATAAGAGTGAATCCTAAAATGAAGAATTTTAAGACATTGAAAGGTGTAAGGGCTCTCGAAGTTGCCCAGAAAGTCTTAAAGCATGATATTACACTTAACATCGAAATGCTGGAACAACTTGAAAGACTAAAAAGAAGGACCTTCCAGAAAGAGGAAGATATTATCAAGGAGATACTAGTTGGAGTTCGTTCTTTGAATGAAAACATTAAAGCAATATGAATCAAAGCTTTGATTTGAAAAACTGTGGTTTCGTTGATGAACAGAAGAAAGAAATTGAATTTCGAACTAATGTTAATGATCGTCTTGCTGACATAGAAGACACAGTTGAAGAACTCAACACATTGGAGAAATCTGAAGTTGGTTCTGTACCTCTGTTATTCATGGCCAAGTTACAATGTGCAACCTTCAGTGGAATTAATCCATCCAAATTCGAATTCAAGAATTTTATTTCACAATTCAAAAACTGTACAGACTCTGTTAAATCCGGTAAGTCTAAATTGGCTTTATTGAAAAGTTATTTAAGCGATTATGCTTTACAATTGGTTTCTCATCTAACATTGGAAGATGAAAATTTTAATGTTGCTGTCAATCTACTGACAACGGAATTTTTAGATATCCCATTTATTATTAACGAAATTTTTAAGCAGATAATTTCTGCATCACCTCAATACGACCCTGAATTTGTGTCCGTGAAACAATACCTTGCGGAAGTGAGAGCAGATTTGTCTGAACTGAAAACGTCATTTCAGATCGATCTTTTTGAGAATAAGTCCCCTGGGTTTTTGTTGATCAGTCACATTATGTTTGAAAAGTTACCTGTGGTCTTGAGAAGGGAAATTAGTCACAGAGTGGGCACGAATTACCCGTCTTTGACTCAAATATTTGACAATTATAATGAAGCTGTTCGTGCTCTGTCGAGGAATAAGAAATATTCGCGATCAGCAGAAACTAATTCTAAAGACGATGGAGCACATGTTAAAAATCAGGAAAAGGGGAAAGGAGATGCTGCCTTACAGAAATTTTTCTACTAATTATGCCAGTACATACTGCAAACTTTGTTCAGTACGTGCCCACTCCATGTTGAAGTGCAGCAAATTCTCTACTTATAAAGCAAGAGTTGAGAGGTGTAAACAGTTAAAATTGTGTATCAGATGTTCTAGTTATAAACACAAAAGCGAAGAATGTCCTGGGCGCCAGAACAATTTTCTCTCCTGCAAACTGTCCCTCTAAGGCACATATCACACCTTTATGTGATAGTCCCAAAAAAATAATTTCACTATTTTCCCATGTTGATGAAAATAACATCATATTACCTGTTGTAGTTATTTCATTACATAATGGAACAAAGAAAACTACGGTTAACTGCCTATTAGATACTGGAAGTCAGTGCTCTTATTTTCCCAAAAAAATATTAAAGGAACTAAGATATCCTGACGGAGATTCGAATCTTACCGATTACTAGATGAAAATCTATGCAAGTGTTACGGTAAAGAGTCTTGAACAAGTTGTTTTGAATGTTAATGTTGGTAAAGGGAGACAACTCCCATTCCAGTTTTAATAGATGACCAATTTGATATTAAATTCCAGTTTGATAATTTCTGTCAAGTAAAGTCCAACCTAAATAAATTAAAATACAGGTTGGCATTTTCAAGTGAAAAACAGAGCAATGCTATAAAAATTGACGGTATCCTAGGTGTAGATATATTTCAATTCATGACTAACTCCAGAATTATTAAATGCATGAATGGACACACATGGGATTTACCTCAAGGGATTGTTCCATTTGGTAATGTTCAGCATTTTTTATATGCCGATCAAATCTTTCCTGTAGGAACTGAAAGATCCAATCATTGTGCTAATTATCATACTATAATATCGTAAGATGCCCGTTGCCCAGAGCGGCAATTGAACGCTATATTGGAACCCAAATTAACCTACCAGGATCCATTCTCTGATATATTTGAATCTTAAAATGTGGAGAGAAATTTAGAAAGGATGTTTGCTGTGGAAACTGATGGCACTTCCCTTGATGAAGAATTAATCGCGGATTATAACCGAAATAAAATTGATAGCTTCAAGAAATCTATTGAATTCAAAAACAACTCATATTTTGTGGATTTACCCTGGCATAAAGATAAAATCAATTCTGTGCCTTCCAACTACCAAGTCATTCTGAAGGTACTTGACAGAACTATGCTTTCCTTGGAAAAGAAAAAATGGCTGAGGCCTATACTGATATTTTTCGTCAACAAGAGACTGAAGGGATTATCGAGAGAATTGAAGTTGCCCCACAGGATTTTCACAAATATATATCGATACTCCATAGACCAGTTTTCAAATTTGATCAACAAGTGACTACCAAAACAAGACCTGTTTTTAATTGTTCTTTAAAGACTGGAGGTGGTTATTCTCTTAATGAGTCATGTTACCCAGATGTTAATATGTTGAGCAATATGCTTGAACTTTTACTTTTATTCGTCACTGATAAATATGTTCTGCTAGGTGACATAAGAAAAGCTTTTCTTATGATCAGACTCAAGTCTGATGAAGATAAAAATAGATTTTGTTTTTTTGTAAAAGATGAAAATGAGTTGATTTGTTATCGTTATTGCACATTGATATTTGGCTTCAATGCAAGCCCCTTTATATTAAATTATATCCTGCGGCATCACGTGAGTAACTTTCCAAATGACACATGTACTAAGATGTTGAAAAGTCGATTTTATGTTGACAACCTGTGTATGACAAGCAATTCTTCAGGGGAGATAATCAGCCTTTATAAAAATGCAGTGCCTCGACTGCAAAAGGGAAATTTCAAACTGAGGTTGTGTAATTCCAATTATAGAGTCCTACGAGAAATCATGATTGAGGATGGTAGAATTATGCAATATAACTGTGAGTATAAGAAGGTTCTTGGGTATAAATACCACCCTGAATCAGATACTATCAGCATCTCTGACATTTCAGTTCAGAAAAATATACTCTCTAAAAGGGATATTTTGGCACAGACAGCAAGAATATTTGATCCTTTATCACTCTGTGCTCCTGTAACAGTTAAAGCGAAAATCCTTCTCAGAAAATTATGGTTGCTCAAATTGAGTTGGGATCAAAAGGTACTATCAGACATAATGACAATCTGGTCAAGTTTGGTTGAGGATCTCTCTGGTTTGAGGAATCTGTCCTTCTCATGACAGGCTGTAGACAGTGATGGTCCACTGAAGTTGTATATCTTCTGTGATGCTTCACCACAGGCATATGGGTTTGTTATTTATGGGGTGCAAAATGGGAAATCCCAAATAATATTTTCTAAAGTGAAAGTAGCACCAATGAAAGCAAACACTTTGCCAATGATGGAGTTGCTTGCTGTATTGATCATGTTGCTGAGAACATACTCTAATATCAAAATTGAGAACATTATTGTTCCTGTGGATGCGCAAGTCGTATTGTCATGGCTTCTCTCGGACAATGTAAAGGCAAAATGCCTATATACCAGCAATAGAATAAGAGACATTCATGATATGAAAGAGAATTTTACTAAAGAATTTGGAGTGGACATCCACTACAAATATGTCCCCTCTGCGGAAAACCTGGCGGATCTATTTTCTCGTGGTGTCAGCCTGGAAAAATTTAAAGAGAAATTGGACTTATGGACCTGCATGGATAGTTCAGGAACCAGAGAATTGGCCTACAAGTACCTTGAGCTGCCTGAGTCCGGAAAACCAGCGACATGTGGAAAATGTTTTTCATAGTACCATAGGTGGAACTATTTGTAAACTACTAATTCCGTTTGACAGATTCTCGAGTTTTGACACGTTATGCTGTGCTACTACCTTCATATTCAAATTTATGAATAAATGTAAACGAGTGAAGAAACAATCTACTCCAAAACAGACTGCTAAAATTTACTTGATTAAAATGATGCAATCGCAAGCCTTTGATGTCGAGATTGCTTATCTGAAGGACCCCATTGATAAGAAGATTCCCTCGCTGGTTAAAAATCTTAACATCTTTCTTGACTCTGACGGGATCTTAAGAGTGGATGGCAGAATTGCCAATTTAAGATATGACTATAATTTGGCCTTTCCAATTTTGATTGCCAAGCAACGAAATTAATAATTTTGGATAGCCATCATCGGTGCAGACATTTGAGCATAGGCACGACAATAACAAAATTAAGGTTGTCTGGATAAAGGCTTCCCCAAGCAAGGCAATCGGTGAAGTCTGTAATCTCGAGCTGCTATACATGTAAAAAATTCAACAGCTAGGCTTTTAAATACCCCAAGTTAACAAATCTGTCGAAACACAGAGTTGGGCTAATAAATCCCTTTCAACATACCGGTATTGATTACATGGGTCACATCTGGGTACAAAGAGAAGGAAAGTTTACAAAAATGTATCTGTTGATTTTCACATATATGAATGTGAGAGCTATTCATATTGAGCTTGTGCCGGATATGAGCACTCAAGCTTTCATTCTAGCATTAATTCCTTTTTCTAATATTTATGGAGTACCCACTCATATATACAGTGATAATGCACGCTCTTTTAATGCTGCTTTAGGTGGCGATGTAATTAAACATCACATCAACAACAATGAATTCAATAATGCATTTACCAGCTCTGTTATTATGCATATAAAAATACCTCTTTACTCCCCTTGGATTGGTAGTACTTGGGAGAGAATGATCAGGGTAATAAAATCATGCTTGTTTAAAACATTAGGTCGATCCAAAATCGGTTATTTTAAACTCTTAACCCTTCTATCAGACGTCCAAAGGGCAGTGACCTCCAAGCCTCTGACCTCCAGATGTTCTACTGATGTTGAACTACTCCCAACTGTTTTATTCATCCTAACGTAAACTCTGAACTTTCCTTTCAAGCTGACAACCCCATTTTAGTTGAAACAGAACCAGTCACAAGATCTCTCCTTGTAAGTACCTGAGAAAACAGAGAAGAATTGACTTCTAAATTCAAAGACCTGTGGCATGAGGAATATTTGCTGAGTCTAAGGGAAAGTTGCAAGGATTTTCATGAAATTGAGTTCCACAATAAAATCAATATATATGATATGATTCTTATAAAGAATCCTGCCAAGCCTAGGTCTTTCTGGAAACTGGGCAGAGTTATTGAACTGTTTAGTGGGAGCGATAGCAAAGTTCGTTCTGCTTGAATAAAAAGAGGTGATAGTGCAGTGGAAACAGATAGTCTCAAACATTTGTTTCCATTGGAGTTGTCTTTAACTCATAACTATTTTCCTAACACTCCAGCTGAAGAGGAATCCGATGAAGGCGCACCCTCTCCTATTGAAGTTTGTAGGAATCCTAACATGGGACCAGCAGATGCTTCAGAAGAATTTGTTACTTACAAATCTAAGAGAATCAAGAAACCAACGTCTAATCCGGAATATCTGTATTATAAAAAAAAGAAATTCTGTATTATAAATTGTGTATACATTCATAATAATGCCTGAAACTTTATTTAAGCTATTAGCTCTTGTTAAGCATTTGTACGAGCCTTTTTCAAGTCTCACACAAAATACACATTCATATTTCAAGCTGTCATATACATACGCGCACACAAACATACGCGCCCACGTCCACACATGTACACATATTCACGTTAGCGTACATACACTCACATTCACGTATATATACACACACGCTTACGTATACACATGTACTCACACACGCGAACACAAACACACACATGGACAATGTCACTTCCGCTTTCTAAGGAAATACACATGCGCAAAAGACACTCCAGAAGCGAGTATAAAACATGGAAACAGCTGTTTCTAATCCTCTTTTTAGGACCAACTCTCAACTAGAGAGGTTGGGCGAACAAGCCGCCGCCGTTTCGGCGCGCGCGCACGCGCACCTCACACCCACTTCCCACTATGTATGGGGCACGAGCTAATGACTGTATGTATACATTCTCTCTCTTTCTCTCTCCATCTACTACTGGCCACTAAGAACACCTTCACGTAGCTGACTACTAATTGATGACAACTCTAATATCCTCTTCCTTGCCTACACGCTGGATTCTCATTTCCACTACAACACTCACTTCAATTCCCACACGCGAACAAACAATAATGACCCAAACTTGAGATGAAAACACATTTCCTTTTCTTGCTACAACACCAGTCCTGCAACGGACATTGGTTACATACACGCGGACATGTTATAACTAAAATGTTCATTTCTTTCAACAGCAAATAAACGACGTTTATCTTATCCATTACTTGAGTATTTGTTTCCTTCAATTCCCATTCGTTTCGTTATTCTTTTGTAACGGGATTGGGGTATTTATATATCCTAGTCCCCTACAAATTTGGTGACCCCTTTATTTAAATGAAATGGATGAGGTTGAACGAAGCATTCATACACACACAGACTCTTTCTCTACAGAGATAAACTTTTCCTCTTCACCACTTAACAAGAGACGCACGCCAAGGTATAAACTTTCTTTCTCACCAGCTAACAGCGAAAGACGCACGCAAAACTAACTACGTGTGGTACCCTTTTCTTTTACTTGTTTCTTTCACCAAAGAAATTCCTGTTCGTTTAATTCAATTTAACACTTCGTTCGTTTCTTCCTCGAGACAATTCATTTTCCCTCAGAACGCGAGAGGAGCACACATTTCCTCCTATGCCACAAGTCCACAACAAACTGGCGCCCGACTGACGTGGAACGAGCAGGCATGGCGACCCTACCGTTTTGAGATTAATTGTTTTGAGCGAGACGCGCGTTTTATTTGATAAAGAAAAAAACGAACTTCTCAACAAAGAAAACCAAGCGAACCACTACCCACAGGAATAACTACTACCAACCACAATGACGAACCCTCGTCAGACTCGGCAAAAAAAAAAAAAAAAAAAGAAAAAAAACGAACACGGAGCTGGCGACTTTCATATCGAATTTAAAAACAAATTCGAGCTTGACAAACATTTTCACGGTTTCCTGACATTACCTTGCAACAAACGCGAGGAGCAAAATCACATAGGCCTATGCAATTCCCTCCCGCACAAGCAGACGCAACAACAAAGAAACAGGACATCCCTATCAACACATAGGAAGAAGTTGAATGAACAATACGAGTTGAGATGCACGACGCACGCGGATAAACTCAAAACTTGGAAGTTTCGTTGACAGCTGGCAACCATGAATGACTACACAACAAACGCCCGTACAGACAATGTACACACACTACCGCAGACGCACTTGCGAAGACAACAGTAACCAGACCCCGTTCAACAAGAACGAACGCGCGACTAGCGCCCGTCCAAACGATGCACACATTACCACAGAATCACATGCGAAGATACCGTCAACTGGGCACACACACGACACCGTCAACACGAAACAAAAATTTTCCTTCCAAACGGAACAATTCACTTCTCTGTCCAAGCAACTCTTTGCACATGTCAGCACACAACAGAAACCAAACCAACAAATGTCAGCCCCTAAAAAAGAGTAAACGTATTTTCCACGCGTAAGTAAATACTTTTTTTACGAACAACTCCGTTTTTGACATTCCGTTCTTTTTGACGTTGTTTTTCAAACAACAACACCAACAGCAAAAAAAAACAAAAAAAAACAAAAAAAAAACAGGACAAAAAAATCAACTGCCGAAAACTTTACTCACACAAAAAAAATATATATATATATATACATAAATATATATACACTGCATGTATTTTTTTTTTTTAGGAAGGGGAGTATTTGTACGAGCCTTTTTCAAGTCTCACACAAAACACACATTCATATTTCAAGCTGTCATATACATACGCGCACACAAACATACGCGCCCACATCCACACATGTACACATATTCATGTTCGCGTACATACACTCACATTCACGTATATATACACACACGCTTACGTATACACATGTACTCACACACGCGAACACAAACACACACATGGACAACGTCACTTCCGCTTTCTAAGGAAATACACATGCGCAAAAGACACTCCAGAAGCGAGTATAAAACATGGAGACAGCTGTTTCTAATCCTCTTTTTAGGACCAACTCTCAACTAGAGAGGTTGGGCGAACAAGCCGCCGCCGTTTCGGCGCTTCCTACTATGTATGGGGCACGAGCTAATGACTGTATGTATACATTCTCCCTCTTTCTCTCTCCATCTACTACTGGCCACTAAGAACACCTTCACGTAGCTGACTACTAACTGATGACAACTCTAATATCCTCTTCCTTGCCTACACGCTGGATTCTCATTTCCACTACAACACTCACTTCAATTCCCACGCGCGAACAAACAATAATGACCCAAACTTGAGATGAAAACACATTTCCTTTTCTTGCTACAACACCAGTCCTGCAATGGACATTGGTTACATATGCGCGGACATGTTATAACTAAAATGTTCATTTCTTTCAACAGCAAATAAACGACGTTTATCTTATCCATTACTTGAGTATTTGTTTCCTTCAATTCCCATTCGTTTCATTATTATTTTGTAACGGGATTGGGGTATTTATATATCCTAGTCCCCTACACATTTATGTTTAAATATTAAGTCCTAAAGAGACATGCAACGAATTCATTCGTTGCATTTCTGTTGTTGTTGGGAGAATATAAAAAAACTAGAGTTACCCCACTTTTGGTCTTCTCATTCCCGTTCCTTACATTTTAAATAAGGCCATGTCTCATTGGCCAAAGGTGCCGCTCATCGATAAATCACGGCAACCTATTTATTAAGCGGGACTAGAGATTCCTTTTAAACTCCCTCTTTTGTTTGAACCTCTGTGGAGGAAAGACTTATTATTTAATCTATCTTCTTTTCGAACTTGAATGGGGCCGTCAAACTGAAGACGTTAAAATAAGAACTTTTTGGACTTCTTAAAAAGCTGCAAACGCAATTGTTTTGCAACCTGCATATTTTATATTTGTATTTATTTGAGGTTAAATTAATGATAATAAAACTGAGACAAGATTATAACTATATTACAACTATTGCAAAAAAAAAAGATTAGATCTATATTACAACTGTTGAAAAAAAAAGATTATAACTATATTACAACTGTTGCAAAAAAAAAAGATTATAACTATATTACTACTGTTGCAAAAAAAATTAGAATATAACTATATTACAACTGTTGCAAAAAAAGGATTATAACTATATTACAAACGTTGTAAAAAAAGATTATAACTATATTACAACTGTTGCAAAAAAAGATTATAACTATATTACAACTGTTGCAAAAAAAAGATTATAACTATATTACAACCGTTGTAAAAAAAGATTATAACTATATTACTACTGTTGCAAAAAAAGATTCTAACTATATTACAACTGTTGCATAAACAAAAGATTCTAACTATATTACAACTGTTGCATAAACAAAAGATTCTAACTATATTACAACTGTTGCAAAAAAAAAAAAAAAAGATTGTAACTATATTACAACTGTGGCAAAAAACAAAGATTATAACTATATTACAACTGTTGCAAAAAAAAAAGATTATAACTATATTACTACTGTTGCAAAAAGAAAAGATTATAAATATATTACAACTGTTTGAAAAAAGAGAGTAAAGCTATATTACAACTATTGCCAATAAAAAAAAAAGAATATAACTATATTACATCTTTTGCAAAAAAAAAAAGATTATAACTATATTACAACTGTTGCAAAATAAAACAAGTGGGGAAAAAATGGCATTCATTGACCTAGTCAGAAAACAAGGTCAACCACTGAGCGATTCTGACGAGTCTCTTTTATAGCACCTCTACGCCTGGCTAATAGACAAAGAAGGAGTATGAGAGCCGTGTGATAGATAGAGCCTATCTCCTCCTTAAGCAGTTTTAGTTTGCCAACCAGTGATTTGTTTGAGCCACCAGCTCTAGGACTGAAGAGGTCTCCCTCCCCTAGATTTAGCTTCAGAGTTTTCCTTCTCCTAGACGGATGACCTGGGAAGATCTAAGGGTCCATCAGCACCGAGAGGGTTCACCCCTCGCCTGGGTCTTAATCCAGGTATTTCTGCGACCCCGCATGGGTAGTTAATATTAATCGGTTATTTAGGTTAATATCTACTGAAAAATCGGTTATTTAGGTTAACATCTACTGAAAAATTATACTCCTCAAAGTGATTAGAAGGACATTACTATGCTTTCAATTTTCAATGTTAATGGGAGAGGGGATAGGTAAGAATTCATGCAATGGAAGCACCTAAATTTGCAACAGCATTGGTTTGAGAGAGACGAGTTAATGTATGGTTAGATATAGTTTTGTAAGTTCAGGAATAGGATAACATGTTAAGGTAAGATCTATTTTATATCAGAAATTAAAATTTGGTGCGCAAACTGAATATTTAATACGGCTGAAAGATAAGATATATGCTCAATATAGATGCAAGAAAACATTTGATTTGGAGTACAGTTTAGTACAGTTCTACCTGGAAGATACAAGTTATGGCATATTCTGTAAGTATATTTAAATATAGAGGGATGGATGAGTGGCATGTTTTCACTGTATACGAATGCATGTTATTTTAGACATTGAATTTGTTGTCTTCAGACTTCTAACGAAGGAAGATGGCTTCGCCTTTCTCTTAATATCCGGAAGTTTGTATTACAATGAGTACCGGTTCAGTTATGCATAAATTATTGCAATACCATCTCCTCTCAATAGAAAATATTCAGGGTTGCTGTTCATTATAGATCACTTTTAATCTATGTATAGGACTATTGCTAGTAAGTATTTACTTAGAAGCTTAGTTATGGGATAAGAGTATAATCAGAAGCATGCCTAAGAAGTCTTTAGGTGTTAATGTGTATCGATTTACGAGAAGTCAGTCTATTAGGGTTAACGGTTGAGAGCTAGGACCCCTCTAAGTTACGTGCAATGTATTCAATTTAATGGCAACTTAGGAAATAGAGCAGTTGGTTAGTTAGTGATTAGGAGAGAGGATTTAAGTAATAGTACAGTATACTTACACGTTAGGGTATAGCGTTTGGGTTAGTGTTAAAAAAAAACAAAAACGTTTGTCATGCAAAACAGACAAAGGCAGTCATCTTGGAGGTAAAGTATCTATAGGATATACCTAGCATATCAGCGGGATTAGCAACAGGATTTTTTGCGATTTTAAGAGGAATTATAGGTACATAGTGTCGTGGTTTATTGCTCAAGCCCATAGACTAGATCAGGCACAAAGCACTTCAAGGGAGTCTCTGATATTGTATTTGCGTCTATCTAATTTTTAAAAGTTGAAGAGAGTATTATGAGGTGTTCATCTTTGCTTAGGGATAGAATGAGAATTTGAGGTAAAATTCAAAGTGATAACAGGAATTAAATGAGGATTAGATATACGATCACTAGATGTTGAACTGCTCAGGAGAAATTTTTGTATCTATTCAGAAGAATAGATTAGTGATATAAGATTTGAGAAATTTACAGTCCGAGGATACTGAAAGTAAGTTGTGAGTTGATGAGGGTCCAGTATAGACGATTAGATGTAGGTAACAAGGTGGCTTTAGTTTAGTATGTACGTATTGTACATATTAAGTATACAGCTTAAGTTCTACCCTCTATCGTAAAAGGAAATCCGCTTATAATGCAGTTAGCAAATTTGACAAGAAAAGAAGCATGTAAGGTTGTTGGAATAGACAGAGCTTATCTAATAATGATATCAATTTACAGACAATTGTACAGATTGATGAATTGCTGACTAAGAAATAGGAGCCCCTCTTCCTAGTGTTTCGATGAAGTGAAGGATCAAAAGCATAGGCTTTGTAACTAGGAAAACACACACCCGGAATAGGTGTCCGGAGAGGAGATGGCAGTGTGCGAAGGGGGAGGGGGTCACTTAAATTTCTTATTTATTTAATTCATTTTCTCTAATTTTTTTAATTTAATTTTTTGTTTTTTGCGCCTTACTATGGCTAATTATATTTACTATCATACTTAATAAAGCTTTTCTGTCGTCTAAATAAGCTAGCATAATCTGTAGGGACCCCCCCCCAGTACTACCTCGATGTATCATGGTGAAAATTTAATCAGGAAATTGTTTTAAAATAAGTGAAGTAAGAATGGTTAAAATGTGTCTGAGAAATAACAAAAATAAAATAAAACTGAAGAGAATGACACACACACACACACACACACACACACACACACACACACACACACATGCACACGAGAAAATAGGGTTAAATTTAGTTGTATGTAAGCTCCCTTACAACAATAGGTTAAAATTCTCCCTGTAGTTGCATGTAGTTGTACGTTGCTTTTTAAATTTTCATTATATCGAAATAAAGAACAGATTTATATGTCATGCTAATTTCCTGTTATATTCTTTTGTTAAACTACAAATACTTTTAACTTGCATTCTTGAATATGACCAAACTATTGCATGTTTCTAAATTACCGGTAAATGAAACATATTTAGCAATGATTTTTATTTAACAACTTTGATTAATATTGTAAGGGTACAGCCCTCATGCCAACACAAACTGATTCCTGTGGCCCCCAAGGGGCTCTGAGTTTGACATGCCTGCAGTAGTCCAATCCTGCACCCAACATATAAATTATACATTTTATTAAATAGGATAGACATTTTGTGTCTGTTCGACTTATTCAGAATTTTAACCTATTGTTCTAAGGGAGGTAACTGTATTTTACTAAAGTAATTGAAAAAAAATCATTTTTTCTTACAATTAAGATATGAATCTCACCTGTCTATTTAAATGTATGTATGTATGTATGTATGTATGTATGTATGTCTAAAACTTTCGACAGAGGCGACGGATTTTCACGAGATCAATATCGTTTTGAAGTTCGACCCCTTGGACGACAAATATCGAAAAATTAGCTGAAAACATTAATTCCTTCACCCTCAACTGGGCACTTTTCTACAGGAAGGGGTCGCTTTTTTTGCCAATATTTTCGAAAGCCATCTCCTCTTTTCGCCTTAATTTAAATCTTCGCCATTTCTGGTTTGGCAATGGGCGCAACAGCAAACACGCCACATTTTTTTTCCACGTTCTTTTCCTCCTTCGCAGTACGGGTTCGAGCCTCCTACCACTTTTTTTTTCTTTTCAGCGCACACCCAGGCAACACCGGGCACCCAGGCTGGTTATTTTTATAAAACTACGACATAGTTAAATTGTTTTTTCTTACAAAGTCTTAGTAAAATAATTACTTTCCTTAGAACAATCGGTTAAAATTCCTAATAACTTCTATTCAATCTATTGATTCTTTTCCTCAAATTCTGTCAAACTAGCCTATCAATCTGTAAAGTTAATAACATTAGTCAATAATTCATGTTATTCTCTCGTCTTTTGTCTATTTTTACTCATCTTTTATGTAATTTCGATTGAATAGAAAAATCACAAATGAAAAAGATTTTATTTGAACTTTGATTTATACATATATCTTAAATTATTAAAAAAACATCTTTCTTCACTTTTTTTTTTACAAGAGTTGCATTCAATTATAATCACTAGAGATCAAGTTCTTATTGAACCGTCCCCCTAAGTAATCCAAGTTATAAAATTCCCACTAATGTTTACTATGCTAAAATCACAATGACAAATGTATACCCATTATCCTCAAGTGGCCCCTGGGCCATGATAAGTGGTGACTCCCCTGTAAAAAAAAAAAAAAGATCAAGCGACAGTAAGTCTTTTTAGGCTACTACTACTCTCAGTTTTAATCAATTATACAAGGGAGATAACTCAGTTTGTACTTGAACTTCATGTAAAGCTAACATTAAATCAAGTGACATTAAATCTTCACATTTCAGTTGTTTGTAATTATTTATGTTGCATATTTGATCAAGTGGCAACAAGTACCAACGTCCTCTTATTTGTAGTGATTTTTTGTTACTTCACGTCAAGTGACAAGTCTCCCCACTGATCCAAGGTCTAAAATAAATTGTTACTAATAGAAAACTGTTTATCTCAATAATTAAATAATATTTGAAACACATTTTCAATGACATATATATTGTCATACCTGCTGGACAGAACTCGAATGTCTACAGGAGAGAACTTGAATGCCAACTAGACACTATCTTTGAGTGTCTAAGGTCTCCCTGTACATAGGTTTGTCAGGGCAATCTGGCATGAAGATTCTTTTCCCTAGAAGTAAACTCTCAGCATATATTCAAAATTATAGTATTCACAATTCGCACCCAAATAAGATTTCCTCGGTACGACTAACCCACATTGGCTTTTAGGAGAAATGGTGCACCTTCTCTAAGTGATGTTATTTCAAGTAACAGCACGAAGCTGGTTATTCCACCAGATAAAGGGAATACTTTTCCTGGAATCCAGTAAGATCAAGAGACCAAAAAGAAATCTATACTATAAGATATTTAACTGGTCAATTAGGAAGAGGAAAATTAATATTCTTAATTTCTTTACTTAATATTTGAGACGTAAAAGAGATTTTATGCAATATTCAAATATCTATGCATCTCATATAGAGATCCCTGTGTGAAAAAAAAAAAAAAGGAAAAAAAGTTTTAGCCCTAGGAAGGGATTCCTTGATTTTTGAGAACTTCGTCTGAAGTAAAATGAAACAAAAAAGATAACAATAGTTTGAATTCTTAAAAAAAAAAAAAATCTAAAATGGCGGATGTGATTTAGTAACACTTTAAAAACTGGGTGGGTAAACGATTTACTTTATTAAATTTTTTCCACAAGTTCTAAAGTTTACAGTATGACACCATCACTATTGCTAACCTATCTTAAGACTAAACATTTTGATAACCAAACCTGACGAATCTGTTTGTTTACCTGACCTTTTTCACTGCAGCAAAGTTAGACAGAAGGTCAGTTCATAGTGAGTAATCCAGTAATGGTGGGGGCAATGCATAGGTAAACAATTTGTTGTAATAGGATTCATTGATATTCCCAGGGAAAGAACGCCTCGAGCGATCAGTCATAACTAACACACACACACACACGCACGCACGCACGCACGCACGCACACACACACACACACACACACACACACACACACACACAGAGTGTTAGGGCAATTAATCAGAATCGGAATTGGGAATCGGAAACAAGTGAAACTTTTCGGGTTATCGGATTCAGTATCAGAATCAGAAAAATTTGTGGCTATTTTTTGATGGCCAAAACGATTTTTTAAATGGCCTTTTTTTATTTGATTTTGTTTAAAACAAAATGTTCCACTGCTGGTAGTAATGATAAAACAATAGATATTTATTGATTTCAAAGTACCAGTCATACTAAAATCTATAGATCATCCCGCACAAGTGTATTCTTATGTTTGAGAAAATATTTGCACATTTAATATGTGTTTTTACGGTAATCAGGAAAAATAACTAGTCTATAGTTAAATCTTTAGAAATTTATAAAGAATCGAAATCAGAATTGATAATTGTATCGGAATCAGAAAAATTATGGTAATCGTCACAGCATAATTTCCTCAGATCACTGAATGTTGTAGGGATTTGTAGGGATTTTTGCAGAAACGTCCATCTTTTTAAAAAGGGCTCTGAAAGGTAGTTCATTATGGTGCAAAGAGCAACAAATTGTGTGAAGATTAAAAAAAATAAATAATTTCCTCCATTCTTTATTCATACCTAAACCTAAACGTAGATTCCATGAACAAAGCTTCTTTCTAAGAACAGCACACGTGTGAAACTGTCTTCCGTTTACCTGCTTTCCAGCTGATTACAATATGGCCGTCTCCAAGTCCAATGTAAACAAGTTCTTGATGAGCCTTTCCTTTAAGTAATCCAATTTACCAAACTTACACTTCTAACGATTACTATGATATTGTGCTTTTGATCAGTGTACACTTTTTAACCCTTATCCTCGAGTGTCCTCTGGGCCTTGATAAGTGGTGATTCCTTTAAAAAATAGAACAAACATTTTTCTAAAACTGCAATCATTCCACCTTCACGACCTGTGGTGATATTCATGTTGTCAACAAGGGTAGTCTTGATAGTGTTCTCGCTTTTGAATTTGTGCAAAACATCCACCACTTGCTGCTCTGCATGAACAGCACCTGTTGCATCACTATGAGGAAGAACCCTGTGTCAGATATTTACTTTCATATGGTTTATCTTCTGTAAAAGTTAAATGGCGTTCTGATCCCTTAGTTATTTTTCATAGTTTTCTGTAAACACAATGTTAAATTCCTTAAAAAAAAAAGGAAGTAAAATAAAATAAAAAGAAACTGAGACATATGTATGCGAGCATTATGTTTTTTCTAAACAGTCCACTTCTTGTAAATAAAAAAAATACTCGAGGTGAGATCGAAACCAAAACCTAAAAACAGTGAGTCAAGTACGATAACCATTAGACTAGGCTGACACAATCTTTAAAAAGTGTTTTCAAACCTACTTATTTTTAACATAATGTGAACAATTCGCACATATGCAATCGTGAAATAATTGACAAACAGATAAAAATTTGATGACTCCCAAGTACCAGTTTTTCAATTTTGATCCCTTAACAGCCCCTTTTACCGGATGAAAACCGATTAAAAATTTTCCACATGTCCGAATACCCTATATATCAAATTTCAAGTTTGTAGATCGAAAATTCATTGAGTATATAAGTTGAGAAGTGCCCTGCACACGCACATTCTCATTTATATATAGATAAGAAGGCCCATAACCTTCAAATTCAAGAGCAAAGCATTGGCAATGTAATTTTGTTCTTAACCTCTCTCTTTTTTTTTTTCTTTTTTAATAGCACTTCTATCTACTGGGACAAGCTGAAAAGTGCCCTTAAGCCCTATTTTTACCTAACGATCCATAAGGTATTAAGTTGCATGAAAAATGTAATGGAAAAATGGTGTATATATGATGACAAATTAATTAAGCTTGATTTTACCACTTCTAAACGTAACCTTTTTTAATAATTAAGAATCGCATTAAAATAAAATATCATATCTATAATCGATGAATAATTGCATTAAAATATAGAAAACAAAGAAACAACCGTGAAAAAATGGGTGGCCCTGAAAAGGGCCGTTTTTGGATTTTGTCTTCTTTGGATAAAAATGCTTTTTATTTGGCTCTGGTGTATTTGGTGGTATTTGCTTCCCTAAAGCACAGCATGATTAGCTAACTCACTGGGAAGAAGGAGACAGCGGTATGAACTTCATGGTTACTAAGGGGTAATATCTTGCTGTAATGGGACATACAGCAGGCTTCATTAGAGATTCTCTCAAAAAGATCGTTAACAAAACTGTTCATAATAGACATGGCTTTGCTAGAAATTCCAACGTCAGGATAAACGTTTCATCACTTTGTAAATGTAGATGGAATAACTTTCCTTCCTCTTCTTTTTTTTTTCTTGCCAATTTGTTTCAGCACTTTGTAAATGTTGTTAAAGTTTGAGTCAGAAAAATAAAAAGAGACAACACAAGGTCCCCACATAGAACTTAATGTCCCTCCATTCGCCCTTGTATGCACATTGAATTTGTACGAATCTGTTTTATGGGATACTGGATCCATTGTTAACCGTAAGAACTGCAGTTTCTTTCTGAATCATGCTGGGATATGGTTGCCCATTTTGGTCTACACATTCCAGAAATATTTGCTGGAATCTGCATAAGGGTTGTGCATTTCCTTCCACACCTGAGTTCCTCTTAATTTTCAATTCATGCATTTCTGTTTGGGGGTATTACATCTAATGTAGTGAATGTCTTTGACTGAGTGCTCTTTCCAACATGTTTTTTTTAATGAATAAAAGGACATTTTCTCAAAGTCGTCATTTCTCTGAATGTTAATAGAGTTCTATCGGTTTTTATAAGCATGCTGTATTGTTGTGAAGTTTTTGTCCTTGATAGACCTGTTCACCTGTGGCTACCTGTCAGGGTTCCTTTTTACTTTTTTACTGTAGTACACATTAGCCCAGTGGTTCTTCTGGTTCTTCAGGATGAACACAAGCTGGATAGTTTCGATTTTGATAAACGTCCACATTTACAACATATGTCTGTGTTCATCAGTCTGTGCTTTATTACATTTATTTGGCTGTCAAATTTCCCTTGTACTTTGCCCATTTGTCTCATATAATTCATGGAGATCTCGAAACTTTCACGTAAATTGAGAATTTCTGACATAGACATTGTCTCGATTTTGCTAAGTAGCTGTTTTTGTAATTCTGAGTATTTTGTTCCAGCAATGATCTGGTCAGTTACACAGTCCTCCATATCACACTCATCTCTGAAGTTGTATTTTTGCACCCAAAGCTTGCAGCTTGTTAGAAAATCATTGATGTTCTCGGTTTCTTTTTGCACATAATTTTTTAAGTAGAAGCAGGCAATTTAAAAGTTAGTTTGTGACTCGAAACTTCTCATGAATTGCCGCTGCTTTGTGCCTAATTACTTCGTTTTTAAATGACCATAAGTTATACCGGCTTAAACCCTATTTTCCACATAATAGAAGGATGTGGTCGATTTGCCTGTTTTCAGGGATATGTTTCATGGAAAAATACAACTCACACTGTTGTTTGAAAAATTTGAGGGATTTCACCAAGTCTGACGTTTCTCAGCACTTGAATGGTTCACTTGCATGGTTCGACATCATCGTTATTATTATTTTGGCTAATACAAAGTCGTGAAAAGAAAGAATAGGTAACTTACAGATTTTATTCACCGAGTTTTCAATGTGGCATCCTTTGTTTATAATAGATGCATGTGACTTTCATGCTTTGCGATGGTTGGTAACAAAAATAGTGCCAAACTTCAAAATTAACTTGACTGTTGTCTGTTCATCTCCACCGTAACATTCCGTGTTCATTTTTTTATCAATATTATCCCACCACTGCCACCACTGCCACCATATTAAAGATTGGGTGAGTAAAGCAACAAGAGACAACACAAAAGCATGTGTAGCTAACAAAGAACGCATCCAAAAAGTCTGCAAAGCCGCTTTATTCAAGGGGAAGTAACTCCTGTCCAAGGAATCGAGGTGGCGTCAATAAGTTTCCAGACTTTTTTTATGTACATGCATTTAAAATTGTCTTGAAAATTCAGTATGTTATTGCTATACATCTTATGAGACGACTAACCAATTTTTTATGATTTCAAGTTCAAATGAACAGCTACAGCAGAAATGGGAATACACCCTACTAAAGCCTGATTGTCACTACTGGTAAATTTCAAAAAATGAAATCTGGATGTGAGGACACTTTAGAAGAATGATATTCAATAAAGTTCTATTCTAAACTTTAACAAAAAAATACCACAGAAACGTATGGAATGCTTCAGACTGCTTTTGGACGATTTTGCATGAATTGAGGATCAGTTTTTGAGTGGCATAAGAGATTCAAGGAAAGCAGGGAGTCTGTGAGGGATGATGAGAGGTGTGGGAGTTGACTGACCAAATAAATAACGTAATGCATAAAGACTGTCTTGTGTTTATAAAGACAAGACGTGCACAGTTTGATGTAGGTGTGGAAACTGTGCACACAATTATTCATGAGGAACTGAAGATCCAGAATATTTGCCCGAAGTTTGTCCCAAAGGTGCTAAGAGAAGATCAGCTTATTTGACCAAGATGGACATAAAGACAATTCCTCACTTGCCCTATAGTCCAGACCTTGCTTTCTGTGACTTTTGGTTAATTCCTAAGCCCACGGAAAACCTTAGAGGCTGCTGTGATGAGACAATTGATGGATGAAAGAGGCTGTGATGAAGGTCATTGACACGCTCACACAAGAGGACTCCCATGGAGCCTTTCAAAAGTTGCTGGAACAGTACAAAAAATGCATTGCAGCTGGCGGAGATTACTTTGAAGGGGACTAGAGTTTCATGTGTGTGCTATCAATAAAAGTGCTCATACAAAAAACGTCTGGAAACTTATTTAAGGCACTTCGTATATAATAAAATAAAATAAATTGTGGATGTTCTGGTACGCTATACAAATGATATTGGAATTATCCACTTTGACTTTTAGGTTTCTTTTCTAATCAATCAGTACACTATTTCTATGATCACTATAGAGCCATGCATTATTTCGTTTGATCCACAATCAGTTTGTAGTTTACCTAGCTGTTTCCATTATAGTTTTTATGGCTTTACGTTTCTTTAAACCTACCAGGTCTGTTAGGGCTTTGCACAGCGACCAGACTACAAAGCCTCATGTTACCATTGCAATCGGCATGCAGCTTGTTTTCCAGCTTCTAATAATTTTTCATATTTGAATCTTTTCCTATCGTGAGCCTCTTCTGCAAGTTCTTTCCAGAGAATTGTTAATTTCCACAAAACATATTTTAAAATTTATCGGAGTAAAACACTGTGTCTGGGCTTAATTATGTTTGGCTATATGTTCTGGAAAAGTTAGTTTACACCCTTAGTCGGTCTTTAGGACCAAGTCAGTTGCACTTGTGAGCAAATTAAATTTTGAGGTGTTTATCTTCCGAAGTTTTGATCCAGCTTTTACAAACCCTGTGGTCTTTTGGTTCATTTGCTTGGATCGATAAACATAGTCTTCCCACAATTTTCTTAATATTTTGTCATGCCGTCATCTATATCGGCCATCTGCTAATGTTGATTGACAGTTATTAAGGATGTGTTTCAGCGTTTCTGTTTAATCAGACAATTAACATAAAGGCGAATCTTATTTATTACATATCTTATTACATATCTTATTACATATCTTAAGATTAAGTGAGCTGGGGAGGGTGTTGTACACTGCTTTGATTAGAAATTTTATCCCCATATTATAATGCCAAATTTCTGACCATCTAACTTTCCTGTGAACAATTGACTCCCTTTTTATCCACGCGCCTTGTTGGCACATTCCTAACAGTTTTGCAACTCTTATCTCTTCTTCGCCTTTCCAGACTTCTTGCAAGAGAACGTATTTTCTTTTCCCTTCTGCCTTGTATAGCTTTTACTCAGTCTTTCTTCTGCTATTGTTAATTCAGCCATGGCTTTCCATTTCCTTCATGTGTATATTTTGATGCCTGCTCCTGCCACGTTAGGGTCTTTTGAGAAATTATATTGTACGGAAGATCTCACTTTAGCGACTTTAAACTCTTCGACTAGGCTTGTAAACGATAATTTTAATGCATTGAAGTTTCCACAGAGTTATACTAGAGAGTGATCTAGGTAAACTCAGCCATCTGCATAGTTTTGCCTTATGCCTTTCTTCATATGTTCAACATTAGAAATAGTAAAATTATAAATGGTTAAGGGCCAGGGTAGCTTTGGGATCATTACGTGTATGTAAATTCATGCTTTGACTCTTCTAGGCAAACCGGACTTGTCAGCTTTGTTTATCCAATGCTTCAAGTTGACTTTAGTTTGGTGTATCACCACTAAATTCTTTTAGGGCCAAATCTCTTCCCTATACTTTTCACTAGGTTTTGCCTAATCGTAGGGATGAGTTCACCTGATAATTCAAAATGCTCATCAGTTTATTTACCTTTTTTTTTTTTTTTTTTTTTAACAGAAGCGATCTTGATTTTGAGGTGTTAAAACTCATTCTCACCTATGCAATGAATTGTTCAACTGTTTTTAGAAGCCAACTTGCTCAAATGATCGACAAGGTAGTTAGCGCCATATCGTTCGTGTAGGCCCTAATCAGAGGCTGTCTTGGGCTAGATAATTTAAATCATTTAAATCTTTTAAAAATTAAATACCTTTTAGAATTCTGTATTTTTTTGTAATTCAACGAATATATTAATGAGAATTTTTTAAAACATAACATTGATTTTATGTTCATTTTTTTTATTTACGACTTCAAAGTAAATGAAATAAGAATTGTGTGTTTATTAGTGTCCTGGCAAAGCCACAGAGGAGACAACCAAAGCAGCAAAACTGAAGCTACCTGCAAGGACACTATATATACAAATGTAGGCAAATTTAGGCATATTTCATTTGTTTGAAAATATAAGTTCTTTTTTACAAATTGTCATAAAATTTTAACCATAGAATAGTATTATGATCTTCAAAAAGCCTGCAAATTTTCATGTACTTTCGTCTCATTGAACCAAAAATAGGAACATTTCAATATTCAATTTGGCTACGAGTATATATATATATATATATATATATATATATATATATATATATATATATATATATATATATATATATATATATATATACATACATACATACTAGCATAGGTACCCAGAGTTGCCTGGATTGACATGAAGTTTCGTTTGAAACACACCTGTATACTAATCATTTTCGTCATGGGCAACGTGGATAACCCCATAACAAAAATAAAAGAACGGATGAAACATGCAAATCTAATCGCCCCAAAAAAGAAGAAGTATGCGATACACCCTCTCCACCAGATATTTCGGCAGAAGGGCTACAAAGAGAAGAAACTATTTACCGGATGTTGAGTACTGGAAAGACCCTCTCTCCCAAAAAATAATTAAAAATAAACCATAACAATTTTTGTTTCAATAAAAATAGCAGCAGAATGCCCGTGCGGTCGCAAAAAAAAAAAAAAAAAAAAGAAAGATCTACCAAAAATTAATTCCAAAAACAATTAAATGAAATTTTTCGTCATTTTATATTTCTAATGTAATCTCCACCCCCGCAAATAAAATGAATTTGTCATATTTTGGGGTTCATTCTGTTTATTGTAAGGTGAAAGTACAGAATGGTCTCATAAAATTAGCTCAATGATATTACTTTTAACTCTACTAATTAAAAAAAATTAATTATTTAGTTTATTTATATTTGATGAACCTTATTTTATCTGAAATCTGAAATCGTTTAATTTTCAAACCAGAAAACCAAAGGGGAAATAACTGTGATAATTTAATTGAAAAATTGTTTTAAACGAGCACGTTATTAAATATTTTCTGTAATAGATTTGTTTTCATTTCGAAATATTCTTCTAAGCTGAATTATTATTTTTATTTTTAATTCGGAGGAAATTTTTTTTCCGCTTATTCTTAATTTTTAAGTAACTTTTTTAATATGTTAGAGAAAAAGGTAAATATGAAGAATAATCACTCCATCCTCGAAAATTCCTTTAAAATTACCAATTTTATAAGTTTTCGGGGGGCGCTGAAAACGAAAATAACGTTTAAAATTACGGCAAATGAGTAGTTTTCAAGATATGAAAAAGAATGTTAGTTTCAAAAAGTGGGGGATCACTTTTCTATAATAATTTAACGTAAAATGAGCATCCACTTTGTGGCCACCATTTGGGGAGGGACTTTCTTTTCTACCCTCGGAAAATCTTTTAAAATTACCACTAACGTTAAAAATTCCAGGGAACTAGTAGTTTATAGGATATGAAGAAATGCACCCACTTTATGGCCACCGGCTGTGACCTCCACAACACCCCCACCCGCTCCTATATCGCCTCCCACCAAATGCAAACAGAATTTTTGTGAAATATTAAACGGTTTTTCTGCTCGGTTGATGTTGGTGCGTTACTTACGTTAAAACGGTTAATTACACTGCAGAAGTACCTATTGAAAAACTATACAAGTTCTATATTGAATATCCCCTTCCAAAAAAGAAGAAAAAAATATAAACTGGCACTCCCCCCCCCTAAAAAAATAATACTCACAAAGTAGGTGCTCATTTTACATTAAATTATAATAGAAAAGTGATCCCCCACTTTTTTTGAAACTAACATTCCTTCATATCTTGGATACTACTCACTTGCCGTAATTTTAAACGTTATTTTCGTATTTAGCTAAAAGTGGCTACACCAAAAAATAAAAGAGTCCTTCTTGGGTTTGGCACATTTTTATAGAAAATATGTACCAACATATAATGAGTTTACAGAACCATTTGTAAAGTTAAGGAAAAAAATGCAGAATTCATTCGGTTAGAACACCAACAGCCTTTAAAAACTTAAAACAGATTCTGGCGAAAAAGCCAATAGTACAAATGTTTGACCCTAAGAAGCACATAACTCTAACTACTGACGCTGATGAGCATTCCGTATCCGGTATTTTGTCACAAGATGGTCACGTATACGATAATGGGCTTATCAAGGAGATTAATAATGACTGAACATAACTATTTGAATATAGAAAGGAAGGCACTAACCATAGAGCAAGACAGTTCTTGATGGGAAAAATAATTCTTGTTGAAAAGTGATCACAGACCACTGGAATTTATTTTCAATCCAAGAAAAGAACTACCAAAAGTTGCAACGTCCAGAATATTACGTTGGGCGATCAGACTGATGGCATTAGACTTTGACATTGAGTATGTTAAAGGGAATACTATACTGCACGTTGGTGCCTGATCTAGATTGAGGTTTTATAGAGAGGATAAGGACAAAAACGACAAGGAATTTGAAAACACATTCCTGCACTTGTAGAAACCAATGTAATATCTGTAGATAAAATGACCCAGTGTTAAACAGAATAGTGTTGAAGATAAAAGAGAATCGCTAGGGAAATTATTCAATGGCTGAAAGACCATTAAAAAAAATAAGACATAAACTGACTATAGAAAACGGGATAATATGTAATGGAGACTTGGTAGTTCCCCCAGAAACACAGAGGAGACAGGTTATAAAAAGTGTACATGATGATGTACATTGTGGAGTGGCAGCTACACAAAAAAGATTAAAATTGGAAGCATGGTGGCCAGAGTAATAAAATGAAATATTAAATAAAGAAAATGGGAACAGTGTTCTAGCTCATGCTGACTAAATAAGATCCCAAGGAAAACAATCAGATGAGGAAATGCCTTCAGGGTTGCTTATTATTAACATAACAGAAGAGTTACTGCAGAATGAGACTGCGGAGGAAGAAGTAGAATGGGACAAGGCAGAAAAGGAAGATCAGAATATGCAGGAGGAACATTGCAATTATAGGGAAAGACGTGATAGATCCAGATCTCCAGGGAAAAGGAGAGAGATAAAGGAAAATGTTTAGGAGGGCACGAGAAGAAGTATAAGAAATACTCGCGGCATAAAGCCCCTCCGTTATAGGGCGATGTAGTGATATGCAAATTAAGTATAATTTACATATGAGCAGATAGCTCATGTTTATAAACTGATACCAACTAGAACAGGTGGTTGTTGAACGCTTGCTTACCGTTATACACGACATATCAATATATATATATATATATATATATATATATATATATATATATATATATATATATATATATATATATATATGCTAGCAGTTCAGCCTGGCTTTGCTCGGGCACTATATACTGTTCATAACTTTGTGTGCATATGTATATATATATATTAAAAAGTTTGACTCATGTCCAGGTAAACTATATCATCTAAAATTTCAAGTGTTTAAACCCAAAATTGGTGGAGGAGTTTGGTAGAGTCTGCAGAGGTTAACTCTTTCAACTTTGATCTCTTAGCAACCAAATTTTCGCCCCAAAACTGATTAAAAAGCTCGCTGCATGTCTGAATACCTTTATTTAAAATTTCAAATGTTTAGACCCAAAATTTTCTGAATAGTTTGCTAGAGACCGCAAAAGTCAAATCTTTTGAACTTTGACCCCTTGGCAACCTAATTTTCGGCCAAAAACCAATTAAAAATCTTGCCCCATGTCTGAATGCTCTTTATGTAAAATTTCAAATGTTTAGATCAAAAATTGGCTGAGTAATTTGGTAGAGATCGACGCGGTCAAATTTCTTTTAACTTTAACCCCAATTTTGACCCTCTTAACATTTTTTGTTTTGGGCTCAAATCAAATTAAAACGTTTGATCCATGTCCTACATCTAAAATTTCAAGTGTTTAGACCCAAAATTGGCGGAGAAGTTTAGTAGAGTTTTTAAATGTCAAATCGTTGAACTTTAACCCGTTGACAGCCAAATTTCTGGCTGAAAACCAATTAAAAGATTTTTCCAAATCTCAATACCCCTTAAGTCAAATCTCGAGTCTGTAGACTGAATACTTTCTTAAGGAAATGTACACATACACACAGACACACACAACCTTCAATGAAAAATTTTATTTGTATTTTTCATTAAAGGTTGGAATCGTTTTCAAACAAAAAAAGAAAAAGAAAAAAACAAAAACAAAAACAAAACAAAGCACACATGGTTTTCTAATGTAAAAAACCAAAAAAAAAAAAAACGTACTTGATCAATTCACATATTTAAAGAAAAAAAATATTTGTTGTTTTAATTTATGCAGAAATGTGTGACTACTTTTTTTCTTGAATAATAATAATAATAAAAAAAAAAAAACAACTCCACCTCCAACGTTGCTGCAAAGGAGCATTCTACACACCCGTGGATGAAATGAAGAAGAACACAGTTCGAATTTCCGTATAAGTTTTCCAGTTCGCCATTAACATTTCTAAATTTGAAAATAAAAATGTACCTGAAAAGGGCTGAAATTGCATTTGCCGAAACGTTGTGAGTAACACTGCTTATGAGAATAGTAGTCCGAATAGAATAAATGATCTAAATCATCAACAATCATCTCAATTAATCAAAAACGTAATTGATTTAATTAAAAATCCTTTACCAAGGGAAGTAATTAAGTATGTATATTAAGAGTTACTTCCCTTTGACCAGTCATTATTTTTACAATTTGTTATTCTTCGAATCTGTAATATTCAATAGACATATCCAGTTTCTACCTGGCCTTCAAGATAGAATCAGAGATGTTTTCAGTCATAGGTAAGAAATTTTTAAAGAATTTGTCTCATCTAAAGTACGTCTTTTGTGGGGTGGCTGGGTGAATTTTTCCAGCATTAAAAACTAGCCTTTTACCTTACCTAACAAGTGTACAATGCAGTTGAAAATTGAACATTTATTTTTTAAATGTTTTTAGTGCCTGTAAGAGTGATCTAATCATTACATGATGATCTGTGCATGCGAGCTAAGTTGACCCACGTTTTATTTCAACTGAAAGTGCTCTACGATAAGAAACGAGTTTCTTACAGGGCTGACATAATTATTTACTATAATAATTATTAAATAACTACAGACAACGAGAAGAAACGAGTTTCTTAAAGGGCTCACACACACACACACACACACACACACACACACACACACACACACACACACACACATACACACACACACACACATATATATATATATATACATATATATATATACATACTCTTTATTTGTTTTTACATGAGCAATATCTCGCTTTGCTTTCGTATAAGTTGTATTGCATGAAAAGGTCTCTAGTTATTGATAACTACCTGACCGAAACATGCTCATGACTGTGTAGCAACATATTACTGCTTATGTAAAAAAAAAATAAAGAATATACATAATCCGTCATGTATAGTATAAAAAAAAACAGAGGTGGAGAGACCTAAAAACTCGACGACGTTTCGCCCATTTAGTGCAAGCTTTTACAAGATGAAAAATGTTTGTTGATGAGAAGGTTAGTTTATTAGGGATATATATATATATATATATATATATATATATATATATATATATATATGCATATATATATATATATATATATATATATTAAGAGGTAGGGATGGGGAGATCAGCATATTCATTTCCATGTAAATAAAGAAATTATATATGCATATATACATTACATATATATGACTATTAATTATTAAAGAAAAAAAGATTTTGATCGTTGTCTAAATTATTTTCTTCCATCTATTTCTATCCGAAATAATAATTAAAGAAAATAATTTAAAAAATGGCTCAAATCTAAATTTTTATTTTATAATTAAAAGACCATAAACGACCAAGTTCTCTCCGATTCTCTCTCCTCTGATCTTGAGCACGTGGTACAATGGGAAAAGAAGTGGCTGGGTACTTTTAATGCATCTAAAACCAAGCATTTATCTTTACATATACAGGGAGCTGACGTGTCTCAGAATGGAAACCAGAATTAACCACCCAAGCAAAGATCGTCGATCACTCCTCTGCTGCACTTAATGCCTGGGAGTAAAAAAAAAAATACTATATAAAAATACACAGTGTCTTGTTTTTTCTGTTGAAACGTCTTTATTTATACAGAATCTTTCTTCCCAGACTAGCTGAGTATCTTCCAGAGGCTGACAGCAGAAAATCAGGTATGTCGTCAAATAAATGTATTTATGTAATTATGTCTGACACATGCATGCAACACACTTAGACAATCATGGAACAGAAATAGACTGTAAGACTAACAAATGGTTCAGATATTAAAGAACCGCACTATAGATATTTAGTAACAGAACACACAACATATATATGAATCTACCCCATAAGATAACAATAATGCTTCCTATCTATTGAGAATTCTTCGGGTCAATTAATTTTTATTAACGTTTTATACCCGACTGTGCTGAAATCGCCCAGCCCTTAACTACTTTGAAATAAAAAAAGAAGAATCAAGAGATTGCCATGAATGAACATGAATTTCAAACATAAAAAATTTCCTGACAAACGCGACAGCTGGTTTTTCCCCAGATAGATGCGCCCCTAGCCTTATCGGTTAATGCATCTGACGTCGGCATCAGAGAGATTTTACAATTTGCTAATAATATGTGGCAACCATTATCCTTCTTCTTTAGACGATTTCACAATGGTGAAGCCAAATACAGCACCTTCAGCAGAGAACTTCTTGCCGCCTATTTCATGGTTAAACATTTTCGATGTTGGAAGGCTCTGATTTCACTCCTTTTACTGATCATAAACCATCATCACATGCCTTGTTTGCTAAGTCTGGAAGACATTCCTCCAGAGAAGCTCGTCATTTGGATTACATTTCACAATTTACTTCTGGCATTCAATATATTAAAGGTACCGAAAATGTAGTTGCTGATGCATTATCACACATGCACATTGATGCAATTCAAGCCATCGATAATATCGACTTGCATCAGATCGCAGCAGACCAGTGGAATGATGAATAATTAAATCACCTACAACACTCCATCAACTTATCGTTGAAGCAATTTCCGTTACCTTTTTTGAGTGAATCAATTTGGTGTGATACTTCAACTGGACACGAACGTCCATGCATACCTCTTAAACACAGGCGAACCGTTTTTTCAAAATTTACCAATTATCGCACCCAGGCATCTGCTCGACTCAAAAGTTGACGATGTCACATTTAATTTAGACTGCTATCAACAACGATATATGCGATTAGACACAGAATTGCATCCCTTGCCAGAAGACCAGTGTTTATCAGCACATTAACAGCCCTCTTGTGACATTCTCAGCTCTTAAAGTCCGTTTTAAACATATTCATATCGATATCGTGAGTCCACTCTTACCTTCGAAGGATTTTACATATCTGCTCACTTGTGTTGAGAGATTTTCAAGATAGCCTGAACCCCATTACTGATATTTCGGCTGAAACAGTTTCCAAAACATTTGTTGCACATTGGATATAGTGTGTCTGAAACTATTATAACTGACAGAGGTAGACAATTTGACTCTTATCTTTTTCTGAGCTCTCGCATCCACTGAGATGCAAAAACATCCATACTACATCTTATCACCCAGCAGCAAAGTGCATGGTTGAATGCTTTCAACAGCAATTAAAAGTATCATTGAAAACATATTCCGATCCGAATAAGTGGATAGAATGTTTTCCTTTCGTGCTCCTCGGTATCAGGTCTACTGTCAAAATGGACATCGGACTTCCACCCACTGAAATTGTTTGCAGTATCTCATTGACATTGCTCGGACAGATGGTTGCATCGCCCCCTACTCAACACATGCCAGACACCATGAGTTACGCATCTCGCTTGAAGGCGTACAGTCGAAACCCTTGAACGTTACATCTAGGGCCCAAAACTCTACCGCTCACATTTCCCAGGACATTAATGCATGGACACGTATTTGTCCAAAATGATGGAGTGCCAACTCAACTTCAGACGCCTTATTCTAGCTCCAACAGAATACTGAAGAGATATCCGAAATATTTTGTGATTGAGATAAGCGACAAGTGTGACTCAGTCAGTGTCGATTATCTGAAGAGAACAATATGCGATGATGAAACCCATGGTGTTGTTGCTAATCACACACAGAAGTCAGCACATTCTGTAACCACAGTCGCTTTCAACGACTCTGAGTTATTTTGCTTAACAGCTTCAAAAGATCAAGCAGACACATACGGCGTCCACACCGATTCGCTACCTACAGTCAATGAAATATTTGCAGTATTTTTGTTCTTTTCCCACATACCGACGTTCCATCTAATTAAGGGGTATATAGTGATCAGTTAAATCAAGTCCCTCGTCATGTAATCAGAAGAATCTATACGGCTGGAATTTATTCGTTTCAGGAACAATTTGATTTTGTCATCTGTCGCCTATGCAAAACTGTATTGGTAATAGACACGGCTGTAATGCGTTGTTTTGACAAACAAATCCATGGGTGTATATTTTTACCTCTTCGCGTATGAAGACAGTGAACAGGTTGGAATATTCTTGAAACTTAATATAAAAGGCTTAGCCCACCAAAATTAAAACAGTCTCAGCAACGATTCTGTGATCTCCAGATAGCTTTTCATAGACTGAATAACCACTGCTCGAAATTATCAGCACATGGACCTTAGCTGCTTGCACAAAAAAGCAGCACAAATAAAAGTGTCATATAAAAACTGAAATTAGATAAAATACTAAGGAAGCCATGCATGCAACAATCATGCAATATTCTTTTTCCACTTGAATGATGTTCCAGTATTCTTGTCTTATTAAAAATACACCTCTCACCGCATTATTAGTGGAACCCAATGTTTTTAATTTCACTCAAATGGGGAGGCAGTGCACATTCAAGAAACACTGTAACTTATATATATAGCACACACACACACACACACACACACACACACACACACACACACACACACACACACACACACACGATCCTTTTCTAGTCAATAAAAATTATTATTTTAAATATTTGTAATTTTTCTTGAGTCTTCGCTATTTGCTGATGCTTTTTTTTTGATAAAGAAAGCCTCGTCTTCATCATGGGTTCACTCTACAAGCTTCTTAACTGAACGAATATGAAACTAAGCTTTCTATGATTTCACTCAATTCCGTAGCAATCCAATTAAAGAAAATTAATGAGACCACCGAGCACTAACGTAACAATGAAAAGTATATATTTTGAAGATAAAGGTGTTTCAAATATTATTAAAAACATTATTTTTTAGTTAATCAATTCCACTCAAACGTTAATTAATTTACCTACTGATAGTTACCCTTCGTTAAATTCAATATTTTCCCCTTGGAAAGGTAAATTATAACAGCTAACTAAATTTGCCTAAAGTTTCGTCCCATCTATCCAATATTTTAAATTCTATTTATCGCTCGAAAGTTTATAAACTAAAATAATTTTCAATGTAGGATACTCTGATTATCAATAAACTTCCATAAGAATATAGACTACACACTTCTTCAATAGGAGAAAATTAATTAACTTTCATATTATGTAAGTATTTTAAGTTTATCATATTGTATATTTATATCTATTTTCTTTATCTAATATCTATTCAGCCCCCCCCACACATATATATATGTATGTATATATATATGTATATATATATGTATATATATATGCATATATATATGCATATATATGTATATACATATGTATATATTGGGGTGGAGAGGGCTCTCGTAAGTCGTGGTGAAGGCAACATTTCTAGAAGCAAATCCCTGATTTATAAAACCATAAAGCGTACATATGTATGTGCATATATGTTATATATATGTACATATATATGTATATATATGTGTGTGTGTGTGCATATATATATGTATATATATGTGTGTATATGTATATATCTATATGTATATATGTATATGTATATGTATATGTATAAGGGCGAATGAACCCTTTTTCGGCGTCAACGGCCAACTAGCACCGTGTGTGTTTGTGTGTATGTATGTGTGTGTTGGGGTGGAGAGAGGTCCCATAAGCCGTTGTGAAGGCAACCATTCTAGGAGAAGCAAATCTCTGATTTAAAAAACCATAAAGCGGGAGACCAGTACCCGAATTAAGCTGGTCTGCAGTTTAACTTGTTGCTGGCTATCTTGCTCTTGCTTTTTGCTGGATCTCAACAATTTGAATAGAGAGAGAGAGAGAGAGAGAGAGAGAGAGAGAGAGAGAGAGAGAGAGAGAGAGAGAGAGAGATACTTAGCTGTCGTACAAAGCTAAGACTCTGTAGCATCATCTGTGTACAGATACTCCCTCGGGTATTTGTCTATTAAAATGTTCCTGTGGTGATGGAAGTCATTTTTGGGCTCATGGACTTTAAGTTTCTGAGAGAGTGGCACTCGTCTGACAAGACGTTGCAATAATCATCATATATATATATATATATATATATATATGTGTGTGTGTATATATGTATATATATATGCATATATATCGATGTAAATGTATGTATGTATGTATATGTATGTGTATATATATATGTATGTATATATACGTATATATATGTATATATATATGTATATGCATATATATGTGTGTGTGTGTATATATATATGTATATATATGTATATAGATGTATATATATGTGTATATATATGTATATATATGTATGTAAATGTATATATGTATATGTATATGTATATATATGCATATATGTATATATATATGTGTATATTTATATATATATATATATATATATGTATATATATATGTGTCAGGTCATGTCATGTGCTACTAGTACCATGTAACCCAGTACTACCTGCCTCATGGTCGACTAAACTGGTTCCCCCACCAGACTTGTTTGGTGAGGAGGGCGGCTAGTCTCCCTGAAGGATAAAAAAACAAGACCTTCCAAAGGGCGAATGAACTCTTTTTCTGGGTTAACGGCCAACTAGCACCGTGTATATTTGTGTGTGTGTATGTGTGTGTGTGTGTATATGTGTATTGGGGTGGAGAGGGCTCCCGTAAGCCGTGGTGAAGGCAACCTTTCTAGGAGAAGCAAATCTCTGATTTAAAAAACCATAAAGCGGAAGACCATTACCCGCATTAAGCTGGTCTGCAGTTTAATTTGTTGCTGGCTATCTTGCTCTTGCTTGTTGCTGGATCTCAACATTTTGAACCGAGAGAGAGACTTAGCTGTCGTACAAAGCTAAGACTCTGTAACATCATATTTGTATAGATACTCCCTCAGGCATTTGGGCTCATGGATTTTAAATTTCTGAGGGAGTGGCACTCGTCTGACAAGACGTTGCAATCATCATATATATGTGTATATATATGCATATATATATACATGTATATATATATGCATAGATATGTATGTATATATGTATATATATATATGTATACATATGTATATATATATGTATGTATAGTAAGTTATAAAATATATATGGTGATTAAACTACACTGAATATTCCGTGTTTCATCCACTCTAGGACTCTTCAGGCTTATGCGCATAAGCCTGAAGAGTCCTAGAATGGATGAAACACGGAATATTCAGTGTAGCTTAATCACCATATGTATTTTATAAATTACTAACTAGCTCTACCTATGTATTGAGCACTTTTGAAGTAAATACTTAAAGTTTACGCATAAATTTATACTTTCGTATATTAATTTTATGTGAGTAAATGAAGTAGTTATATATATATATATATGTGTGTAAATATATGTATATATATTATTTTTTTACATGGAAGTCACCACTTATCAAGGCCCGGAGGCCACTTGGGGATAAGGGTTATTGTGTGTACAGTAATCAATGAGACAATACTGTAGTAATCGTTAGTAATGGAGATGAGATAAAGTGTCTCGAAGTACTGCTATTGAAAGCGCTCGCCAAAGAAACTTATGGCTCCAGCGTAAACAATTTTGAGAAAAACGCAAAATAATTGATTCGGAGAGTGGAGAAAGTAAAAAAAGAAAAATAGTGAAACAAAAAAATTCCGTGCTTTTCAATAACATTTGTCTCAATGAGAATATGCTGCCTAAATATACCCAATATACCATATCCCAAGAGACTTCTTTGATAATAATAATAATGCCCCAGTCTAAGTGGATTTCTCCTTCTTTGATAAAAATCTCAATGTCTCTACGTTTTCTTGTTTGTGTTTGCGTGTGTGTTTATAAAAATAAAATATTCAATAGAGAATTGTCTCTGTAGTAATAAATACTAAATCTGTATAAATTAAAATATAGTTAAGTGTATTTTACACCTGGGCAACGCTGTGCGTCCCCCTTCCTATTAGTCTATATATCTATAAAAGTGAAAGTGTCTGTGTGTCTGTCTGTGTGTCTGTCTGTGTACATTTCCCTACACAATAACTCTGTCAATTTTAAGTCTACAGACTCGAAATTTTATATACAGGGTATGGAGATTTGTGAAAATCTTTGTAATCCGTTTTTGGCCAGAAATTTGGTTGTCAAGGGGTCAAAGTTCAACGATTTGATCTTTGAGAACTCTGCACAACTCCTCCGCCAATTTTGGACATAAACAATTGAAATTTTAGATATAGGTTCCTTGGACATGGATCTAACGTAACTTAATTTGAGTCCAAAACAATAAATGCTAAGGGGTCATAATAGGGTTCAATGTTTAAAAAATTTTGACCCCTGTATATATATGTATATATATATATATATATATATATATATATATATATATATGAATAAAAAATAAAACCGAACCCATATCTACATATACATATACATGCTCACACACATCTATAAACACACACACACACACACACACACACACACACACACACACACACACACACACACACACACACACACATATATATATATATATATATATATATATATATATATACTAGACTAAACTACCCGTGACCCGTTGGGTCAGTATGTTGTATTAGCTATGGAATTCATGTATGAGCATGACACTTGTGATGCGAAGAAAAGTTTTTTTTTGACATAACAGAAACATTACTATGAAAGTATATTAAAATGAAAAAAGAATATAGATAGATTTCTATGAGTCGTTCTGTTTATTATAATTGATTATTTTGGAAAAAAAATTTACAGTTACTGAATTATAAGTGGTTGGCCGTGAAGTGACTATAATACCCAGAAATTTGTGGGAAAAAACGTGAAAGCCGTTATATAAACAAATGCAACATACAATTACACCAGTTTGATGGCTCAATTGTAGCAACTATGGGTTATTTTGAAAGTTCAATAGAACTAAAAGAAAAATATGAAGTAGTACCCATTATAGTTACAAATTACTGAAAAACGTATGGACTACTGGGAAATGATGTATAAATTCGATAAAGTTGATTAATAAGATAAAAATGGAAAAAACAAGAAAATTAAATAATTATGAACCTAGCCTGAAATTAAAAGAAAATGTTCCCCCCTTCTTACTATAAAAGTACCAGTGCATTTATTACGGTTAGTAGTAGTTAAGTTGCAAAAGTTAATAAAGAAAGACTTATTGGAATCTGTCCCTTCAGGAGGAAGTAAATGGGCATCACCCATTGCGCCGACTCGTACCCTATACTGAATGTGGAAGTAGCTTTGTATAAACTTGCCGGCATGAAAATATTTTCGAAGATAGACCTAAAATCAGCTTACCACCAAATACCCATAGATGAAAATTTTAAAGAAGTGACGACCATAAACACATCTATAGGCTGTTAAGATGGAAAAGGAAGCTGTACGGCATAAAAACGGCAAGTGCAATTTTTCAAAAACCTATTGAAAAAGTAATAAGAAATGTTGAAAATACCATCTGTTATCAAGACGATATACGTGTTGGAGATTTTAATGAAGATGATTTAAAGAAAAAAACTGAAAATATACTAAACTGGCTAAGAGACGCTAGTATGACAGTAAATATAAAAAAGTGTGTAACCAACAGTAATTAAATATCATTTTTGGGTTACTCGATATCAGAGGAAGAGATCTCTCCAGATGAAGCACTAATAGAAAAAAATTCTAAAAGTGGCTACACCAAAAAATAAAAAAGAGTCCTTCTTGGGTTTGGCACATTTTTATAGAAAATATGTACCAACATATAATGAGTTTACAGAACCATTTGTGAAGTTAAGGAAAAAAATGCAGAATTCATTTGGTTAGAACACCAATAACCTTTAAAAACTTAAAACAGATTCTGGCGAAAAAGCCAATAGTACAAATGTTTGACCCTAAGAAGCACATAACTCTAACTACTGACGCTGATGAGCATTCTGTATCAGGTATTTTGTCACAAGATGATCATCCTGTAATGGACTTATCGTCGAGATTAACAACGACTGAACACAATTATTTGAATATAGAAAGGAAGGCACTAGACATAGAGCAAGACAGTTCTTGATGGGAAAATTCTTGTTGAAAAGTGATCACAGACCACTGGAATTTATTTTCAATCCAAAAAAAGAACTACCTAAAGTTGCAACGTCCAGAATATTACGTTGGGCGATCAGACTGATGGCATTAGACTTTGACATTAAGTATGTTAAAGGGAATAAGATACTGCACGTTGATGCCTTATCTAGATTGAGGGTTTATAGAGAGAATAAGAACAAAAACGACGAGGAATTTGAAAACACATTAATGCACTTGTAGACATCGATGTAATATCTGTAGATAAAATGGCTTCTGAAACTACAAATGACCCAGTGTTAAACAGAATAGTGTTGAAGATAAAAGAAAATCGCTGGGGAAATTGTTCAATGGCTGAAAGACCATTAAAAAAAAAATAAGACATAAACTGACTATAGAAAACGGGGTAATATGTAATGAAGACTTGGTAGTTCCCCCAGAAACACAGAGAAGACAAGTTATAAAAAGTGTACATGATGACGTACATTGTGGAGTGGCAGCTACGCAAAGAAGATTAAAATTTGAAGCATAGTGGCCGGGGTACTCAAGAGACGTAGAGGATTACGTAAAAAGATGCACAAAATGCACAGAACTCAGGAATTCCAAGCAAAAGAAAATAAATGTGTGACCTCGAGAAGCAGAACTGTGGAGCAGGGTACACACAATGAGATAGGACTATTATTAATATTAGTAGACGCATATTCAGGTTGGCCTGAAGTAGTGAGAGTATCTGATAAAAAAAAAGAGCCACCATAAAACAAATATTAAGAGTAATATTTTCGAGAAACGGGATACTGAGAACATTGGTGACAGATAACGTGCCAGAATTTGCGGATGCTGATTTGCATGAATGGCTAAGAAAAATAGGATAC